>NC_092343.1:340404070-340748570 GCF_046630445.1 Rutidosis leptorrhynchoides | reverse complement strand
GGATGCGACATCACTACAAGGAAAGACATAGATATAGCAGCTGGTGGTTCTATTATGAAGAAAACCGAAACTGATGCTTACAAAATTATTGATAACACTGCTTCCCACTCACATGAGTGGCACCAAGAAAAAGACATCATTAGATCATCTAAAGCAGCTAGAGCCGATTCTAGCCATGACTTAGATTCCATTTCCGCAAAGATAGATGCTGTGGAGAGACGAATGGAAAAGATGACTAAAGATATTCACTCAATACGAATTAGTTGTGAGCAGTGTGGAGGACCACATTTGACAAAAGATTGTCTCAGTATTGAATTAACAATGGAACAAAGAGAGAATATTTCATACATAAACCAAAGGCCTGGAAATAATTATCAGAATAATTATCAACCGCCAAGACCGATTTACAATCAAAACCAGAATTATAACCGAAATATTCCATACAACAACCAACATGGTCCTAGCAATCAACAAGTATCCAATAATACTTATAATCAGCAAAGACCTAATTTTCAAAACAAACCACCACAACAAACCGATGATAAAAAGCCGAATTTAGAAGATATGATGACGAAGCTAGTTGAAACTCAAACGCAGTTTTTCACATCTCAAAAACAAACTAATGAACAAAATGCTCAAGCATTTAGAAATCAACAAGCTTCTATTCAAAATCTGGAACAAGAAGTAAGTAACCTAGCAAGGTTAATAGGTGAAAGAAAACCGGGAAGTCTACCTAGTGATACAAATGCTAACCCCCGGAATGAAACAGCTAAAGCTATTACCACAAGAAGTGGTACAACACTTAAACCACCTGAAATACCTGTAACTTCTGATGAAACTATTCCTACTCCACAAGAACCACAACCTGATCAAGATAAGGAAAAAGAACCGGTAGTTGAAAAGGATAATGAAGATAACACAGTTAAGGATAAACCTTATGTTAAACCATACCAACCACCACTTCCTTACCCGAGTAAAATGAAGAAAGAAAAACTTGAAGCCGAGCAATCCAAATTCTTGGATATGTTTAAACAGATAAATGTAAATCTTCCTTTCATTGATGTGATTTCAGGAATGCCAAGATATGCTAAATTCTTGAAAGATCTAATCTCAAATAGAAAGAAAATGGAAGAACTCTCGGCTGTTACTATGAATGCTAATTGTTCAGCAGTGCTGTTGAATAAGATACCAGAAAAATTATCTGATCCAGGAAGTTTCACAATTCCATGTTTTCTGGGTAGTCTTAGTTCAATAGAAGCATTGGCAGACTTAGGTGCTAGTATAAATCTAATGCCGTATTCACTATACACTAAACTAGACCTTGGAGAATTGAAACCAACCAGAATAAGCATACAACTAGCCGATAGATCAATAAAATATCCTAGAGGGATAATGGAGAACATGCTAGTTAAAGTTGGTACTTTAGTATTTCCAGTAGATTTTGTTGTTTTGGACATGGAAGAAGATTCTCAAGTTCCTCTCATATTAGGAAGACCATTCTTAAACACGGCTAAAGCAATGATAGACGTGTTCGGTAAGAAACTGACCCTAAGTATAGAGGATGAGAGTGTTACCTTTTCAGTTGATAGAGCAATGCAACAACCACAATCTGCAGATGATACATGTTATTATATTCAAACTATAGATGCACATGCAGAATTATTAGAAGAATTTTCAGAATTACAAGGAACAGGAGAATGTTCTTTAGGAGAAGGTAATGAACCAATTGATGAAGCTGAAATGTTAGCTACACTTATAACTAATGGATATGAACCAACAACAGAAGAAATTCAAATGCTAAAAGAAGAAGACAGATATCGATATAAATCATCGATAGAAGAACCTCCGAAATTAGAGTTAAAGCCACTTCCAAACCATTTGGAATACGCTTATTTACATGGTGAATCTGAATTACCTGTAATAATATCGTCTTCTCTTACTGAAAATGAGAAATCACAACTCATTTCTGTGTTGAAAGCTCATAAACCAGCCATTGCATGGAAGATTCATGATATTAAAGGAATAAGTCCTTCGTATTGCACACATAAAATCCTTATGGAAGAAGGTCATAAAACGTATGTGCAACGCCAACGAAGACTAAATCCTAATATGCAAGATGTAGTTAAGAAAGAGATTATTAAACTGCTAGATGCAGGTTTAATTTATCCAATCTCTGATAGTCCATGGGTAAGCCCAGTTCAATGCGTGCCTAAGAAGGGTGGCATGACTGTCATTACAAATGAGAAAAATGAGCTTATTCCTACTAGGACTGTAACAGGATGGCGTGTATGTATTGATTATAGAAAATTAAATGACGCCACCAGAAAAGATCACTTTCCCTTACCTTTCATAGATCAAATGTTGGAAAGATTAGCCGGAAATAGTTACTATTGTTTTCTAGATGGATTTTCCGGATATTTTCAAATTCCAATAGCACCCGAAGATCAAGAGAAAACCACATTCACGTGCCCTTATGGTACTTTTGCTTACAAACGCATGCCATTTGGACTTTGTAACGCCCCTGCAACCTTTCAAAGGTGTATGATGGCGATTTTTCATGACATGATAGAAGAATGCATGGAAGTTTTCATGGATGACTTTTCAGTCTTCGGTGATACATTTAAATCATGTCTAGTTAATCTGGAACGAATGCTAATTAGATGCGAAAAATCAAATCTAGTACTTAATTGGGAGAAATGCCATTTCATGGTTAAAGAAGGCATCGTTCTTGGACATAAAATTTCAAAAGAAGGAATTGAAGTGGATAGAGCTAAAGTAGATGTAATTGCTAAACTTCCACATCCCACCAATGTTAGAGGAGTTAGGAGTTTTCTAGGGCATGCCGGTTTTTACCGACGTTTCATAAAAGATTTTTCTAAAATTGCCACTCCTATGAATAAACTCCTAGAAAAGGATGCGCCATTCATCTTTTCAGATGAATGTATCAAATCTTTTAATATTCTTAAAGAAAAACTCACTAATGCACCGATCATGATAACACCAAATTGGAATCTACCATTTGAACTAATGTGCGATGCAAGTGATTTTGCAATGGGAGCCGTTTTAGGACAAAGGATTGAAAAACGATTTCAACCTATATATTATGCTAGTAAGACATTACAAGGAGCACAAACGAACTATACAACTACTGAAAAAGAACTCCTTGCTATTGTCTTTGCTTTTGACAAATTTCGATCATATCTCGTTCTAGCAAAAACGGTGGTCTATACCGACCATTCTGCTCTTAGATACCTATTTTCAAAACAAGATGCTAAACCAAGATTAATCCGTTGGATCTTACTCTTACAAGAGTTTGATATTGAAATCCGAGATAAAAGAGGAGCAGAAAATCTCGCCGCTGATCATCTTTCTCGTCTTGAAAATCCCGAATTAGAAGTTCTGAATGAATCGGCCATACAAGACAACTTTCCTGATGAATATCTATTGAAGATAGATTATAAAGAAATCCCATGGTTTGCAGACTATGCAAACTACTTAGTTTGTGGATTCCTTGAAAAAGGATTATCGTACCAAAGACGAAAGAAATTCTTCAGTGATATAAAACACTATTTCTGGGAAGATCCACATCTGTTTAAAAGTTGTCCCGATGGAATAATACGCCGATGTGTATTTGGAGATGAAGCTAGTAAAATTTTAAACCATTGTCACACAGGACCAACAGGAGGGCATTATGGGCCTCAACTAACAGCAAGAAAAGTTTATGAAGCTGGATTCTATTGGCCTACAATTTACAAAGACGCACACCTTCTTTGCAAATCTTGTGATGCATGTCAAAGGGCCGGAAAAATAAGTCAACGTGATGAAATGCCACAAAATGTCATCCAAGTATGTGAAGTATTTGACATTTGGGGTATTGACTTTATGGGTCCATTTCCAAAATCTCATAATAATCTATATATACTCGTAGCCATTGATTATGTATCTAAATGGGCGGAAGCACAAGCTCTACCAACTAACGATGCACGAGTTGTAGTCAACTTTTTAAAACGTCTTTTTGCAAGGTTTGTGTAAGACCCGAATATTTATCTTGCTTGTTTGTGTATTAAGACATTCGAGATTGGGTTTCGCGGATTATCTATATAAAGTTTAAAATGAAAAAGAATCTGTTTCAGAGAGGCCGCGCGCCGCGCGGGGTAGGGGCGCGCTGCGCCGATTGCTGCTGACAGAACTCCCTTGTTTTTATTTAAATTAAATGAGGGGTAAAAGGGTAAAATCACATGGGGCCGGATTTGTGTGCCATATTAGCTACTTTGGATCAGTTTTGGATCATTTTTCATGTCCATTCATCCCTTCCAAATATTTAGAGAGAGATTGGAGGTTTTGGTGAAGAAGAAGCTCGAATCGTTCAAAGTCTCGGGTTTTAAAGTTGTTCCTTTCATTCTCGGCTACACGGTGATAGTATTGGTAAGCTCAAACTCTGAGTTTCAATTATTTGATTTGATATTCAAGTTAGGGTTTGAGTAAATTTGTTGTGAAACCCTTTTAGGTGATGAAATGGGTTTAGTGATGCTAGTAATCGGGTTTGTTGTTAATTGTTGGTGGATTTCGGGTTGGTGAACTATTTGGCCATGTTTAGAACTTGAAATTTAGTTTAATCACTTAAGTTAGTGATTATGGAAGTATTGGAACCCATTTAGGGTTATTTGGTTGACTAACTTTGACTTTGGGTCAAATTAGGGTTTCGTGGTAATTATGACCCAATTGGCGATTTAATGAAGTTTATAAACTTAAAATGGATTAAGTTGAAGTATAAAACCCAGTTAAATGTGTTTTGGTGTCAAAACTTGCAAAGAATGAGATTTTGACCTTTATGGGTCAAAATTAGGGTTTAAGGGTCAAAATGGGTATGACACGTGTTTAACACTTGAGTTCGGGTTTAATTGGCATATTAGGACCATTCTCACTTGTGTTAGTGACTATTGGTTAGTTTGGGCACGGTTTGTGCTTGGAAGTGCATTTGGGTCGAAATTGCACTTACGAATTGGGTTGATTTGTAAATCCACTCTAAGTGTATTATTGTAATTGTGGTAATGGAATAGGTACTTTCCATTGGCGAGTTGCGGATTACTTGGAAGCATTCTTCAAGACTTCAAGGTGAGTGGAATATCTATATATGTATGTATATGATTTATGTGCCCGTGGAAATGGTGTCACATAGCCGTTTGGTGACCATAGTTGTGGGATATAGCCGTTTGGTGACCATAGTGTGAGATATAGACGTTTTGTCCACATTGATAGTTGCCCGTAGTAATGATGTCACATAGCCGTTTTTGTGACCGTAGTGGTGGGACATAGCCGTTCTTGTCCATAATGATTATTGTGAGTGGAATATCTATATATGTATGTATATGATTTATGTGCCCGTGGAAATGGTGTCACATAGCCGTTTGGTGACCATAGTTGTGGGATATAGCCGTTTGGTGACCATAGTGTGAGATATAGACGTTTTGTCCACATTGATAGTTGCCCGTAGTAATGATGTCACATAGCCGTTTTTGTGACCGTAGTGGTGGGACATAGCCGTTCTTGTCCATAATGATTATTGTGAGTGGAATATCTATATATGTATGTATATGATTTATGTACCGTGTTGATGGTGTCACATAGCCGTTTTGTGACCAAGGTTGTGGGACTTAGCCGTATTAGTCCATGTTTTGTACTAAGGCACATAGCCGTGTTTGTGCATTTAGTGGCAAGTAATAGCCGTGTTTGTGTATTTAGTGGCAAGTAATAGCCGTGTTTTACTCCCACGTTGTTATTTGAGTTACCCGTACACATAGCCGTGTTGGTGTACGAAAGCGTGAGTAATAGCCGTGTTCTACTCACATTGAGCAAGTGATGCCATAGCCGTTTTTGGAACACTTGAGGGGTGATGCCATAGCCGTTTTTGGAACACCTCGGGGGGTTAGCATGCCATAGCCGTTTTTGGAAGCTAACGAATGTTATGAACATCGATGACTTGATTCGCGAAGTCGTTCCCCTAGCGAAGAGATTGGTTAACCATGAATTGTAATTGTTGATGCTAGCATTTAATTTGATTTATTATATATATTTATTTATGATAATGATGTTGCTAGTTGTACGGTTTGACGTTACTAGCTATTGATTGCTTATGAGGTTGCTAGTTATACGATTTGATGATACTAGCGTTTGGTACGATGAGGTAAGTGATTTATGTGTATTTATGTGATGTCGTGGATGCGAGTAGGTAAGTTGTATATGCATGTATATATTTATTCTACTCACTAAGCATTAGCTTACCCTCTCGTTGTTGACTCTTTTTATAGATTGCATGCGGATTGGTGGCTCGGGTAAGCGCGAGGACTAGAAGACTTGCATAGTTTGCTTTAGAGACTTGCTTTTGGATTGTTTAGGATTGGGTAGCGTATCCCCAATCGCCATGCTCGGCTTCGTTTTGTATTAAAAGTCTTATGGTCAAATATTGCATTTTGGTACTCAAGGGGTAATTTGGGTCGATGTGGGACCCGCTTCGTAAATTTGATTTTATTAATTAAACGTGCTAGTTTTTCATATATGAAGTCATGGTTAAAAGCGTTTTAGCTAAATGTGTCGGGAACTAGTCAAACATTTTCATTAAATTGACTTCCGGGGACAGCGGGCTGTCCAGGTGGTTTGGCGCGCCGCGCGGCCACCTGGCGCGCCGCGCAGATGGCCTGCACCAGAAAAATTTTTTTTGTTTGAAATTTCGTCGTGTTTGGTCGGTTACGGTTTGGGTTGTTACAAGTGGTATCAGAGCATGGTCTAAGGGATTTAGGTGACTTGAGATAGGTGCCTAGACTTAGACTTTTGTGTGTGCTTAATTGTTGCGGGACTTGTAGGATTACGGGTCGGAATGGGTTTAGTTAGTGCCTTGTTTATAGGTTGACTAACGTTTATATTAGTAATGCGGATATTATTAATATGCTCTTGTGTTGTGATAGTAATTCTCGCGTGTGTTTGTACCGCGTAGAATTTTGGTTGTGTTTGTTTATATCATCGAGCGAGGCGGTCGTTGTACTAACAAGTCGATGCGGCGTGTGTGCGTAATAAGAACTTGCAGACCTTATTACGGGTGCAAATCGTGTCTAACGAGTGATGTACGACGAGTGTTTAGCAAGATGGGAGGGTGTTGTGCGTGTCGTTTTATACGTGCGTGGACTAATCGTTTTGCATTCTTTAGAATGACGACGCGAAACGAGACCGAGACGAACGACACGGAATTTAACGCTAGAGTTACGGCCGCCGTTGCGGAGCAAATGAGGGCGTTTCGAGAAGAAATGGATGGGAAGTATTCCGAATTCCAAAATAGGGGTGAAATGGAGCGTTGTCTTAAGAGCTTCATGAGGACTAAACCCCCTATGTATGATGGGAAACCGGATCCTTTGGTGAGTACGACTTGGGTTTCGGATGTCGGAGGGTGTTTTCGTACTATGGAATGCCCACCCGAGAAAAAGACGAGACTCGCTACTAGTTTGTTGCGAGGTAGGGCGAAGGATTGGTTGGATGGCAAGATTGATCTTGTCGGTGGTGAGACGTTTATGGCATTATCATGGGACGAATTTAAGGAGGAATTCTTCGAGGAGTTCCGAACTTCAGCCGATTTATCGGAATTGCGTTGTGAGTTGCGAAATTTGCAACAGGGTTCTATGGACTTGAATACTTTAAAGACGACTTTTATGTCGAAGGCTCGTTTTTGCCCGGAATATTTGGGGAACGATCGTTTGTTGATGGAGGATTTCTATCGAACTTTGAGCGATGACTTGAAAAGCAAAATTAGCCGGGGTTACGCGAAGTCGTTTGCGGAGTTATTTGCGGTGGCTAGAGGTTTCGAGTCTTATACGCGATCGAAAAAGGCCGAACCTTCAAGTGAGAGAAGGGTTATTACTTATGGTGCTCCGAGTAAGAGGACTAAGGGTCCGAGTGCGAGTACGAGTAATGTGGTAAAGGGCGCGGTGGATTCTCGTGCGCCTAGGTGTTACAATTGTGGCGTGAGGGGTCACAAATATTGGGAATGTTCGGTACCAAAGGGTGGTAGTATGGTGTGCATTAATTGCCAAAAAGAAGGACATCGTAAGTCGGAACGTCCCAAGTTAGCGGGGACGGGTGCGGCGAGGAGACGTTAAGGCACGTTTCATTTTAATAAATATGTCTTTTGATTGTTTATCGAGTGCCGTTTGGAAGTGAGTTGTTAAATGCCTTGGTTTGTGCATATTGTTGTTATGGGTGACGTTCCTAATGGAAGTACCCTATGGTGACGTTTTAATTGATTGGTGAAGGGCGTAAGACTTGGTGCAACCAAGCATTCCTTATTGTTTGGGAAATGTTTCTACCAAGCCACGGAAATGGTTTTGGTGTCCGATTGTTAAGCGCGTGTTCGCTTTTATGTTGAAGTGATGAACCATGAGGTTCGCCGGGTGATTGGAACCCTTGAGATCGAGTGTTTGAAATCTCGATGTATGTCGGTAATGGAGTCATTATGACGCGACATTAGGTGCCTCTTTTATACCTACTAGCGTGGTGTTCGACTCCGACTAGGTTATGGTTGTGGTTGCATTGTACTTAGGGTACCGGAGTAAAACCCTTAGATACATGAGTGACTAGGTGGAATTTGACAAACTAATGAAATTGGATGATTGCGAGGGTATAGTTTGGGTATTTGTGGTACACTTTTCGTTCAAAGTGTTTAAGGATTGGTCAAGTCCTTCGTGTGCTCAAGGTTTGGAGCAAGGTATGGTAACGGGTCGTGTGAACCCAATTGTTTGTAAAGTCTACCTTTGGTAGCATTGTACGGTTGTACGAGTTGTGGATATGGAACGTAGTTCTAAGTGAGGGAGTGGCACTCCCGCACGAGGAGGTTTTAGTGTGAGATTTCGGATGATGCTTTTGTTAGATCCGGAAATTTGGTCGAGACCTAGTAGTGGTCAATTGGTGGTAGAGTACAATTTTTGGCTCATTGGTACTTATGATATTGGATTTGTAAATTACCACCGAGGTGGTAAGTTTGGTGAATCTCGTCGAGAGATAATGGACGTGTTTTGGCGAGCAAGGTGAAATCCCTCGGTTAAGGGATGTGCGTATCGGATTCTCTTCTAGAGAAATATTGTTTTGTGCCTATGTTTGATATAGGTGGTTCTTGCTCGATAGTGTGGACGGTTAGCGGTATCCGTTAGGGTTCACTATAGTGTAGCGGAGCGCGATGTTGCACTACTCGTTGTGTGAGGTATTGTTATAGTGGTGAAGCATGACTTTCGGGGTCCGCTGACTTCATCATGAGGTATTGTTATATCGGTGAAGCATGACTTTCGGGTCCGCTGACTTCATCCGGTGTTGAGTGATCTATCAGTTGTTTTATACTCCTATGGTGGGATCGTGAGGACCGTATTGTGTGATTACTGATGCGATAGCCGTGTTTCGCTCACATGTTTGTTACGGGTGTGACGATGGATGATTTCGTACACCTTGGGACTTGTGTTCCCATAGCCGTTTTGGGCGCTATCGGTTTCTAACCGTGGGTTTGTGTTGCTACGGTAGCTGCGTATGGGTCGTATTGCGCACTACAATGGATGTTGTTAAGCGGTGTTGTCCGTAAGGATTCGTTTGGTTCGGTCTTCATCGTTTCGGGTTGATGACCTTAGGTTGAGACTTAGTTGCTTTTAGCGTTGTACTCGGTAATAGTACGCTAAGGGATTTATATCTCGGTACGAGAGTGGTTGAGTTTTCCCGATGTTAGGGAAGGAGCATGGTTGTAGTGCTCGGATTGTGGTTTGATAAATCGCGGGTGACGATTTAGTTGTGGAAAGCGATTCGTTGGGAAAGAATTGCTTAGGAAAGTCGGATTTGGGACTTATGTCGAGGACCGTAGGGTGAGGTCCACGTGGTTAAGTGATGAGGATCACGAGGACGTGATCGAGTTTAAGTGGGGGAGAGTTGTAAGACCCGAATATTTATCTTGCTTGTTTGTGTATTAAGACATTCGAGATTGGGTTTCGCGGATTATCTATATAAAGTTTAAAATGAAAAAGAATCTGTTTCAGAGAGGCCGCGCGCCGCGCGGGGTAGGGGCGCGCCGCGCCGATTGCTGCTGACAGAACTCCCTTGTTTTTATTTAAATTAAATGAGGGGTAAAAGGGTAAAATCACATGGGGCCGGATTTGTGTGCCATATTAGCTACTTTGGATCAGTTTTGGATCATTTTTCATGTCCATTCATCCCTTCCAAATATTTAGAGAGAGATTGGAGGTTTTGGTGAAGAAGAAGCTCGAATCGTTCAAAGTCTCGGGTTTTAAAGTTGTTCCTTTCATTCTCGGCTACACGGTGATAGTATTGGTAAGCTCAAACTCCGAGTTTCAATTATTTGATTTGATATTCAAGTTAGGGTTTGAGTAAATTTGTTGTGAAACCCTTTTAGGTGATGAAATGGGTTTAGTGATGCTAGTAATCGGGTTTGTTGTTAATTGTTGGTGGATTTCGGGTTGGTGAACTATTTGGCCATGTTTAGAACTTGAAATTTAGTTTAATCACTTAAGTTAGTGATTATGGAAGTATTGGAACCCATTTAGGGTTATTTGGTTGACTAACTTTGACTTTGGGTCAAATTAGGGTTTCGTGGTAATTATGACCCAATTGGCGATTTAATGAAGTTTATAAACTTAAAATGGATTAAGTTGAAGTATAAAACCGAGTTAAATGTGTTTTGGTGTCAAAACTTGCAAAGAATGAGATTTTGACCTTTATGGGTCAAAATTAGGGTTTAAGGGTCAAAATGGGTATGACACGTGTTTAACACTTGAGTTCGGGTTTAATTGGCATATTAGGACCATTCTCACTTGTGTTAGTGACTATTGGTTAGTTTGGGCACGGTTTGTGCTTGGAAGTGCATTTGGGTCGAAATTGCACTTACGAATTGGGTTGATTTGTAAATCCACTCTAAGTGTATTATTGTAATTGTGGTAATGGAATAGGTACTTTCCATTGGCGAGTTGCGGATTACTTGGAAGCATTCTTCAAGACTTCAAGGTGAGTGGAATATCTATATATGTATGTATATGATTTATGTGCCCGTGGAAATGGTGTCACATAGCCGTTTGGTGACCATAGTTGTGGGATATAGCCGTTTGGTGACCATAGTGTGAGATATAGACGTTTTGTCCACATTGATAGTTGCCCGTAGTAATGATGTCACATAGCCGTTTTTGTGACCGTAGTGGTGGGACATAGCCGTTCTTGTCCATAATGATTATTGTGAGTGGAATATCTATATATGTATGTATATGATTTATGTGCCCGTGGAAATGGTGTCACATAGCCGTTTGGTGACCATAGTTGTGGGATATAGCCGTTTGGTGACCATAGTGTGAGATATAGACGTTTTGTCCACATTGATAGTTGCCCGTAGTAATGATGTCACATAGCCGTTTTTGTGACCGTAGTGGTGGGACATAGCCGTTCTTGTCCATAATGATTATTGTGAGTGGAATATCTATATATGTATGTATATGATTTATGTACCGTGTTGATGGTGTCACATAGCCGTTTTGTGACCAAGGTTGTGGGACTTAGCCGTATTAGTCCATGTTTTGTACTAAGGCACATAGCCGTGTTTGTGCATTTAGTGGCAAGTAATAGCCGTGTTTGTGTATTTAGTGGCAAGTAATAGCCGTGTTTTACTCCCACGTTGTTATTTGAGTTACCCGTACACATAGCCGTGTTGGTGTACGAAAGCGTGAGTAATAGCCGTGTTCTACTCACATTGAGCAAGTGATGCCATAGCCGTTTTTGGAACACTTGAGGGGTGATGCCATAGCCGTTTTTGGAACACCTCGGGGGGTTAGCATGCCATAGCCGTTTTTGGAAGCTAACGAATGTTATGAACATCGATGACTTGATTCGCGAAGTCGTTCCCCTAGCGAAGAGATTGGTTAACCATGAATTGTAATTGTTGATGCTAGCATTTAATTTGATTTATTATATATATTTATTTATGATAATGATGTTGCTAGTTGTACGGTTTGACGTTACTAGCTATTGATTGCTTATGAGGTTGCTAGTTATACGATTTGATGATACTAGCGTTTGGTACGATGAGGTAAGTGATTTATGTGTATTTATGTGATGTCGTGGATGCGAGTAGGTAAGTTGTATATGCATGTATATATTTATTCTACTCACTAAGCATTAGCTTACCCTCTCGTTGTTGACTCTTTTTATAGATTGCATGCGGATTGGTGGCTCGGGTAAGCGCGAGGACTAGAAGACTTGCATAGTTTGCTTTAGAGACTTGCTTTTGGATTGTTTAGGATTGGGTAGCGTATCCCCAATCGCCATGCTCGGCTTCGTTTTGTATTAAAAGTCTTATGGTCAAATATTGCATTTTGGTACTCAAGGGGTAATTTGGGTCGATGTGGGACCCGCTTCGTAAATTTGATTTTATTAATTAAACGTGCTAGTTTTTCATATATGAAGTCATGGTTAAAAGCGTTTTAGCTAAATGTGTCGGGAACTAGTCAAACATTTTCATTAAATTGACTTCCGGGGACAGCGGGCTGTCCAGGTGGTTTGGCGCGCCGCGCGGCCACCTGGCGCGCCGCGCAGATGGCCTGCACCAGAAAAATTTTTTTTGTTTGAAATTTCGTCGTGTTTGGTCGGTTACGGTTTGGGTTGTTACAGTTTGGAACACCGAAAGCTTTAATAAGTGATCGGGGTACTCATTTCTGTAATAATCAACTTGAGAAAGTTCTTAAAAGATATGGAGTAACTCATAAAATCTCCACCGCATATCATCCACAAACAAGTGGACAAGTTGAAAATACCAACCGAGCTTTAAAACGTATTCTAGAGAAAACCGTAGGATCAAATCCGAAGGAATGGTCCATTAAACTGGAGGATGCACTCTGGGCTTTTAGAACAGCCTACAAAACTCCAATTGGAACCACACCTTTTAGACTTGTTTATGGAAAAGCATGTCATCTTCCAGTAGAAATTGAACACAAAGCATTTTGGGCTTTGAAAACATGTAATCTTGATTTACATGAAGCCGGACGTCTACGATTAAGTCAACTAAATGAATTAGAAGAATTAAGACATGAAGCATACGAAAATTCGTTAATCTATAAAGAAAGAACGAAGAAATGGCATGATAAAAGAATCAGAAGTTCAAAAGAATTTAAAGAAGGAGACAGAGTTCTTCTTTTCAATTCACGATTCAAGCTATTTCCTGGAAAATTGAAATCAAGATGGTCTGGACCATTCATAGTCTAAAGAGTTTTCCCATACGGAACGATAGAATTAATAAATTCAAATGGGATAGAATTTAAAGTTAATGGTCACAGAGTTAAACATTACATACATGGTCCGATGGAAGTCGACAACGAAGTTAATCACAATTTCGATAACACAGCTAACTAAGTGTGGGGAGAATCAAGTCTTTAAAGGATAATATGTATTTCTGTTAGAGTTAGATTGTCTGTTTTCGTGTAGTTCTCGAAAATGGAACCCGAATGGTCTTTCCCTAGCAGACCCTAAAGAACTAGTTTTCTCCCCCCATTCTGAATTTTTATTTTTTTTTAGATTTTTACAAAATGAAGACTGCCTGTGAACTAAACCATGGTCTAATGCTACACGCTTTGATCACTAAAAGAAATAATGATATACTCCCGAGTGAAATAGTATCAGTAATCAGAGAAAGAATGGACGGAGTTAGAAAAGAATCCAGATGCGAAGATAATAAGTTACAATTTGGTAAAGGAAAATCAAAATCCGCAGCGAAAAGAAGAGCACGACACCTAGAACGATGTCACAAATGCGGAAAATGGTCACATGGAGGTAAATGTTCAAATAATCAAACCTATTCAAATACCGAATTTGTTACTTTATGCAGAGACGGACCGTTCATATATTTAGAAGAAAAGACACTGAATGCTCGAGGTTACGCCTATGTAGCCATGGAAAACCAATTAAACCGACTATCTTATGAATGGGATAGATCATATAACTAAGAAATCTATTTCACAGGTATGTCTGTACAGTTTTTATTTTTATTTTTAACCTTTTGATAATAAACGCTAATTTGTTCGCTAAAAAGTATTAAATTGAAAATTAGGTTTGGCGACCGAAATTATTGATATCATTCAAAAATTTATTACATCACTGCAAAATTTAACGTTTATTCTTAAGGTATAAATATCTTTAAACAATCAACCCAAAATATTTCAAAAATTCGTCATGAGTTAAATTAGGTCTTGGAACCGAAATTACTTTACCAAAAAGAGGGGCGCATATTTTTGATAATATTTGATTGATTAAAGTGGGATAAAAAGACAAAAAGATTTTTAATTTTATTTTTACCATGTTTTTAATCTTAATATTTAAATCTTAAATTAATATTGTAAACTTTGTAAAAACAATATATTTAAAATTGTAAATATTTGAAAAATTAATATAAGTTTAGTATGAATTTATAAATTTTTAAATTAAGTTTGGTGTAAATTTTTAATTTTTAAAATATTAATTTTTAATTTTATGCATTTCAAATTTTAAGTTTGGTGTGAATTTTTAATAATAATTTTGAATTTTATATTTAAGTTGTGTGAATTTAAAAACAAAAATTTACTTTATCTCATTAAGTTAAGAATATGATTTTTAAATTCGTCGTAAGTTGAAGACTAGGTCTTTGAACCGAAATTGCTTTACCCGAGGGAGGGACGAGAACTTTTATTATCATTATTTTTAATCTTATTGAATTAGAGTATGCCAAAAACATTGAAAAAACCCAAAAATCTTAGCTTTTAAAACAATCGCTACAAAAAGACAAATTTTAAAATTTTGTCGAAGGACGGACTAGGACATCGATCCAAAACGACCTCGTCCTAAATAACAAGGGAAACAAAATTTTAAAATTAAGTACTTAATTGTTTCAAAAGTTAATGATTATAAAAAAAAAAAAAAAAAAAAAAAAAAACTCCGCGAGTCGCGGAGTTTAAAGGGTATTTCACCGCGACTCGCGGAGGGACCAATTCCCAGAAAAAAAAATAAAACGTAAAAAACAGAGCAGTTCACTCCCCCACCCAAAAACACTGCGAAGAACAGCGAACAAAAACCCCAAAAAAAACCCGAAAATACACCCCAAAATCCCAATTTTTAACCGTTAATCACCAAATCTTTTGCTAAAATCATGTTGAGAAGGATGCTATCTAAGAATTACTCAAGAAAAACGGTAAATTTCTACACCTAAACACCATTTAATCCGAAATTTGGTGTTCTTGAGCAAATTTTTCCCCAATTTGATTTTGATGCTTTTTAGTGTAATTAGACTTAAATTGTTTATGTATTATGCTTGTATAACCTAGATTGATGCTGTTTAACATGATTAGAAGCCTTAAACTTCAAATTTTGAATAATCTAGGGTTTGTGTTCTTGAGCAATTTGGGGCTTTTTGATATAAACAGGTTATGGCCGATTTTTGTCATGAATTGTTGCTAAATTGAGTAGTGTAACATGTCTAGGTAGTTAAATGATCCAAACTTTGAGCCTAAACATGATTTTGAGAATTAAAGTGGACTTTTTCAAGTCTAAAATTCATGAACTTGATTTTTGAAAGATAATGCCATTTGAGACTTGTTTGATTGCTAGTAATGATTATTTTGACATGTTATTTGAGTTGAATGCTTATGAACTTGGCGAACATTTTCGTATATGCTTATATGAAAAAGTGTAGATTTGATAAAAATGTGAAAATGAGCTTAAGTTTGATATAAATTGATAATGTCATTGTAATTATTTTGATTGATGATTTTGCTGACACTAATGCATATTTGGATGCACAAAAATTGTGTTTGATGTGTTTTGCAGAATGAAAGGGGTGAATCTTCATCCCAAGCCCGCAATGCTCCTGCTGAGAATTTGGAACAACAGGAGGTGGATAACTACTACAAGCAGGATATACCTCATCCAGTCATGACCTTTTCTGATATGCACTTGGAAGAGTTGCACCCGAACCTGAGATTTGACAGACTTTGGATAGATTATCCAAAATATCAACGGGGTTTGCATACTCTTCATTCTAAGGTTGTTGAGGTACCGAGGGTCATAGAATGGGGACCCTTAGAAGCTGTAGAATTGGCCGGGCCAATTAGGGAATTACTTGTACAGAGGTATGGTAATTCTTTTTTTAATGACTGGATACATTTATTCACCATACGTAGACCTGTATATAAAGTATGGTGTGAAGAATTGTTATGTAGTATAGAGTTGAATGATCGGGTAGCTAGTTTAATCGATCGTTCTTTTATTAGATTTTTGTTAGGCGGTTCGATGCGCCACATGTCTTTACTGGACATGGCTCAGGCTTTACGTATATATACGCCTGAGGAGTTAGCGTCTGCCGATTGTAGAGGATTGATACTAAACTACAGAAAGATAGATGAAAATTTTGATACACACGGTGTGTGGAGTCAAATGACAAGCCATCACCGTTTCAAAGGGGGAAATTACTCTTATTTGGATATAGATAGAGCCGAATTAAGAGTGATACATAGGTTTTTAGCTAATTCGATTACACAAAGGGGTAAGAACAAAGAAAAAGTAAATGAACAGGATTTGTTTTACCATATGTGTATTCGAGACCCACAAAGCGCTGTAAGTATACCATATTGTGTGGGTTATTATTTATCAGCTATGGTTCGGGGGATGCGACCACATAGCATAATAGGAGGTGGTATTTTTATTACTTTGATTGGTGAATATCTCGGTGTGGATATAAGTCGGGGGGGATTATTACTAGAAGAGCCGGAACCCCGCGATACTATAGGTTTAAATGTATACCATGGTGCGAAAGTTTTGAAGAGGCGAAATAACGCCGCAGTACGATACCATGGTAGACATCCACAGGTGGAGAGAAACCAGCAGCAAGGTAATGTAGGAGGGGGGAATGATATGCAAGAAATGCATAGGTTTATAGCTTCTCAGGAATACGAAAATGCTAGACATAGAGCATTTGAAGATTGGCAAGTTCATCAGAACCAGATCATAGCTCATTGCCAACATATAGGTAGAAACTATATTCCTACACCGAAACCCATCTTCCCTCCTTGGTCTATAGAGATGCAGCCACCGTATCCTACGTATGACCCTGCCGAAGCATTCTATAGCACTTATGGTTATGCCTGGAACCCCTATTGGTACCAATATCATCCTTAGTTTACTTATTATTATTTTTTTTTTTTGTAATTTGTAATTATTGATACGTTTAATACTTTTGTTAATATTGTAATCATTTTTATAATTATCTAACTTTTATTCTTAGATTTTAATAATTTTTGAATGTGGGGTAATATACCAAACTTCAAAAATATGTATATATGTTTGCAGTTTATCTTATGTACACAACAGGGTAAAACAACGCATTTTCAAAGACTGGCATTAAGTTCAGCAAAAGCAACTAATTTTGACGACAAGATGCAAAATATATGTGAAATAACAACAAGACGGAATGAACAAATGATGTGCACCATTTATCATTCAGCAAACAAACGCCAATATATTTGGAAACTTTGGTAAAATTTAATCATTTTCACACTAATCACCCTCAATAATTTAAATTGTTACTGATTTCTTGCAAATGAGGGCATTGCAAGATCTTAAGTGTGGGAAGGGGTTAAATTCTTTCGGATTTTAAAATTTTTATCTTAAACACTTGGTTACCATTAAAAAAACTAGTAAAGCAGTAGTTGTATTAGAATCTAGTGCTCTCTGATAATAAAGAACAGCCCTAGTCTTATATACTAACTACCCAATTCTAGTAAAATTTTTAAAAAAAAAAAAAAAATTTCAATTAAATGAACTCAAAATCATGTTATACATATTTATGAACGATAAAACTAGGTTTTAACACCGAAATTATTGTTACCTCGGAAAGGACATAAATTGAGAAACAAACTAAAATGTTAAAATTCATTTAAAATGGAATAGAGGACGATAAAAAGGAAAATAAAAGCCAAGTGTGGGAAAATTTACCAAGTTATCTTAAACATATGTCACATATATCTGTAACAAATAACTGAAAATACTTTTGCTTTGGACTAAACTAAACTGTTTTACCCGATGAAAGAAAAGAAGAGATGGATCTACACGATGAATCAATTCCATCATTAAAAGGAAGTAAAGTCTTCCGAAAAAGACACGCGCTTCTTGATTTAGGTCATGAAGTTGTCGTCCAGACCAGCTGTAGGTTGACGAAAAATCTAGAAAAGTCATCACTAAAATCAGCAGGAAATCCACGGACCTCAGCATTAAACAGGGTCGCCAAGTGGTCAGATTTATCCTAACCATGAAAAGGATTTATCTCGTACAATGGGGGGGCACCGTGCAAATTAGCTTGATAAGACTAATGAATCAGATCCCCAGAAAGGATAATCTCCTTAAAGATTAAAAATCAGCTTTTAAGACTGATATCACTCAATCCTAGAGATTGACCTTAAAGATTGAGAATTCAAACTCATGGAATTCAATGATATCTAAACTCGAGCTTGAACGAGAAAATATTTTGATCAAAATTATAAACCGATTTGTTTTCTGAAAACCCTATTTTTAATGCGTTCATTACCATTGAACGTAAAATCCTAGGAATTCACCTGGAATTCATTAGGTCACCTGAACTAAATCGGGTGTCAACAGTAAGAACGGTGGTTGCATAGTGGTCAAAGACAGGACCTTGTGCCATACCGAAAAATTATAAGGGTGAGCTTTACTATTGCTCCTACCAAGGATAGTAATTGCGTCCGACACGTTATAGACCATAATCAAAAGCATGTCACGGGACATTGCCTTAACAGTTGCTTGTTCAACGCTTTCCTTTACAACCGGACGGTAGTTTACAGAAAGGTAATATACGGGACAAGTAAACTGGACGTGTTGCTTTCCAAATACAAGGTTAGCAAGTGGGTGACACAAAACCGCAAGTTTGAGCTAAAATTTTCAAATCTGAAACCCACCAAACCCACAAAAATATTTTGCAAACACCGGTAAAGGGTTATTCCGGAAAACTTATCTAGGGTAAAAACTAGATTTCAAAAGATCAAATGTTTTCATAAAGATCCAATTTCCTTAATGGATCTAAATTTTTATAGTCATGTGGGACTGTAAACCATATCGTTACTACCATTGTTTATACCACCGTATAGAAATCACTGATGTACAAAGTGTGAAGAATAAAGAAGTGATTCTTGTATTTCAAGACAATATTGCTTGAGGACAAGCAACGCTCAAGTGTGGGAATATTTGATAATGCTAAAAACGAACATATATTTCATAGCATTATTCCTCAAGAAAGACAAGCTTTTAGTTGCAATTGTTCTATTTACAAGTGATATTCGTTTAAATAATAAAAGGTGAAGACAAAAGACAGATTTGACGAATTGAAGACGCAAACGACCAAAAAGCTCAAAAGTACAAAAGACAATCAAAAAGGTTCCAATTATTGATAAGAAACGTCTCGAAATTACAAGAGTACAAGATTCAAAACGCAAAGTACAAAATATAAAATTGTACGCAAGGACGTTCGAAAATCCGGAACCGGGACCAGAGTCAACTCTTAACGCTCGACGCAACGGACTAAAAATTACAAGTTAACTAGGTATATAAATATAATATAATATATAATTAATTATATTAATTATATATATATTATATTTATAAATAAAAACCGTCGGCAGAGAAAGACTCCAAGATATGAGCTGGAATTTCAAACTCCGCGACTTGCGGAGTTTGAAGGCAAAATTCACCGCGAGTCGCGGAGCCCCAAAATTGAAAACTGCCTATAAAGCCAACCGAATTCTGATCAAAATAATCATCTTTTTCTTCCTCATTCATACGTAAAATTTATATTTATATTTATAATTTATATTTTAATTTTAATTATAATTCTAATAATAAGGGTATGTTAGCGAATATTGTAAGGGTGTAAGTCGAAATTCTGTCCGTGTAACGCTACGCTATTTTTAATCATTGTAAGTTATGTTCAACCTTTTTACATTAATGTCTCGTAGCTAAGTTATTATTATGCTTATTTAAAACGAAGTAATCATGATGTTGGGCTAATTACTAAAATTGGGTAATTGGGCTTTGTACCATAATTGGGGTTTGGATAAAAGAACGACACTTGTGGAAATTAGACTATGGGCTATTAATGGGCTTCATATTTGTTTAACTAAATGAAAGTTTGTTAATGTTAATATAAAGATTTACAATTGGGCGTCCCTATAAATTACCATATACACTCGATCGGACACGATGGGCGGGGTATTTATATGTACGAATAATCGTTCATTTAACCGGACACGGGAATGGATTAATAGCCACTAGAATAATTAAAACAGGGGTGAAATTACATTCAAGGGTAATTGGTGTAATTGTTAACAAAGTAGTAAAACCTTGGTTTACACGCAGTCGATAACCTGGTGTATTCATTAAACAAAGTATTAAAACCTTGTTACAATTCGAATTCCCAATTAGTTGGAATATTTAACTTCGGGTATAAGAATAATTTGATGAGGACACTCGCACTTTATATTTATGACTGATGGACTGTTATGGACAAAAACCAGACGGACATATTAAATAATCCAGGACAAAGGACAATTAACCCATGGGCATAAAACTAAAATCAACACGTCAAATATCATGATTACGGAAGTTTAAATAAGCATAATTCTTTTATTTCATATTTAATTTCCTTTATTTTATATTTAATTGCACTTCTAATTATCGCACTTTTATTTATTGTTATTTTATCGCACTTTTATTATTCGCAATTTCATTATCGTTATTTACTTTACGCTTTAATTTAAGTCTTGTATTTATTTTATATTTTACATTAGGTTTTAACTGCGACTAAAGTCTTAAAATCGACAAAACGGTCATTAAACGGTAAAAACCCCCCTTTTATAATAATAATATTACTTATATATATATTTGTATTTTTATAAAAGTAAACTAATATAGCGTTGAGCTTTGTTTAAAGATTTCCCTGTGGAACGAACCGGACTTACTAAAAACTACACTACTTTACGATTAGGTACACTGCCTATAAGTGTTGTAGCAAGGTTTAAGTATATCCATTCTATAAATAAATAAATATCTTGTGTAAAATTGTATCGTATTTAATAGTATTTTCTTGTAAAATTTAATAGTATTTTATACCCCTTCGCTACCACATCAAGTATTTTTGAACTTAAAATTATAATCGCAAAACCTAATGTAAAATATTAAATAAATAAAAGACTTAATTTAAAGCGTAAAGTAAATAACGATAATGAAATTGCGAATAATAAAAGTGCGATAAAATAAAATTGCGATAATTAAAAAGTACGATAATTAATCACTGATGTACAAATATTTAATTAGAAGTGCGATTAAATAGCGTAGCGTTTGAGTTTCAACTAGCTTCGTCATCATATCTTCTAAATTCGGCTTTTTATCATCGGTTTGTTGTGGTGGTTTGAATGATTTACCAAGTATGAAAAATATAGTGTTGTAGCTTTGTTTAAAGATTTCCCTGTGGAACGAACCGGACTTACTAAAAACTACACTACTTTACGATTAGGTACACTGCCTATAAGTGTTGTAGAATGTTAATATTTTATACTCATTTTACAAATGAGTATTTTTCCATAAACAAGTCTAAAAGGTGTGGTTCCAATTGGAGTTTTGTAGGCTGTTCTAAAAGCCCAGAGTGCATCCTCCAATTTAATGGACCATTCCTTCGGATTTGATCCTACGGTTTTCTCTAGAATACGTTTTAAAGCTCGGTTGGTATTTTCAACTTGTCCTTTGGAACACCGAAAGCTTTAATAAGTGATCTTCGCAGTGTTTTTGGGTGGGGGAGTGAACTGCTCTGTTTTTTACGTTTTATTTTTTTTTCTGGGAATTGGTCCCTCCGCGAGTCGCGGTGAAATACCCTTTAAACTCCGCGACTCGCGGAGTTTTTTTTTTTTTTTTTTTTTATAATCATTAACTTTTGAAACAATTAAGTACTTAATTTTAAAATTTTGTTTCCCTTGTTATTTAGGACGAGGTCGTTTCGGATCGATGTCCTAGTCCGTTGCGAAGGAACATATCTATGAAAATGGAATGGATATACTTGATGTACAAATATTAATCACTTCTAGTTATCAAATCGGGGTATGGCTAAGTCTTTTGAGGAGTTGTTTGAGTTGGCTCGGGGTTTTGAGCCAGAGGTTCCAAGGAAAAGCGATTTCACTTTTTCTAAAAGAAAGTTTGAAGGTTCGGGTCATTTGAACTTTTCCAATAAAAAGAACAAGAAAGGCTCTGAAAGCGTTAATAGTGTGAAGAAGGGTGCTTCTTGGGGTTTCGGGCCCACATGTTATAATTGTAATCAAAGAGGACACATGGCCCGTGATTGCACCAAGGCGTCGACCAAAATCACTTGCTTTAATTGTCGTAAAGAGGGGCATAAGAGGCCGGAATGTCCCGATTTGAATAATGATAATGTTAAACGGTTAGAGAAAGCGGCGGGTACGGCTAGGGGTCGCAACTATTTGATGACCAATGACGAAGCCAAACAATAAAACGAAGTAGTCTCAGGTACTTTCATGGTTAATTCTAATCCGGCGAGAATTCTATTTGATAGCGGTGCAAATTTTTCGTTTGTGTCTCCTAAATTTGTGCCTAAACTTGATAGACCGTTAGCTAAGTTAAGTCGTCCGGTAGAAGTCGAAATAGCGGACGGCAAGACGGTGCTAGTGGTTGATGTGTGTGAAAATTGTGATGTTGTTTTTGGTGCCGAAACCTTTAAAATTGATCTCATTCCAATGACCTTGGGCGATTTTGATATTGTCGTTGGTATGGATTGGCTCGATCGTTATAGAGCCGATATTGCATGCCATGATAAGTTTATTCGTGTGAAGACCCCAAGTGGGGAAGAGTTGATTATTCATGGTGATAAGCGAAGGAGACCGGTGCCGATATGCACTTTTGCACGGGCACGTCATCTTGTTGTTACCGGTGGCATGGCTTTCCTTGCTCATGTTGTTGATACTCGTAATGAGCCACCACCCATTTGTGAAATTCCGGTGGTTAATGAATTTGAATACATTTTTCCGGATGAGTTACCGGGTGTTCCGGCGGAAAGAAAAGTTGAATTTCGCATTGAGTTGGTTCTGGGGGCTACCCCCATTGCTAAAACTCCTTATCGTTTAGCACCAACGGAAATGCAAGAGTTGTTGAATCAAATCCAAGAGTTGCTCGAAAAGGGTTTTATTCGACCGAGTGCTTCGCCATGGGGCGCTCCGGTGTTATTTGTGAAGAAGAAAGATGATAGTATGCGTATGTGCATTGATTACCGTGAGTTGAATAAAGTGACGATCAAGAATCGTTATCCGTTACCTAGGATTGACGATTTGTTGATCAACTTCAAGGTGCAACGTATTTCTCTAAAATCGACCTACAGTCTGGCTATCACCAAATGCGGGTCCGTGAGGAAGACATTGAGAAAACGGCTTTTCGAACGCGTTATGGGCATTTTGAGTTCGTAGTTGATAATGCTAAAAACGAACATATATTTCATAGCATTATTCCTCAAGAAAGACAAGCTTTTAGTTGCAATTGTTCTATTTACAAGTGATATTCGTTTAAATAATAAAAGGTGAAGACAAAAGACAGATTCGATGATTTGAAGACGCAAACGACCAAAAAGCTCAAAAGAACAAAAGACAATCAAAGAGGTTCCAATTATTGATAAGAAACGTCTCGAAATCACAAGAGTACAAGATTCAAAACGCAAAGTACAAGATATTAAATTGTACGCGAGGACGTTCGAAAATCCGGAACCGGGACTAGAGTCAACTCTTAACGCTCGACGCAACGGACTAAAAATTACAAGTTAACTATGTATATAAATATAATATAATATATAATTAATTATATTAATTATATATATATTATATATATATATTAAAAACCGTCGGCAGCAAG
This sequence comes from Rutidosis leptorrhynchoides, assembly GCF_046630445.1. Lineage (NCBI taxonomy): Eukaryota > Viridiplantae > Streptophyta > Magnoliopsida > Asterales > Asteraceae > Rutidosis > Rutidosis leptorrhynchoides. The sequence goes on along the minus strand of NC_092343.1, from coordinate 340,724,564 downwards.
AAACTCCAAGGGTGTGAGCTGTAAATACATCTCCGCGACTCGCGGAGTTTTAAGGGCATTTTGCCGCGAGTCGCGGAGCCCCAATTTTCAACTCTGGCTATAAAGCCAACCGAATTCTGATCAAATTTCATCATCTTTTTCTTTCTCTTCATACGTAAAATTTATATTTATATTTATAATTTATATTTTAATTTTAATTTTAATTCTAATAATAAGGGTATGTTAGCGAATGTTGTAAGGGTGTAAGTCGAAATTCTGTCCGTGTAAAGCTACGCTATTTTTAATCATTGTAAGTTATGTTCAACCTTTTTACATTAATGTCTCGTAGCTAAGTTATTATTATGCTTATTTAAAACGAAGTAATCATGATGTTGGGCTAATTACTAAAATTGGGTAATTGGGCTTTGTACCATAATTGGGGTTTGGACAAAAGAACGACACTTGTGGAAACTAGACTATGGGCTATTAATGGGCTTTATATTTGTTTAACTAAATGAAAGTTTGTTAATGTTAATATAAAGATTTACAATTGGGCGTCCCTATAAATTACCATATACACTCGATCGGACACGATGGGCGGGGTATTTATATGTACGAATAATCGTTCATTTAACCGGATACGGGAATGGATTAATAGCCACTAGAATAATTAAAACAGGGGTGAAATTACATTCAAGGGTAATTGGTGTAATTGTTAACAAAGTAGTAAAACCTTGGTTTACACGCAGTCGATAACCTGGTGTATTCATTAAACAAAGTATTAAAACCTTGTTACAATTCGAATCCCCAATTAGTTGGAATATTTAACTTCGGGTATAATAATAATTTGTCAAGGACACTTGCAATTTATATTTATGACTGATGGACTGTTATGGACAAAAACCAGACGGACATATTGAATAATCCAGGACAAAGGACAATTAACCCAAGGGCATAAAACTAAAATCAACACGTCAAACATCATGATTACGGAAGTTTAAATAAGCATAATTCTTTTATTTCATATTTAATTTCCTTTATTTTATATTTAATTGCACTTCTAATTATCGCACTGTTATTATTTGTTATTTAATCGCACTTTTAATTATCGTACTTTTTAATTATCGCAATTTTATTATTCGCAATTTCATTATCGTTATTTACTTTACGTTTTAATTTAAGTCTTGTATTTATTTTATATTTTACATTAGGTTTTAACTGCGACTAAAATCTTAAAATCGACAAACCGGTCATTAAACGGTAAAAACCCCCCTTTATAATAATAATATTACCTATATATATATTTGTATTTTTATAAAAGTAAACTAATATAGCGTTGAGCTTTGTTTAAAGATTTCCCTGTGGAACGAACCGGACTTACTAAAAACTACACTACTGTACGATTAGGTACACTGCCTATAAGTGTTGTAGCAAGGTTTAAGTATATCCATTCTATAAATAAATAAATATCTTGTGTAAAATTGTATCGTATTTAATAGTTTTTCCTAGTAAAATATAAGCTATTTTATATACACCTCGCTTCACATCAAGTATTTTTGGCGCCGCTGCCGGGGAACTATCTTAAAAGCTGGAAGCGCAACGCTAATATAAAAAAAAAAGATTTTTTTTGTTTACTTTTATTAAAATTCGCTTTTGTAAAAATACGTTTTAAATATTCGAAAAATATAAAAAGAAAAACAAAAATATTAGTATTTTTAAGATTTTGTTAAATATTTAAGTTTTATAAGTTTCTTTATTTCTATTTTAGTTTATAAAAATATAAATTTTATTAAACATCTTTTATTTATATAAAAAAAAAAAACAGAAAACATAAAAAAAAAAAAAAAATAAAGAAAACGCGTAAAAATTTCAAACCTGTCAACAGAATTCCTGAACCCCGCGACTCGCGGGGTTTTCCTCATTAATCACCGCGACTCGCGGAGGCCATCTGACACACGGACAAAAACCCTAATCAAGCATTGATTACGGGTTATTTTTAATTATTATTATTATTAAAACCTAATTATTATTATTATTATTATTAGTTTTAATTTTACTTTTACTTTTTATTTATATATTTTAGTTTAATTAGTTTTATTAAATTGTAAAATTAATAGTTTAATAAAATAAATAATATAAAAATAATATTTTTATAAAAATTGTACTTTTTACAACTTTTTGTATATTTTTATATTTTGTACCTTTTTAATCGTTGTAGCGTAATATTTGTATTTTTTTAGCTCATATTTAATTTTAAACTTAGTTTTTGCTATAGTTATTTTTACTCCTAGATTTTTAGGCTTTGCCGTAGAATTCCTTAAAAGCTTTTTCTTTAGACTAAGATTTAGGTACTTTAGAATTTTGCGACGCCTTTTTAAGTTTTAGTTTCTTTTTAAGTTATTTCCATTTGATATTTAGTTTTTCCTGTAAGCTTTAATATTTTTAGACCTTTTACTATGTACCAATTATCATTCCAATTAGTAATTTCAATTTGCGATTATAATTTTAAGTTAGTTGTAGTAATAAGGTTAGGTTAGTTAAAGTATTTTTAAGTTTTGATAAGTTTCTTTTATTTTTCCGTCACCTTTTATTTTTCAACCATTTTTTCTTTTTCGATTTTTTTTTCGACGAACTCTTTTTCTTTCTTATTTCTCGCCATTCTAGTTTTTAGGACTTAGAATTTTTTCTACTTCTTATCTAAATTTCTTAAAATTACGAAAATTTATTTTAAGTGGTTAAATTGATAGACATCAAAATTTTCTGGTTCGTAGTAATAGTTGGATTTGTACGTGGACCGGGTTATTGGAGCCAAACAGTCCTCAATTATATTGAGACCAAACGAATCCTGCCCCTCTGCTGCATCTTTTGGCTATTCGAAACGTGGGCAAAATCAGAAAAGTCTATTAATTGGATAACTTATTATAATTTTTCTTTCCTTTTTAAAACTAATAGGATATTCAGTGAATGCACCGAGCAAGACGTTCATCACCTTTTGTACGTTCACCACCTGTAACTCGATCAAGACATCGTTTAACAAATATAACCGCCGTTGATTTTTCTTTAGAATCGTCATCCAGTCAACCAAGTACTTCAGTTCAAATTTCCGATAATCCATTTTTTGAACCCAACCTAAAAATTGAGAATCCAGAGAATATTCAGGAACGGTTCATAGATCCTGAACCATTAAACTTTCCTCCGGAACCACCAATCATTCAAACAGAGATTGTTGAGGAACGAACCATTAAATCAGAATCATCTAGTGATACCGAGTCAACAAATTCAATTATGGAGAATCTGGAACCTTTAAGTATGGAAGACCGAATGAGAGCTAAACGCACTGGCCAAGGTCACGCAATTACTCATCCAGACATTAATGCGCCAGATTATGAAATCAAAGGACAAATTCTACACATGGTGACTAATCAATGCCAATTTAGTGGTGCGCCGAAGGAAGATCCAAATGAACATTTACGTACCTTTAATAGGATCTGCACACTATTTAAAATACGAGAAGTGGAGGATGAACAAATATATCTCATGTTATTTCCCTGGACTTTAAAGGGAAAAGCCAAAGATTGGTTGGAATCGTTACCTGAAGGGGCGATTGATACATGGGACGTTTTAATTGACAAATTTCTTAAACAATTCTTTCCTGCATCTAAAGCCGTAAGACTTCAAGCAGAAATTGTTACGTTCACACAAAAGCCAAATGAAACTCTATATGAGGCGTGGACAAGATATGGAAAGTTGTTAAGAGGATGTCCGCAACATGGTTTAGACACCTGTCAAATAGTACAAATATTCTACCGAGGATGCGACATCACTACAAGAAAAGACATAGATATAGCAGCTGGTGGTTCTATTATGAAGAAAACCGAAACTGATGCTTACAAAATTATTGATAACACTGCTTCCCACTCACATGAGTGGCACCAAGAAAAAGATATCATTAGATCATCTAAAGCAGCTAGAGCCGATTCTAGCCATGACTTAGATTCCATTTCCGCAAAGATAGATGCTTTCGAGAGACGAATGGAAAAGATGACTAAAGATATTCATGCTATACGAATTAGTTGTGAGCAGTGTGAAGGACCACATTTGACAAAAGATTGTCTCAGTATTTAATTAACAATGGAACAAAGAGAGAATATTTCATACATAAACCAAAGGCCTGGAAATAATTATCAGAATAATTATCAACCGCCAAGACCGATTTACAATCAAAACCAGAATTATAACCGAAATATTCCATACAACAACCAACAAGGTCCTAGCAATCAACAAGTATCCAATAATACTTACAATCAGCAAAGACCGAATTTTCAAAACAAACCACCACAACAAACCGATGATAAAAAGCCGAATTTAGAAGATATGATGACGAAGCTAGTTGAAACTCAAACACAGTTTTTCACATCTCAGAAACAAACAAATGAACAAAATGCTCAAGCATTTAGAAATCAACAAGCTTCTATTCAAAATCTGGAACAAGAAGTGAGTAACCTAGCAAGGTTAATAGGTGAAAGAAAACCGGGAAGTTTACCTAGTGATACAAATGCTAACCCCCGGAATGAAACAGCTAAAGCTATTACCACAAGAAGTGGTACAACACTTAAACCACCTGAAATACCAGTAACTTCTGATGAAACTATTCCTACTCCACAAGAACCACAACCTGATCAAGATAAGGAAAAAGAACCGGTAGTTGAAAAGGTTAATGAAGATAACACAGTTAAGAATAAACCTTATGTTAAACCATATCAACCACCACTTCCTTACCCGAGTAAAATGAAGAAAGAAAAACTTGAAGCCGAGCAATCCAAATTCTTGGATATGTTTAAACAGATAAATGTAAATCTTCCTTTCATTGATGTAATTTCAGGAATGCCAAGATATGCTAAATTCTTGAAAGATCTAATCACGAATAGAAAGAAAATGGAAGAACTCTCGGCTGTTACTATGAATGCTAATTGTTCAGCAGTGCTGTTGAATAAGATACCAGAAAAATTATCTGATCCAGGAAGTTTCACAATTCCATGTTTTCTGGGTAGTCTTAGTTCAATAGAAGCATTGGCAGACTTAGGTGCTAGTATAAATCTAATGCCGTATTCACTATACACTAAACTAGACCTTGGAGAATTAAAACCAACCAGAATAAGCATACAACTAGCCGATAGATCAATAAAATATCCTAGAGGGATAATGGAGAACATGCTAGTTAAAGTTGGTACTTTAGTATTTCCAGTAGATTTTGTTGTTTTAGACATGGAAGAAGATTCTCAAGTTCCTCTCATATTAGGAAGACCATTCTTAAACACGGCTAAAGCAATGATAGACGTGTTCGGTAAGAAACTGACCCTAAGTATAGAGGATGAGAGTGTTACCTTTTCAGTTGATAGAGCAATGCAACAACCACAATCTGCAGATGATGCATGTTATTATATTCAAACTATAGATGCACATGCAGAATTATTAGAAGAATTTCCAGAATTACAAGGAACAGGAGAATGTTCTTTAGGAGAAGGTAATGAACCAATTGATGAAGCTGAAATGTTAGCTACACTTATAGCTAATGGATATGAACCAACAACAGAAGAAATTCAAATGCTAAAAGAAGAAGACAGATATCGATATAAATCATCGATAGAAGAACCTCCGAAATTAGAGTTAAAGCCACTTCCAACCCATTTGGAATACGCTTATTTACATGGTGAATCTGAATTACCTGTAATAATATCGTCTTCTCTTACTGAAAATGAGAAATCACAACTCATTTCTGTGTTGAAAGCTCATAAACCAGCCATTGCATGGAAGATTCATGATATTAAAGGAATAAGTCCTTCGTATTACACACATAAAATCCTTATGGAAGAAGGTCATAAAACGTATGTGCAACGCCAACGAAGACTAAATCCTAATATGCAAGATGTAGTTAAGAAAGAGATTATTAAACTGCTAGATGCAGGTTTGATATATCCAATCTTTGATAGTCCATGGGTAAGCCCAGTTCAATGCGTGCCTAAGAAGGGTGGCATGACTGTCATCACAAATGAGAAAAAATGAGCTTATTCCTACTAGGACTGTAACAGGATGGCGTGTATGTATTGATTATAGAAAATTAAATGACGCCACCAGAAAAGATCACTTTCCCTTACCTTTCATAGATCAAATGTTGGAAAGATTAGCCGGAAATAGTTACTATTGTTTTCTAGATGGATTTTCCGGATATTTTCAAATTCCAATAGCACCCGAAGATCAAGAGAAAACCACATTCACGTGCCCTTATGGTACGTTTGCTTACAAACGCATGCCATTTGGACTTTGCAACGCCCCTGCAACCTTTCAAAGGTGCATGATGGCGATTTTTCACGACATGATAGAAGAATGCATGGAAGTATTCATGGATGACTTTTCAGTCTTCGGTGATACATTTAAATCATGTCTAGTTAATCTGGAACGAATGCTAATTAGATGCGAAAAATCAAATCTAGTACTTAATTGGGAGAAATGCCATTTCATGGTTAAAGAAGGCATCGTTCTTGGACATAAAATTTCAAAAGAAGGAATTGAAGTGGATAGAGCTAAAGTAGATGTAATTGCTAAACTTCCACATCCCACCAATGTTAGAGGAGTTAGGAGTTTTCTAGGGCATGCCGGTTTTTACCGACGTTTCATAAAAGATTTTTCTAAAATTGCCACTCCTATGAATAAACTCCTAGAAAAGGATGCGCCATTCATCTTTTCAGATGAGTGTATCAAATCTTTTAATATTCTTAAAGAAAAACTCACTAATGCGCCGATCATGATAACACCAAATTGGAATCTACCATTTGAACTAATGTGCGATGCAAGTGATTTTGCAATGGGAGCCGTTTTAGGACAAAGGATTGAAAAACGATTTCAACCTATATATTATGCTAGTAAGACGTTACAAGGAGCACAAACAAACTATACAACTACTGAAAAAGAACTCCTTGCTATTGTCTTTGCTTTTGACAAATTTCGATCATATCTAGTTCTAGCAAAAACGGTGGTCTATACCGACCATTCTGCTCTTAGATACCTATTTTCAAAACAAGATGCTAAACCAAGATTAATCCGTTGGATCTTACTCTTACAAGAGTTTGATATTGAAATCCGAGATAAAAGAGGAGCAGAAAATCTCGCCGCTGATCATCTTTCTCGTCTTGAAAATCCCGAATTAGAAGTTCTGAATGAATCGGCCATACAAGACAACTTTCCTGATGAATATCTATTGAAGATAGATTATAAAGAAATCCCATGGTTTGCAGACTATGCAAACTACTTAGTTTGTGGATTCCTTGAAAAAGGATTATCGTACCAAAGACGAAAGAAATTCTTCAGTGATATAAAACACTATTTCTGGGAAGATCCACATCTGTTTAAAAGTTGTCCCGATGGAATAATACGCCGATGTGTATTTGGAGATGAAGCTAGTAAAATTTTAAACCATTGTCACACAGGACCAACAGGAGGGCATTATGGGCCTCAACTAACAGCAAGAAAAGTTTATGAAGCTGGATTCTATTGGCCTACAATTTACAAAGACGCACACCTTCTTTGCAAATCCTGTGATGCATGTCAAAGGGCCGGAAAAATAAGTCAACGTGATGAAATGCCACAAAATGTCATCCAAGTATGTGAAGTATTTGACATTTGGGGTATTGACTTTATGGGTCCATTTCCAAAATCTCATAATAATCTATATATACTCGTAGCCATTGATTATGTATCTAAATGGGCGGAAGCACAAGCTCTCCCAACTAACGATGCACGAGTTGTAGTCAACTTTTTAAAACGTCTTTTTGCAAGGTTTGGAACACCGAAAGCTTTAATAAGTGATCGGGGTACTCATTTCTGTAATAATCAACTTGAAAAAGTTCTTAAAAGATATGGAGTAACTCATAAAATCTCCACCGCATATCATCCACAAACAAGTGGACAAGTTGAAAATACCAACCGAGCTTTAAAACGTATTCTAGAGAAAACCGTAGGATCAAATCCGAAGGAATGGTTCATTAAATTGGAGGATGCACTCTGGGCTTTTAGAACAGCCTACAAAACTCCAATTGGAACCACACCTTTTAGACTTGTTTATGGAAAAGCATGTCATCTTCCAGTAGAAATTGAACACAAAGCATTTTGGGCTTTGAAGACATGTAATCTTGATTTACATGAAGCCGGACGTCTACGATTAAGTCAACTAAACGAATTAGAAGAATTAAGACATGAAGCATACGAAAATTCGTTAATCTATAAAGAAAGAACGAAGAAATGGCATGATAAAAGAATCAGAAGTTCAAAAGAATTTAAAGAAGGAGACAGAGTTCTTCTTTTCAATTCACGATTCAAGCTATTTCCTGGAAAATTGAAATCAAGATGGTCTGGACCATTCATAGTCAAAAGAGTTTTCCCATACGGAACGATAGAATTGATAAATTCAAATGGGATTGAATTTAAAGTTAATGGTCACAGAGTTAAACATTACATACATGGTCCGATGGAAGTCGACAACGAAGTTAATCACAATTTCGACACCACAGCTAACTAAGTGTGGGGAGAATCAAGTCTTTAAAGGATAATATGTATTTCTGTTAGAGTTAGATTGTCTGTTTTCGTGTAGTTCTCGAAAATAGAACACGTATGGTCTTTCCCTAGCAGACCCTAAAGAACTAGTCTTCTCCCCCCATTCTGAATTTTTATTTTTTTTAGGTTTTTACGATATGAAGACTGCCTGTGAATTAAACCATGGTCTAATGCTACACGCTTTGATCACTAAACGTAATAATGACATACTACCGAGTGAATTAGTATCAGTAATCAGAGAAAGAATGGACGGAGTTAGAAAAGAATCCAGATGCGAAGATAATAAGTTACAATTTGGTAAAGGAAAATCAAAATCCGCAGCGAAAAGAAGAGCACGACACCTAGAACGATGTCACAAATGCGGAAAATTGTCACATGGAGGTAAATGTTCAAATAATCAAACCTATTCAAATACCGAATTTGTTACTTTATGCAGAGACGGACCGTTCATATGTTTAGAAGAAAAGACAATGAATGCTCGAGGTTACGCTTATGTAGCCATGGAAAACCAATTAAACCGACTATCTTATGAATATAATAGATCATATAACTAAGAAATCTATTTCACAGGTATGTCTGTACAGTTTTTATTTTTATTTATTTTTAACCTTTTGATAATAAACGCTAATTTGTTCGCTAAAAAGTATTAAATTGGTATTAAATAAAATTAGGTTTGGCGACCGAAATTATTGATATCATTCAAAAATTTATTACATCACTGCGAAATTTAACGTTTATTCTTAAGGTATAAATATCTTTAATCAATTAACCCAAAATATTTCAAAAATTCGTCATGAGTTAAATTAGGTCTTGGAACCGAAATTACTTTACCGAAAAGAGGGGCGCATATTTTTGATAATATTTGATTGATTAAAGTGGGATAAAAAGACAAAAAGATTTTTAAATTTATTTTTTACCATGTTTTTAAAATTAATATTTAAATCTTAAATTAATATTGTAAATTTTGTAAAAACAATATATTTAAAATTGTAAATATTTGAAAAATTAATATAAGTTTGGTATGAATTTATAATATGAATTTTTAAATTAAGTTTGGTGTGAATTTTTAATTTTTAAAATATGAATTTTTAATTTTATGCATTTCAAATTTTAAGTTTGGTGTGATTATTTTTTTATTAATTTTATATTTAGGTTGTGTGAATTTAAAAACAAAAATTTACTTTATCTCATTAAGTTAAGAATATGATTTTTAAAATTCGTCGTAAGTTGAAGACTAGGTCTTTGAACCGAAATTGCTTTACCCGAGGGAGGGACGAGAACTTTTATTATCATTATTTTTAAGCTTATTGATTTAGAGTATGCCAAAAACATTGAAAAAAAACCCAAAAATCTTAGCTTTTAAAACAATCGCTACAAAAAGACAAATTTTAAAATTTTGTCGAGGGACGGACTAGGACATCGATCCGAAACGACCTCGTCCTAAATAACAAGGGAAACAAAATTTTAAAATTAATTACTTAATTGTTTTAATAAGTTAATGATTATAAAAAAAAAAAAAAAAAAGAGCAAACTCCGCGACTCGCGGAGTTTGAAGTGCAAACCTCCGCGACTCGCGGAGAGACCGGATTACAGAAAAAAAATAAGAGCTGCAAACGATCAGTCACTCCCCCACACACAAAACAGAAACATACAGCTCGAAAATAACTGCGAAAAAACCCGAAAATCACCCCCAAAAATCTCAATTTTTAACCGTTAATCACCAAATTTTTTGCTAAAATCATGTTGAGAAGGATGATATCTAAGAATTACTCAAGAAAAACGGTAAATTTCTACACCTAAACACCATTTAATTCGAATTTTAGTGTTCTTGAGCTATTTTTTCCCCAATTTGATTTTGATGCTTTTTAGTGTAATTAAGCTTAAATTGTTTATGTATTATGCTTGTATAACCTAGATTGATGCTGTTTAACATGATTAGAAGCCTTAAACTTCAAATTTTGAATAATCTAGGGTTTGTGTTCTTGAGCAAATTTGGGGCTTTTTGTTATAAACAGGTTATGGCCGATTTTTGTCATGAATTGTTGCTAAATTGAGTAGTGTAACATGTCTAGGTAGTTAAATGATCCAAACTTTGAGCCTAAACATGATTTTGAGAATTAAAGCGGACTTTTTCAAGTCCAAAATTCATGAACTTGATTTTTGAAAGATAATGCCATTTGAGACTTGTTTAATTGCTAGTAATGATTATTTTGACATGTTATTTGAGTTGAATGCTTATGAACTTGGCGAAAATTTTCGTATATGCTTATTTGAAAAAGTGTAGATTTGATAAAAATGTGAAAATAAGCTTAAGTTTGATATAAATTGATAATGTCATTGTAATTATTTTGATTGATGATTTTGCTGACACTAATGCATATTTGGATGCACAAAATTTGTGTTTGATGTGTTTTGCAGAATGAAAGGGGTGAATCTTCATCCCAAGCCCGCCATGCTCCTGCTGAGAATTTGGAACAACAGGAGGTAGATAACTACTACAAGCAGGATGTACCTCATCCAGTCATGACCTTTTCCGATATGCATTTGGAAGAATTGCACCCGAACCTGAGATTTGACAGACTTTGGATAGATTATCCAAAATATCAACGGGGTTTGCATACTCTTCATTCCAAGGTTGTTGAGGTACCGAGGGTCATAGAATGGGGACCCTTAGAAGCTGTAGAATTGGCCGGGCCAATTAGGGAATTACTTGTACAGAGGTATGGTAATTCTTCTTTTAATGACTGGATATGTTTATTCACCATACGCAGACCTGTATATAAAGTATGGTGTGAAGAGTTGTTATGTAGTATAGAGTTGAATGATCGGGTAGCTAGTTTAACCGATCGTTCTTTTATTAGATTTTTGTTAGGCGGTTCGATGCGCCACATGCCTTTACTAGACATGGCTCAGGCTTTACGTATATATACGCCTGAGGAGTTAGCGTCTGCCGATTGTAGAGGATTGATACTAAACGGTAGAAAGATAGATGAGAATTTTGATACACACGGTGTGTGGAGTCAAATGACAAGCCATCACCGTTTCAAAGGGGGAAACTACTCTTATTTGGATATAGATAGAGCAGAATTAAGAGTGATACATAGGTTTTTAGCCAATTCGATTACACAAAGGGGTAAGAACAAAGAAAAGGTAAATGAACAAGATTTGTTTTACCATATGTGTATTCGAGACCCACACAGCGCTGTAAGTATACCATATTGTGTGGGTTATTATTTATCAGCTATGGTTCGGGGGATGCGTCCACATAGCATAATAGGAGGTGGTATTTTTATTACTTTGATTGGTGAATATCTCGGTGTGGATATAAGTCGGGGGGGATTATTAGTAGAAGAGCCGGAACCCCGCGACACTATAGGTTTAAATGTATACCATGGTGCGAAAGTTTTGAAGCGGCGAAATAACGCCGCAGTACGATACAATGGTAGACATCCACAGGTAGAGAGAAACCAGCAGCAAGGTAATGTAGGAGGGGGGAATGAGATGCAAGAAATGCATAGGTTTATAGCTTCTCAGGAATACGAAAATGCTAGACAGAGAGCATTTGAAGATTGGCAAGTTCATCAGAACCAGATCATAGCGCATTGCCAACATATAGGTAGAAACTATATTCCTACACCGAAACCCGTCTTCCCTCCTTGGTCGATAGAGATGCAGCCACCATATCTTACGTATGACCCTGCCGAAGCATTCTATAGCACTTATGGTTATGCGTGGAACCCCTATTGGTACCAATATCATCCTTAGTTTACTTATTATTTTTTTTTATTTTGTAATTTGTAATTATTGATATGTTTAATACTTTTGTTAATATTGTAATCATTTTTATAATTATCTAACTTTTATTCTTAGATTTTAATAATTTTTGAATGTGGGGTAATAAACCAAACTTCAAAAATATGTATATATGTTTGCAGTTTATCTTATGTACACAACAGGGTAAAACAACGCATTTTCAAAGACTGGCATTAAGTTCAGCAAAAGCAACTAATTTTGACGACAAGATGCAAAATATATGTGAAATAACAACAAGACGGAATGAACAAATGATGTGCACCATTTATCATTCAGCAAACAAACGCCAATATATTTGGAAACTTTGGTAAAAATTTAATCATTTTCACACAAATCACCCTCAATAATTTAAATTGTTACTGATTTCTTGCAAATGAGGGCATTGCAAGATCTTAAGTGTGGGAAGGGGTTAAATTCTTTCGGATTTTAAAATTTTTATATTAAACACTAGGTTACCATTAAAAATACTAGTAAAGCAGTAGTTGTATTAGAATCTAGTGCTCTCTGATAAAAAAGAACAGCCCTAGTCTTATATACTGACTACCCAATTCTAGTAAAATTTTTCAAATTAAATGAATTCAAATCATGTTTATACATATTTATGAACGATAAAACTAGGTTTTAACACCGAAATTATTGTTACCTCGGAAAGGACATAAATTGAGAAACAAACTAAAATGTCAAAATTCATTTAAAATGGAATAGAGGACGATAAAAAGAAAAATAAAAAGCCAAGTGTGGGAAAATTTACCAAGTTATTTTAAACATATGTCACATATATCTGTAACAAATAACTAAAAATACTTTTGCTTTGGACCAAACTAAACTGTTTTACCCAATGAAAGAAAAGAAAAGATGGATCTACACGATGAATCAATTCCATCATTAAAAGGAAGTAAAGTCTTCCGAAAAAGACACGCGCTTCTTGATTTAGGTCATGAAGTTGTCGTCCAGACCAGCTGTAGGTTGACGAAAAATCTAGAAAAGTCATCACTAAAATCAGCAGGAAATCCACGGACCTCAGCATAAAACAGGGTCGCCAAGTGGTCAGATTTATCCTAACCATGAGAAGGATTTATCTCGTACAATGGGGGGGCACCGTGCAAATTAGCTGGATAAGACTAATGAATCAGATCCCCAGAAAGGATAATCTCCTTAAAGATTAAAAATCAGCTTTTAAGACTGATATTACTCAATCCTAGAGATTGACCTTAAAGATTGAGAATTACAAACTCATGGAATTCAATGATATCTAAACACGAGCTTAAACGAGAAAATATTTTGATCAAAATTATAAACCGATTTGTTTTCTGAAAACCCTATTTTCAATGCGTTCATTACCATTGAACGTAAAATCCTAGGAATTCACCTGGAATTCATTAGGTCACCTGAACTAAATCGGGTGTCAACCGTAAGAACGGTGGTTGCATAGTGGTCAAAGACAGGACCTTGTGCCAGACCGACAAATTATAAGGGTGAGCTTTACTATTACTCCTACCAAGGATAGTAATTGCGTCCGACACGTTATAGACCATAATTAAAAGCATGTCACGGGACATTGCCTTAACAGTTGCTTGTTCAACGCTTTCCTTTACAACCGGACGGTAGTTTTCCGAAAGGTAATATACGGAACAAGTAAACTGGACGTGTTGCTTTCCAAATACAAGGTTAGCAAGTGGGTGACACAAAACCGCAAGTTTTGAGCTAAAATTTTCAATTCTGAAACCCACCAAACCCACAAAAATATTTTGCAAACACCGGTAAAGGGTTATTCCGGAAAACTTATCTAGGGTAAAAACTAGATTTCAAAAGATCAAATGTTTTCATAAAGATCCAATTTCCTTAATGGATCTAAATTTTTATATTCATGTGGGACTGTAAACCATATCGTTACTACCATTGTTTATACCGCCGTATAGAAATCACTGATGTACAAAGTGTGAAGAATAAAGAAGTGATTCTAGTATTTCAAGATGATATTGCTTGAGGACAAGCAACGCTCAAGTGTGGGAATATTTGATAATGCTAAAAACGAACATATATTTCATAGCATTATTCCTCAAGAAAGACAAGCTTTTAGTTGCAATTGTTCTATTTACAAGTGATATTCGTTTAAATAATAAAAGGTGAAGACAAAAGACAGATTCGATGATTTGAAGACGCAAACGACCAAAAAGCTCAAAAGAACAAAAGACAATCAAAGAGGTTCCAATTATTGATAAGAAACGTCTCGAAATCACAAGAGTACAAGATTCAAAACGCAAAGTACAAGATATTAAATTGTACGCGAGGACGTTCGAAAATCCGGAACCGGGACTAGAGTCAACTCTTAACGCTCGACGCAACGGACTAAAAATTACAAGTTAACTATGTATATAAATATAATATAATATATAATTAATTATATTAATTATATATATATTATATATATATATTAAAAACCGTCGGCAGCAAGAAACTCCAAGGGTGTGAGCTGTAAATACATCTCCGCGACTCGCGGAGTTTTAAGGGCATTTTGCCGCGAGTCGCGGAGCCCCAATTTTCAACTCTGGCTATAAAGCCAACCGAATTCTGATCAAATTTCATCATCTTTTTCTTTCTCTTCATACGTAAAATTTATATTTATATTTATAATTTATATTTTAATTTTAATTTTAATTCTAATAATAAGGGTATGTTAGCGAATGTTGTAAGGGTGTAAGTCGAAATTCTGTCCGTGTAAAGCTACGCTATTTTTAATCATTGTAAGTTATGTTCAACCTTTTTACATTAATGTCTCGTAGCTAAGTTATTATTATGCTTATTTAAAACGAAGTAATCATGATGTTGGGCTAATTACTAAAATTGGGTAATTGGGCTTTGTACCATAATTGGGGTTTGGACAAAAGAACGACACTTGTGGAAACTAGACTATGGGCTATTAATGGGCTTTATATTTGTTTAACTAAATGAAAGTTTGTTAATGTTAATATAAAGATTTACAATTGGGCGTCCCTATAAATTACCATATACACTCGATCGGACACGATGGGCGGGGTATTTATATGTACGAATAATCGTTCATTTAACCGGATACGGGAATGGATTAATAGCCACTAGAATAATTAAAACAGGGGTGAAATTACATTCAAGGGTAATTGGTGTAATTGTTAACAAAGTAGTAAAACCTTGGTTTACACGCAGTCGATAACCTGGTGTATTCATTAAACAAAGTATTAAAACCTTGTTACAATTCGAATCCCCAATTAGTTGGAATATTTAACTTCGGGCATAATAATAATTTGTCAAGGACACTTGCAATTTATATTTATGACTGATGGACTGTTATGGACAAAAACCAGACGGACATATTGAATAATCCAGGACAAAGGACAATTAACCCAAGGGCATAAAACTAAAATCAACACGTCAAACATCATGATTACGGAAGTTTAAATAAGCATAATTCTTTTATTTCATATTTAATTTCCTTTATTTTATATTTAATTGCACTTCTAATTATCGCACTGTTATTATTTGTTATTTAATCGCACTTTTAATTATCGTACTTTTTAATTATCGCAATTTTATTATTCGCAATTTCATTATCGTTATTTACTTTACGCTTTAATTTAAGTCTTGTATTTATTTTATATTTTACATTAGGTTTTAACTGCGACTAAAATCTTAAAATCGACAAACCGGTCATTAAACGGTAAAAACCCCCCTTTATAATAATAATATTACCTATATATATATTTGTATTTTTATAAAAGTAAACTAATATAGCGTTGAGCTTTGTTTAAAGATTTCCCTGTGGAACGAACCGGACTTACTAAAAACTACACTACTGTACGATTAGGTACACTGCCTATAAGTGTTGTAGCAAGGTTTAAGTATATCCATTCTATAAATAAATAAATATCTTGTGTAAAATTGTATCGTATTTAATAGTTTTTCCTAGTAAAATATAAGCTATTTTATATACACCTCGCTTCACATCAGTAGTTATGCCTTTTTGTCTTACGAATGCACCGGCGGCATTCATGGATCTTATGAACTGAGTGTGCCAACCTATGTTGGACAAGTTGGTAATAGTGTTCATTGACGACATACTAGTCTACTCGAAAAGTATGAACGAACATGAACGTCATTTGCGTGAAGTATTGAAGACGCTACGAAAGGAGAAGTTGTACGCAAAGTTCTCTAAATGTGAATTTTGGCTAAGGGAAGTTCAATTCCTTGGTCATATTGTGAACGAAAACGGTATTCAAGTAGATCCGGGGAAGATCTAGACGGTGAAGAGTTGGGGGCGACCGACTACACCTACGAAAATCCGAAGTTTTCTCGGATTGGCCGGTTATTATCGTCGGTTTATCCAAGACTTTTCTAAGATCGCTTCTTCGTTGACGAAATTGACGAGGAAGAACGCAAGGTTTATTTGGGAGAACGAGCAAGAAATTACTTTTCAATTGTTAAAAGAGAAGTTGTGTCAAGCTCCGGTGTTAGTTGTAGTGACCCGAACTTTTCCATGTTTATATATATTAATTGAGATTGATATTTACATGATTAAATGTTTCCAACATGTTAAGCAATCAAACTTGTTAAGACTTGATTAATTGAAATATGTTTCATATAGACAATTGACCACCCAAGTTGACCGGCGATTCACGAACGTTAAAACTTGTAAAAACGACGTGACGATATATATATGGATATACATATGGTTAACATGAGATTATGATAAGTAAGTATCTCCATAAGTATATTAACAATGAGTTATATACATATAAACAAGACTACTAACTTAAGGATTTCGAAACGAGACATATATGTAATGATTATAGTTGTAACGACATTTAAATGTATATATATCATATTAAGATATATTAATATATCATAATATCATGATAATATAATAATTTAACATCTCATTAGATATAATAAACAATGGGTTAACAACATTAAATGAGATCGTTAACTTAAAGGTTTCAAAACAACACTTACATGTAACGACTAACGATGACTTAACGACTTAGTTAAAATGTATATACATGTAGTGTATTTAGATGTATTAAAATACTTTTGGAAGACTTCAAGACATATATCAAAACACTCATACTTAACAAAATTGGTTACAGTTACTTTCCCATTCTTTTCTTTCATCAAGAATTCTAGTCGTATTCTTACCCGTATTATACACAGCTTCAAAACGTACTTACTATGGGTATATACCAATAGGAACTAGCATGGGATTCCACTCTTGATTATGTTATGTATGACTAATCAATTTTAACTTCTACCATGAGCTATTCAACTAACTAGAACTCCTTTTAACCCCACTCACCACTCACCAATTACCACTCATCATTCACTCCATTTCACTTCCAATTCTCTTTCTAATTCTCTCAACACATACACACACTATTATGAACGTATTTTTCCAGTAGTTAATCATCATCTTCATCAAAAATCACTTCAAGAATCAAGCTATAATCATCATAGGAAGAACACTTCAAGAACACTTCAAAAATCCCTTCAAGTTTACTAATTTACTTCCAAGCTTTCTAATCCATTCCAAGTAATCATCTAAGATCAAGAAACCTTTGTTATATATAGTAGGTTATCTTTCTTATTCAAGGTAATATTCATATTCAAACTTTGATTCAATTTCTATAACTATAAACTATCTTAATTCGAGTAAAAATCTTACTTGAACTTGTTTTTGTGTCATGATCCTACTTCAAGAACTTTCAAGCCATCCAAGATCCTTTGAAGCTAGATCATTTCTTGTCACTTCCAGTAGGTTTACCTACTAAACTTTAGGTAGTAATGATGTTCATAACATCATTCGATTCATATATATAAAACTATCTTATTCGAAGGTTTAAACTCGTAATCACTAGAACATAGTTTAGTTAATTCTAAACTTGTTCGCAAACAAAAGTTAATCCTTCTAACTTGACTTTTAAAATTAACTACACACATGTTCTATATCTATATGATATGCTAACTTAATGATTTAAAACCTGGAAACACGAAAAATACCGTAAAACCGGATTTACGCCGTCGTAGTAACACCGCGGGCTATTTTGGGTTATTTAATTAAAAACTATGATAAACTTTGATTTAAAAGTTGTTATTCTGAGAAAATGATTTTTATTATGAAAATGAAACTATATCCAAAAATTATGGTTAAACTCAAAGTGGAAGTATGTTTTCTAAAATGGTTATCTAGACGTCGTTCTTTCGACTGAAATGACTACCTTTACAAAAATGACTTGTAACTTACTTTTCTGACAATAAACCTATACTTTTCTGTTTATATTCATAAAATAGAGTTCAATATGAAACTATAGCAATTTGATTCACTCAAAACGGATTTAAAATGAAGAAGTTATGGGTAAAACAAGATTGGATAATTTTTCTCATTTTAGCTACGTGAAAATTGGTAACAAATCTATTCCAACCATAACTTAATCAACTTGTATTGTATATTATGTAATCTTAAGATACCATAGACACGTATACAATGTTTCGACCTATCATGTCGACACATCTATATATATTTCGGAACAACCATAGACACTCTATATGTGAATGTTGGAGTTAGCTATACAGGGTTGAGGTTGATTCCAAAATATATATAGTTTGAGTTGTGATCAATACTGAGATACGTATACACTGGGTCGTGGATTGATTCAAGATAATATTTATCGATTTATTTCTGTACATCTAACTGTGGACAACTAGTTGTAGGTTACTAACGAGGACAGCTGACTTAATAAACTTAAAACATCAAAATATATTAAAAGTGTTGTAATTATATTTTAAACATACTTTGATATATATGTATATATTGTTATAGGTTCGTGAATCAACCAGTGGCCAAGTCTTACTTCCCGACGAAGTAAAAATCTGTGAAAGTGAGTTATAGTCCCACTTTTAAAATCTAATATTTTTGGGATGAGAATACATGCAGGTTTTATAAATGATTTACAAAATAGACACAAGTACGTGAAACTACATTCTATGGTTGAATTATCGAAATCGAATATGCCCCTTTTTATTAAGTCTGGTAATCTAAGGATTAGGGAACAGACACCCTAATTGACGCGAATCCTAAAGATAGATCTATTGGGCCTAACAAACCCCATCCAAAGTACCGGATGCTTTAGTACTTCGAAATTTATATCATAGCCGAAGGGTGTCCCAAAATGATGGGGATATTCTTATATATATGCATCTTGTTAATGTCGGTTACCAGGTGTTCACCATATGAATGATTTTTATCTCTATGTATGGGATGTGTATTGAAATATGAAATCTTGTGGTCTATTATTATGATTTGATATATATAGGTTAAACCTATAACTCACCAACATTTTTGTTGACGTTTTAAGCATGTTTATTCTCAGGTGATTATTAAGAGCTTCCGCTGTCGCATACTTAAATAAGGATGAGATTTGGAGTCCATGCTTGTATGATATTGTGTAAAAACTGCATTCAAGAAACTTATTTTGTTGTAACATATTTGTATTGTAAACCATTATGTAATGGTCGTGTGTAAACAGGATATTTTAGATTATCATTATTTGATAATCTACGTAAAGCTTTTTAAACCTTTATTGATGAAATAAAGGTTATGGTTTGTTTTAAAATGAATGCAGTCTTTGAAAAACGTCTCATATAGAGGTCAAAACCTCGCAACGAAATCAATTAATATGGAACGTTTTTAATCAATAAGAACGGGACATTTCAGTTGGTATCCGAGCGTTGGTCTTAGAGAACCAGAAAATTTTCATTAGTGTGTCTTATCGAGTTTGTTAGGATGCATTAGTGAGTCTGGACTTCGACCGTGTTTTCTTTAAAAATGATTGCTTAACATTTTTGTTGGAAACTATATATTTTTAACATATGAATATTATGTGATATATTAATCTCTTAACGTGTTTAATATTATGTGATAGATGTCTACCTCTAGAACAAGTCCCATTGACTCACCTAATAATAATGAAGAGTCAAATGTAAATTGGAATGATTCGTGGACTGATTCACAAGTTCCCGAAGAGGAACCGGAAGAAGAGTCGGAACCGGAAGAAGAATCGGAACCAGAAGAAGAATCGGAACCGGAAGAAGAAATAGAACCGGTGGGGGAAATAATAAAACGGTTAAGTAAAAGAGAATCCTCAACCAACTGACCAAGGTTAATTATGGTCAATGGTGTTTCCGCCAAGGAAGCAAAATATTGGGAGGATTACCAATTCTCCGATGAATCGGATTCCGACGAGAATTCCGATGATGTTATAGAAATTACCCCAACTGAATTTAAAAAGGCAAAAGAAAATAATAAGGGAAAGGGCATAAAAATAGAGAAATCTAATTCCAACCCCGATGAACTTTATATGTATCGTCAACCCCCAAAGTCCTTAAGTTGTAACAATGACCCGGGAACCTCTAAACCACCAGGTTTTTCTAAACCAATGTGGACAACGATGGCTCGTATTAGGGGAACATCATATATCCCTAGAAACTTGGCAAAACGAACCAAAACCGAACAAGAAGAAACGAGCGAGTCGGAATAAGATAGTTGTATTCGTGTGGTGTAATATATGTAATATAGTGTGCTTATGCTTTATGATATATGTAAAAATTGCTTGTATTAATAAGTATTTTTTTTTTATGAATCTAACTCTTGTCTATTTTACAGGATAAAAACACAAAATGGATAGACAACCCAATATTTTAAGAGACCTACCCGGAGACATGATTGATGAAATCTTGTCTAGAGTCGGTCAGAATTCCTCGGCACAACTATTTAAGGCGAGATCAGTTTGTAAGACATTCGAAGAACGTTCCAAGAATGCCTTGGTTTATAAAAGGCTTTCGTTCGAAAGATGGGGGATATCACATTGGGAAATCCATAAGTTACGATGTGTTTACTTTGACGCATATATTGCGGGGAACCCAAATGCTATTTTACGCAACGGGTTAAGAAATTATTTTGACTCAGTATATCCGAATATAGGACTTCGTGATTTAGAAAAAGCGGCTAACATGCAACATAAAGAAGCATGTTATGCTTACGGGTTAGTAATGTTCGCTTCTCACCAAAGTGAGAACAAGAACATCGGGCTACAACTATTAAACAAAACGTTCCCACAAGTGACGGAGTCGTTAATTGGGGTAAGAAATGAGGTTTTTAGGTTATTACGAGACTGTTGGTCATTACGTAACCCTCGTCCCTTTGACGACGTTACAACACGCTGTCTTATCAACGGCCATAACGGTTATGTTCCACAAGACCAAGGATGGGAAGTAGTCCTAGTAAAACCAGAATGCATGACTTGTTTCTGGACGTATGAATTACGTGTCTTTATTGCCTTTGCTGAACGACTTGTGTACTAGCTAGAATTATCTTCACAACTATCTTGTATCAAAGTTATTGTGTGCTATATTTCATGCTTTATGTAAAATAAGCGGTATTGTAAGTTTGTAAAATATTATATAAAAGTTTGAACGCGAAATATTATTACAATCAGTTTTCATATAGAATTGTAGTAGTTGAATTGTATATTAGCTACTAAGTATGAACTTAACGGGTAGGTACTACCCGATTTTAAACTTATAAAATGCTAATATGAAGAAAAAGCTTTTATAAATGAGTTCATATTATGCTACGAAATACTATTAACTACTCTTAATATTCTGTATGATTAACTTGTTCCATTTGACTATTTTGAAGGAAATGGCACCGACTACTCGACACACCGTGAATATGAATGAAGAGGAATTCCGTACTTTTCTAGCTTCAAACATAGCCGCAGTACAGGCTGCGCTACATACCAACAATAACCTTGGATCTGGCAGTACAGGAAATCGTGTAGGATGCACCTACAAAGAATTCACTGCCTTCAAACCTTTGGAATTTGATGGAACCGAAGGACCGATCGGATTGAAACGGTGGACCGAGAAGGTCGAATCGGTGTTTGCCATAAGTAAGTGTACTGAAGAGGACAAAGTAAAGTACGCTACGCAAACCTTCACAGGTTCTGCGTTAACATGGTGGAACACCTATCTAGAGCAAGTGGGACAAGATGATGCGTACGCACTACCGTGGTCAGCATTCAAGCACTTGATGAACGAGAAGTACCGTCCCAGAACCGAGGTCAATAAGCTCAAGACAGAACTTAGAGGGTTACGAACCCAAGGATTTGATATTACCACGTACGAAAGACGATTCACAGAATTGTTCCTATTGTGTCGGGGAGCATTCGAATATGAGGAAGAGAAGATCGACGTGTTTGTGAAAGGATTACCGGAAAGAATCCAAGAAGATATAAGTTCACACGAGCCCGCCTCCATACAACAGGCATGTAGAATGGCTCACAAACTAGTGAACCAGATTGAAGAAAGAATTAAAGAACAGACTGCTGAAGAGGCCAATGTGAAGCAAGTCAAAAGAAAGTGGGAGGAAAACGGTGATAAGATTCACCAATACAACAACAACAGCAATTACAACAATAATCGCAACAATTATCCCAACAATCGTAACATCAATCGCAACTACAACAAACGGCCCAACAACAACAACAACAACAACAACAGCAACTACAACAATCATCCCAACAACAATAATAACCGCAACAACAACAACAATCAGAAGCAGCTATGCCAAAGGTGTGAAAAGTATCACTCGGGGTTCTGCACCAAATTTTGCAATAAGTGTAAAAGAAATGGTCATAGCGCGGCGAAGTGTGAGGTCTACGGACCAGGGGTTAATAGAACGAAAGGAACAAATAGTATCGGAACGAGTAATGGCGGAGCAAGTAGTGTCGGAGCAAGTTATGCCAATGTAGTTTGTGATAAATGTGGAAAACCGGGCCACATTATTAGAAATTGCCCGAACCAGGAGAAAACGAATGGCAAGGCCGCGGAAGAGTTTTCAATATTAATGCGGCAGAGGCACAGGAAGACCCGGAGCTTGTTACGGGTACGTTTCTTATTGACAATAAATCTGCTTACGTTTTATTTGATTCGGGTGCGGATAGAAGCTATATGAGTAGAGATTTTTGTGCTAAATTAAGTTATCCATTGATGCCTTTGGATAGTAAATTTTTACTCGAATTAGCAAATGGTAAATTAATTTCAGCAGATAATATATGTCGGAATTGAGAAATTAAACTGGTTAGCGAAACATTTAAGATTGATTTGATACCAGTAGAGTTAGGGAGTTTTGATGTGATAATTGGTATGGACTGGTTGAAAGAAGTGAAAGCAGAGATCGTTTGTTACAAAAATGCAATTCGCATTATACGAGAAAAAGGAAAACCCTTAATGGTGTACGGAGAAAAGGGCAACACGAAGCTACATATTATTAGTAATTTGAAGGCACAAAAACTAATAAGAAAAGGTTGCTATGCTGTTCTAGCACACGTCGAGAAAGTACAAACTGAAGAAAAGAGCATCAATGATGTTCCCATTGCAAAAGAATTTCCCGATGTATTTCCGAAAGAATTACCGGGATTACCCCCACATCGATCCGTTGAATTTCAAATAGATCTTGTACCAGGAGCTGCACCAATAGCTCGTGCTCCTTACAGACTCGCACCCAGCGAGATGAAAGAACTGCAAAGCCAATTACAAGAACTTTTAGAGCGTGGTTTCATTCGACCAAGCACATCACCGTGGGGAGCTCCTGTTTTGTTTGTCAAGAAGAAAGATGGTACATTCAGGTTGTGTATCGACTACCGAGAGTTGAACAAACTTACCATCAAGAACCGCTACCCACTACCGAGAATCGACGACTTATTTGATCAACTACAAGGCTCGTCTGTTTATTCAAAGATTGACTTACGTTCTGGGTATCATCAAATGCGGGTGAAAGAAGATGATATTCCAAAGACTGCTTTCAGAACATGTTACGGTCATTACAAGTTTATGGTCATGCCGTTTGGTTTAACTAATGCACCAGCTGTGTTCATGGACCTTATGAACCGAGTGTGTGGACCATACCTTGACAAGTTTGTCATTGTTTTCATTGATGACATACTTATTTACTCAAAGAATGACCAAGAACACGGTGAACATTTGAGAAAGGTGTTAGAAGTATTGAGGAAGGAAGAATTGTACGCTAAATTTTCAAAGTGTGCATTTTGGTTGGAAGAAGTTCAATTCCTCGGTCACACAGTGAACAAAAAAGGTATTAAGGTGGATCCGGCAAAGATAGAAACTGTTGAAAAGTGGGAAACCCCGAAAACTTCGAAACACATACGCCAGTTTTTAGGACTAGCTGGTTACTACAGAAGGTTCATCCAAGACTTTTCCAGAATAGCAAAACCCTTGACTGCATTAACGCATAAAGGGAAGAAATTTGAATGGAATGATGAACAAGAGAAAGCGTTTCAGTTATTGAAGAAAAAGCTAACTACGGCACCTATATTGTCATTGCCTGAAGGGAATGATGATTTTGTGATTTATTGTGACGCATCAAAGCAAGGTCTCGGTTGTGTATTAATGCAACGAACGAAGGTGATTGCTTATGCGTCTAGACAATTGAAGATTCACGAACAAAATTATACAACGCAAGATTTGGAATTAGGCGCGGTTGTTTTTGCATTAAAGACTTGGAGGCACTACTTATATGGGGTCAAAAGTATTATATATACCGACCACAAAAGTCTTCAACACATATTTAATCAGAAACAACTGAATATGAGGCAGCGTAGGTGGATTGAATTATTGAATGATTACGACTTTGAGATTCGTTACCACCCGGGGAAGGCAAATGTGGTAGCCGATGCCTTGAGCAGGAAGGACATAGAACCCATTCGAGTAAAATCTATGAATATAATGATTCATAATAACCTTACTACTCAAATAAAGGAGGCGCAACAAGGAGTTTTAAAAGAGGGAAATTTAAAGGATGAAATACCCAAAGGATCGGAGAAACATCTTAATATTCGGGAAGACGGAACCCGGTATAGGGCTGAAAGGATTTGGGTACCAAAATTTGGAGATATGAGAGAAATGGTACTTAGAGAATCTCATAAAACCAGATACTCAATACATCCTGGAACGGGGAAGATGTACAAGGATCTCAAGAAACATTTTTGGTGGCCGGGTATGAAAGCCGATGTTGCTAAATACGTAGGAGAATGTTTGACGTGTTCTAAGGTCAAAGCTGAGCATCAGAAACCATCAGGTCTACTTCAACAACCCGAAATACCAGAATGGAAATGGGAAAACATTACCATGGATTTCATCACTAAATTGCCAAGGACTGCAAGTGGTTTTGATACTATTTGGGTAATAGTTGATCGTCTCACCAAATCAGCACACTTCCTGCCAATAAGAGAAGATGGCAAGATGGAGAAGTTAGCACGACTGTATTTGAAGGAAGTCGTCTCCAGACATGGAATACCAATCTCTATTATCTCTGATAGGGATGGCAGATTTATTTCAAGATTCTGGCAGACATTACAGCAAGCATTAGGAACTCCTCTAGACATGAGTACTGCCTATCATCCACAAACTGATGGGCAGAGCATGTGTTATTGATTTCGGAAACAGTTGGGATCGACATCTACCGTTAGCAGAATTTTCCTACAACAACAGCTACCATTCAAGCATTGAGATGTTGCCGTTTGAAGCACTTTATGGTAGAAAGTGCAGGTCTCTGATTTGTTGGAGTGAAGTGGGGGATAGACAGATTACGGGTCCGGAGATTATACAAGAAACTACCGAGAAGATCATCCAAATTCAACAACGGTTGAAAACCGCCCAAAGTCGACAAAAGAGCTACGCTGACATTAAAAGAAAAGATATAGAATTTGAAATTGGAGAGATGGTCATGCTTAAAGTTGCACCTTGGAAAGGCGTTGTTCGATTTGGTAAATGAGGGAAA
This sequence comes from Rutidosis leptorrhynchoides, assembly GCF_046630445.1. Lineage (NCBI taxonomy): Eukaryota > Viridiplantae > Streptophyta > Magnoliopsida > Asterales > Asteraceae > Rutidosis > Rutidosis leptorrhynchoides. The sequence continues at coordinate 340,698,280 of NC_092343.1, read as the reverse complement.
TTAAATCCAAGGTATATTGGATCATTCAAGATTATTGATCGTGTCGGACCAGTAGCTTACCGACTTGAGTTACCTCAACAACTCGCTGCTGTACATAACACTTTCCACGTCTCAAATTTGAAGAAATGTTTTGCTAAAGAAGATCTCACTATTCCGTTAGATGAAATCCAAATCAACGAAAAACTCCAATTCATCGAAGAACCCATCGAAATAATGGATCGTGACGTTAAAAGACTTAAGCAAAACAAGATACCAATTGTTAAGGTTCGATGGAATGCTCGTAGAGGACCCAAGTTCACCTGGGAGCGTGAAGATCAGATGAAGAAGAAATACCCGCATCTATTTCCAGAAGATTCGTCAACACCTTCAACAGCTTAAAATTTCGGGACGAAATTTATTTAACGGGTAGGTACTGTAGTGACCCGAACTTTTCCATGTTTATATATATTAATTGAGATTGATATTTACATGATTAAATGTTTCCAACATGTTAAGCAATCAAACTTGTTAAGACTTGATTAATTGAAATATGTTTCATATAGACAATTGACCACCCAAGTTGACCGGCGATTCACGAACGTTAAAACTTGTAAAAACGACATGACGATATATATATGGATATAAATACGGTTAACATGAGATTATGATAAGTAAGTATCTCCATAAGTATATTAACAATGAGTTATATACATATAAACAAGACTACTAACTTAAGGATTTCGAAACGAGACATATATGTAATGATTATAGTTGTAACGACATTTAAATGTATATATATATCATATTAAGATATATTAATATATCATAATATCATGATAATATAATAATTTAACATCTCATTAGATATAATAAACAATGGGTTAACAACATTAATTGAGATCGTTAACTTAAAGGTTTCAAAACAACACTTACATGTAACGACTAACGATGACTTAACGACTCAGTTAAAATGTATATACATGTAGTGTATTTAGATGTATTAAAATACTTTTGGAAGACTTCAAGACATATATCAAAACACTCATACTTAACGAAAATGGTTACAGTTACTTTCCCATTCTTTTCTTTCATCAAGAATTCTAGTCGTATTCTTACCCGTATTATACACAGCTTCAAAACGTACTTACTATGGGTATATACCAATAGGAACTAGCATGGGATTCCACTCTTGATTATGTCATGTATGACTAATCAATTTTAACTTCTACCATGAGCTATTCAACTAACTAGAACTCCTTTTAACCCCACTCACCACTCACCAATTACCACTCATCATTCACTCCATTTCACTTCCAATTCTCTTTCTAATTCTCTCAACACACACACACTATTATGAACGTATTTTTCCAGTAGTTAATCATCATCTTCATCAAAAATCACTTCAAGAATCAAGCTATAATCATCATAGGAAGAACACTTCAAGAACACTTCAAAAATCCCTTCAAGTTTACTAATTTACTTCCAAGCTTTCTAATCCATTCCAAGTAATCATCTAAGATCAAGAAACCTTTGTTATATACAGTAGGTTATCTTTCTTATTCAAGGTAATATTCATATTCAAACTTTGATTCAATTTCTATAACTATAAACTATCTTAATTCGAGTAAAAATCTTACTTGAACTTGTTTTTGTGTAATGATCCTACTTCAAGAACTTTCAAGCCATCCAAGATCCTTTGAAGCTAGATCATTTCTTGTCACTTCCAGTAGGTTCACCTACTACACTTGAGGTAGTAATGATGTTCATAACATCATTCGATTCATATATATAAAACTATCTTATTCGAAGGTTTAAACTCGTAATCACTAGAACATAGTTTAGTTAATTCTAAACTTGTTCGCAAACAAAAGTTAATCCTTCTAACTTGACTTTTAAAATTAACTACACACATGTTCTATATCTATATGATATGCTAACTTAATGATTTAAAACCTGGAAACACGAAAAACACCGTAAAACCGGATTTACGCCGTCGTAGTAACACCGCGGGCTGTTTTGGGTTAGTTAATTAAAAACTATGATAAACTTTGATTTAAAAGTTGTTATTCTGAGAAAATGATTTTTATTATGAACATGAAACTATATCCAAAAATTATGGTTAAACTCAAAGTGGAAGTATGTTTTCTAAAATGGTCATCTAGACGTCGTTCTTTCGACTGAAATGACTACCTTTACAAAAATGACTTGTAACTTACTTTTCCGACTATAAACCTATACTTTTCTGTTTAGATTCATAAAATAGAGTTCAATATGAAACCATATCAATTTGATTCACTCAAAACGGATTTAAAATGAAGAAGTTATGGGTAAAACAAGATTGGATAATTTTTCTCATTTTAGCTACGTGAAAATTGGTAACAAATCTATTCCAACCATAACTTAATCAACTTGTATTGTATATTATGTAATCTTGAGATACCATAGACATGTATACAATGTTTCGACCTATCATGTCGACACATCTATATATATTTCGGAACAACCATAGACACTCTATATGTGAATGTTGGAGTTAGCTATACAGGGTTGAGGTTGATTCCAAAATATATATAGTTTGAGTTGTGATCAATACTGAGATACGTATACACTGGGTCGTGGATTGATTCAAGATAATATTTATCGATTTATTTCTGTACATCTAACTGTGGACAACTAGTTGTAGGTTACTAACGAGGACAGCTGACTTAATAAACTTAAAACATCAAAATATATTAAAGTGTTGTAAATATATTTTAAACATACTTTGATATATATGTATATATTGTTATAGGTTCGTGAATCAACCAGTGGTCAAGTCTTACTTCCCGACGAAGTAAAAATCTGTGAAAGTGAGTTATAGTCCCACTTTTAAAATCTAATATTTTTGGGATGAGAATACATGCAGGTTTTATAAATGATTTACAAAATAGACACAAGTACGTGAAACTACATTCTATGGTTGAATTATCGAAATCAAATATGCCCCTTTTTATTAAGTCTGGTAATCTAAGAATTAGGGAACAGACACCCTAATTGACGCGAATCCTAAAGATAGATCTATTGGGCCTAACAAACCCCATCCAAAGTACCGGATGCTTTAGTACTTCGAAATTTATATCATATCCGAAGGGTGTCCCGGAATGATGGGGATATTCTTATATATATGCATCTTGTTAATGTCGGTTACCAGGTATTCACCATATGAATGATTTTTATCTCTATGTATGGGATGTGTATTGAAATATGAAATCTTGTGGTCTATTATTATGATTTGATATATATTGGTTAAACCTATAACTCACCAACATTTTTGTTGACGTTTTAAGCATGTTTATTCTCAGGTGATTATTAAGAGCTTCCGCTGTCGCATACTTAAATAAGGACGAGATTTGGAGTCCATGCTTGTATGATATTGTGTAAAAACTGCATTCAAGAAACTTATTTTGTTGTAACATATTTGTATTGTAAACCATTATGTAATGGTCGTGTGTAAACAGTATATTTTAGATTATCATTATTTGATAATCTACGTAAAGCTTTTTAAACCTTTATTGATGAAATAAAGGTTATGGTTTGTTTTAAAATGAATGCAGTCTTTGAAAAACGTCTCATATAGAGGTCAAAACCTCGCAATGAAATCAATTAATATGGAACGTTTTTAATCAATAAGAACGGGACATTTCATTATTGTTGCCGGAAGGGGTGGAAGACATGACGGTTTATTGTGATGCTTCGTTAAATGGACTCGAGTGTGTTCTAATGCAAAGAGGTAAAGTCATCGCTTATGCCTCTCGACAATTAAAGGAACACGAGACGAGATATCCGACTCATGATCTTGCGTTGGTGGCAGTGGTACATGCGTTAAAAATTTGGCACCATTACTTGTATGGTGTCAAGTGTACGATTTATTCGGATCATAAGAACTTGAAACATCTTTTCACTCAACGAGATTTGAATTATCGTCAATGTAGATGGATGGATGTGGTGAAAGACTATGATTGTGAGATACTTTATCATCCGGGTAAGGCGAACGTTGTCGCGGATGCGTTGAGTCGAAAGAGTCAACATCCGGCGATAAAGGTAGGATCGTTACGTTTGATTATTACCAACGATTTTCTCGAGAAGCTTGGTGAGATTCAAATAGAGTCGTACGTTCACAACAAGCATACAGAGCGAATCGTGGGCCAATCAGAGTTTATTACTATGGGTTCGCGTGGGTTGTTGTCTTTTCAAGGAAGGGTGTGGGTGCCTAAGATGGGTGATTACCGACGGGTGCTACTTGATGAAGCACATAAGTCAAAATATTCCATTCACCCGGGCTCGACGAAAATGTATCTTGACTTGAAGAAAGATTATTGGTGGCCGGGCATGAAGCGTGATGTTGTAAAATATGTTGAACAATGTGTTACTTGTTTGCAAGTAAAGGCTGAGCACCAAAAGCCTTATGGTAAGTTGCAACCGTTAGAAATTCCGAAATGGAAATGGGAGCACATTACCATGAATTTCATCACAAAGTTACCTAAGACGGCGAGAACCCAATTTGACTCGATTTGGGTAATAGTTGATAGGTTGACGAAAAGTGCCTTGTTTATTCCCATTAAAGAAGCAATATCGTCGGAGGCCTTGGCTAAGTTATTTATCAAGGAAGTGGTCTCGCGACATGGGGTTCCTATATCTATTATTTCGGATCGAGATACCCGTTTTACGTCTCGGTTTTGGGAAAAGTTTCATGAAGATATGGGTACGCAATTAAAGTTGAGCACGGCGTGTCATCCTCAAACGGACGGCCAAACTGAACGTACAAATCAAACTTTGGAAGATATGTTACGGGCGTGCATTATTGATTTCAGTGGTAGTTGAGATGAGCATTTGCCTTTGGTGGAATTCTCATACAATAATAGTTACCACACTAGTATCGGGATGCCACCTTATGAGATGTTATATGGGCGAAGGTGTCGAACTCCCATTTGTTGGGGAGAAGTGGGTCAAAGGGAAATCGGGAGTACCGATTTGGTTTTGGAGACGAATAACAAGATTGATATGATTCGGGAACATTTGAAAAAGGCGCAAGATAGACAAAAGTCGTATGCCGATAAATGTAGACGAACGATCGAGTTTCAAGAAGGCGATATGGTGATGCTTAAGGTTTCACCATGGAAGGGTATTATTCGGTTTCGAAAACGGGGAAAGTTAGCTCCTCGATTCATTGGGCCATTTAAAGTTTTAGCTCGTGTTGGCGAAGTTGCATATCGTTTGGAATTACCCGAAGAACTTGCGGGGATCTATAACACATTTCATGTTTCTCATCTCCGTAAGTGTCTTGCGGATAATTCTTTGTGGGTGTCGTTAGACGAGATTGAGCTAAATAACAAATTGGAGTATGTTGAGGAGGCGGTTGCTATACTTGATGAAAAGGTTAAGAAATTGAGAAATAAGGAGGTGAGGACTTTTAAAGTCCAATGGCGTCGAAGTATAGGTTCCGAGTTTACTTGGGAGACCGAAGAGTTTGTTTTGGTGTATCTTCCTGCTTGTCATGCGGCGTGGATTGCGAGGTCGCAATCCGGTTCAAGTGGTGGAGAGTTGTAAGATCCGGTTTTCTCAGACAGGTGGGACGCCGTCCCAGATCAATGGGCTGGACGCCGTCTAACTTTCTGGACGCCGTCCAGAATAGCTGGCAGACTCAATTTCGTTTTTTTTAGATTTTTAGATGGGCAATTTGGTAATTTCACTTTGTGGACGACTTAAAGGCTCAAGATCAGTTTTAGGAGTATCATTTACTCCATCTTTCAACCACCAAACCTCATCCATTCAATTCTAGAGAGAGGGAGTGTTTCAAGAGTGAGAAAGCTCCATTTAAGGAAGAAGAATCTCTTTTCGGGTTAGAGCTCGGGTACTAAAGTTGTTCATCTCCTCACTAGCTACGTTTTGATAGTTGTGGTAAGCCCTAAATCTAATTTCCTTGTTTTAATTGTTTAAGAGTTAGGGTTTGTGTAAGTGATGAACTTTAAAACTCATTTGTGAGTGTTTTGGGGGTTTTGGGTGAATATGGGTAATGAAGGCTCATAGATGACTAACCTAGGGTTTGATGTGATAATTGAGCTCTTGGGTCTTAATTTAGTTAAATAACTACTAGCACACTTTAATGATATGTAAATGGGTGTTATTTGGGTATGAGGTGACCCGAATGGGTATGGAAACCTCGAATGGGTAAAACGGGTCTTTTGATGACCTAAGTTTGACTTGTTAGTAGGGAAATGAGATAACCGGGTGATTAAATGCATATTAAGACCATAAATGGCTAGAGTTAGGGTTTTTGGTAAAGTTGACCCATTATTAGGGTTAAGGGTGCAATTGGGTTGGAACTGCACTTTGGGTCAAACGACTCTAGTATGTTGAGTGAGTTAGTTGAAAAATTCGGTTGTGTGATTGATTATGTGCCTAATGTAATAGGTACGTTACTTTGAAGGTTTGCAAGTTCAGTTAACTTTCACGAAGACATTAAGGTGAGTGGAGTAATTATACGTATGTGTATATGACGTATTTATTTGTGGGTGTTATGGTATGAACCATCGAGCAGGTAGTGTCATAACATGTGTGTGATAAGATGTGAACCACGAGCCGGTAGCATCAAGTGTGAACCATGAGCCGGTAGCACTATAAACTAAGATGTGAACCACGAGCCGGTAGCATCGAGTGTGAACCACGAGCCGGTAGCACTATAAAACAAAGTGTGAACCACGAGCCGGTAGCACTATAAAAGAGTATGACTCAATTGCGTATGGTGTGAACCACGAGCTGGTAGCACCATAGCGTTATGGTTAACTATATTGAGATTGTTGATTGTTTAGCATATTGTTTAAAAATATTGTGTTGAGTATATGCTAATGCGGTTTTGTGATAATGTGCGACTTGTTAAGTATTTCGGGTATGATGTTATGCTATTTTGAGTTTTAAGTTCGTACGAGATATTCGCTAATTGTGATTGCAAATAGATGGGTTATATATATGTATGTATAAATATTTCATTCACTAAGTGTTAGCTTACCCTCTCGTTGTTTACCTTTTTAGGCTCGGGTGCGGACAAAGGAAAAGGTATTCGGTTGGATTAGTTCTCCCGCTTGATTTGATAGGGGATGATTTTGGGTTAGCTTTTGGAAGTTCGGTCAAGCTTTGGGTAGTTTAACCCCAAACATCATGCTCTAGGGTCGTTTGGGAATTAAACTTGTATTTGGTCGAAATTTTTATTTTTGAAACGAAACTCGTAAAATGGGCGATGTGGGCCTGATGTTGTAAAACTTGTTTTGATGATGAAAACCTCTTAGTTTATCATATTGTGTTATGTTGTGAAAAGGTTTTCGTGTAAAAGTGTCGGGAAGCGGGGTTTCCGCTCACGTGAGTTGGACCCGTGATCAGTCCCTGGCAGTTCATTGGGACGCCGTCCCAATTGCTTGGACGCCGTCCCATCCTTAAGGGCTGGACGCCGTCCCAATATCTGGACGCCGTCTAGATGGTCAGTCCCAGAAAATTTTTTTGTGTGCGCGTTTTGAGTATATGAAGTCGGGTTGTTACATAATCCTAGGTATTCTCCATCAGCAAACTACTTGCTCTATACCGAGAATGGTGAACCCGAAAGTTACTTTGAGGCAAGGAAGACAAAAGAATCCATACAATGGGAGCTTGCCATGAAAGAAGAGATGGGGTCACTTGAGAAGAATAAAACTTGGTCACTAGTGAAGTTACCTCATGATAAAAGGGCGTTGCAAAGTAAATGGGTGTATCGAATCAAGAATGAGTTGGATGGCAAGAAAAGGTACAAGGCTCGTTTGGTAGTCAAAGGCTTTCAACAAAAGGAAGGGGTTGACTACAAAGAGATATTTTCACCAGTAGTTAAAATGACTACTATCCGTTTGGTACTTTCTATGGTAGCATCTGAAGACTTACATCTAGAGCAACTAGATGTGAAGACCGCATTCTTGCATGGTGATCTTGTTGAAGAGATCTACATGAGGCAACCCGAGGGCTTTGAGGTAAAGGGTAAAGAGAAGTGGGTTTGTAAGCTAAAGAAAAGTTTGTATGGATTGAAGCAAGCACCTCGGCAATGGTACTTGAAGTTTGATGATTTTATGAAAAAGATTGGTTTCTTAAGATGTGAAGCGGATTACTGTTGCTACTTGAAGAAACTCAAGTCTTCTTATATAATCTTATTGTTATATGTTGATGACATGTTACTTGCAGGTTCCAACATGTCCGAAATTAACAAGTTGAAGGGATTACTTTCCCGTGAATTCGAGATGAAAGATCTTGGTGCTGTTAGGCAAATACTTAGCATGAGTATTGTGTGTGATCGTGTGAAAGGTACTCTATAATTGTCTCAATCCAAATATATTGAGAAAGTAGTAGAGAGGTTCAATATGGAGAATTCAAAGGCTCGTTCTATGCCTTTGGGTAGCACGATTAAGTTATCGAAAAGTCAATCACCAAAGACGGTAAAAGACAAAACGGAGATGGAAAAGGTTCCATATGCATCGGTCGTGGGTAGTATTATGTATGTCATGGTTTGTACAAGACCCGATATTGCTCAAGCAGTGGGAGTTGTAAGTCGTTATATGTCTAATCCGGGGAAAGAGCATTGGGAAGCGGTCAAATGGTTGCTTCGTTATTTGAAAGGTACTTCTAATATGGGATTGTGTTTCTCCAAAAACAATCTCATACTTAGGGGTTATGCGGATGCTGATTTGGGTGGACGTGATGATTCGAGGAAAAGCACTACGGGTTATGTTTTCACAATAGGGAAGACGGCGGTTAGTTGGATGTCTCGACTACAAAAGAGTGTTGATTTGTCAACTACCGAGGCCGAATATATGGCTATTGCAGAAGCTTCTAAAGAGCTTGTTTGGTTGAAGAACTTCTTAGGTGAGTTGGGTAAAAGACAAGACTATTGCGTCTTGTATTGTGATAATCAAAGTGCAATAAATCTTGAGAAGAATCCGATGTTTCATAGTCGTACGAAACACATCAAGATAAGGTATCATTTTATTCGACAACATATAAATGATGGTACTTTATTATTGGAGAAAATCCTTGGTACGAAGAATCCTGCTGATATCTTTACTAAGGTTGTTACGACAGAGAAATTGAGGTTTTGCATTACCTCAATTGGTCTTCTAATGAATTGATGAGAGAAGACCCCAATTAGAGAATTAGAGAGTTAATGTTTCAATTCTAACAAGTAGTGTTGAAGACCTTGTATCGAAAGTCTGCTCATCCGAAGTATGTGTTGAGTGTGCGTGTCCCAAATGGAGTTTGGCGGTATAATGGTGGTTTAACGTTCTTGGTTAGATCGTTGATATTTTGGGTTGACGAAGGTTGGGTTTGTTCAAAGTCTCCAAGTGGGAGATTGTTGGAGATATGGAGAACTTTAAACAATTAGAGGGAAGATTCCAGGAAACTCACACGAAGCTTCCACGAAGTTGTTAGGAAACTCACATGTAGCTTCCACGAAGTTGTGAGGAAATTCACATGTAGCTTCCACGAAGCTGTCAGGAAACTTATATGTAGCCTCCATGAAGCTGTCAGGAAACTCACATGAAGCTTCAAGGAATTGTTTTTTAGCTTACTCCTTAAACCATTCTATAAATAGACCCTCTTGTAACTCATTGTAAGCACACCACAAATATTCAGTAAATACATTCTCTAGTTGGTCCGTGGACTAAAGCAATCACAACGATTGCATATAACCACGTTATCTCTTGCGTCGATTTACATTTCTTGCATTTATAATCTTTCGTTCATTAAGTGGGTTAGTAATCTTGTAGAATTACTATCTGTGAGTGATCTTGTTGAATCACTTGCGTTGTTTTGGGTCCTAATATCCTTACAATTCCTACTCTGGGACTCTGGGTTTAGACTAAATCTTTGATGCATGATGCCTTCAATTCGACTAATCTACCGGGATCGTGCACCATCATCAATTGGAGCAAGCCTCTGGTATAGTAACTTTTAATGATATTTGTGCCATTATAAGACCACTTGTAGTGGTAGAAGGCGTGTGTTGGTGGTGTGAGTTGTTTTTTGTACTTTTTTTATAACTATGATGTGTGATTTTTTTTGTTTGGAGTATTGGTGATGTAGTTTTTGGTGTGAGTGTGAAGTGTTGTGATGATGTGTTATATTTAATTGGTAAAGGAGTATTAAATGTTTTAAAATAATAATTTATAAATAATATAAAATTCATTCAACGCACGTTTCTTGAGCCGTTGAATGGCAACGCACGACACCAATTTTTGGAGAAGCAACGGCCCGATACACCCTTTGCAGGCGTTGGATTTTTGCAACGTTTGATTTGTTGGGTGTTGGATAGCCTAGATACAACTCGTCTAAACCCACAATTAGCAACGATGCACAAACAAACAATTTAAGAAAACAAAACAGGGACCAACAATGAGCTTACCATAAAACAAATAACAATTGTGAAGCATATTGAAGCGATAAAAAAAAACCCTACAAACAACGAAAATCAAAACTAATACTAAAATCCAATTGGATAATCTGATGCTATTATAAAGAGATAAGGATGTGTGATGTAAATAAAACAGAAAACTAATAATTCGCAGCATCAAATAGAGAAGCTGACCTTCATAGTATATGATCCTTAGCATTCTTTAAAGATGAACATTTAGTATTAGTGTTGAAGACAAAAAAATCATAGGAGAATTTAGGAATCAAAGAAAGGATAACACGAATTTGATGTATAATGAAGGAGGGATTGAAAGCATTAGCCTTATTTGGATGGTCATAAAAAAAGGAAAAGTGACATATAGTTACTTTTAAAGAGAAGCATGGCTCATGTATTACAGAAATCTCCCATTAAAGCAAAAAAGTTAAAGGGCTTGAACCTTGGTCACTTTAAGGTGAATCATTCGGTTATTGATGCTAAAATGTTAGATGATGCTTTTCCCTCCGATTTGTTGGTTATTTCTAACCAAATAGTTATGGCGGGTCATCCGTTCTACGACCAACAAGTTATTAATTTACAAGACGCCCTTGATGTTTCAATTGCCAATCAAAATGTTGGAACCGATGTCGAGGTAGATGCAGAACATGTTGTGTTAGGTTGCATGGAAGAAGTTTACGGACCGGGCTTGAAATTTGAAAGTTTTGAAGTCAATGTTTGGGTAGACTCTCCTGTTCACGAACTCGATCCTCGGGTTTTGGTTGATACATTTGTTGAAGTTCCTATTCTGGAAGAGGTCGTACCATGTAATCTACAAAATGAGGTGCAACATTGTGTTGTGGCTCCACCGGTTGAGCGGTTGAGGGTGCTTCTACTATGACTCATTGTGTTGAAAGTGTTAAAAAAATCTATTGTGGAATCCCTAGCTAAAAAAACCCGCAAGGGTAAGAAAGATAAGGGATCGTTTATACGTCTGGACGAAGAGGAAGTGGATTATTTAGATGGATACAAGAGAGTCTTGACAAAGGTTTGGTGGACAATGCGCTGGGTACAACGGGTTTTAGATCGAATGTTGCAGTTTCGCCTACCCCGATTGATGTTGGTAATGTTGAAGCGGATCGAAACGTTGGTGGTGTTGAAGTGGATTAGAACATTGTTTTTTGAGGATGTTGGAATGGAAGGTTGGCTTCCGCCTTGCGTGTAGGGTATTAATATTGGTCATTCTTCAACAAAATTTTCATCTTACAAAATTAAAAAATGGGTCCGGGGGGGGGGGGGGGGGGGGGGTAACGACTCTGAATGATAAAGAGGTGGTCAAGTAGTCTGTGTCGGTTTTGTTTTGTTTTATTTTAATATGTGATATTAGAGTTAGTTTTAGGCACATTGTGATGGTTCTTGCTTTTTGAAATTGTCCTGGTATCGGTTTGCGATACGGTTTGCTCTTTGGTGAGTGCTACGATTGTTTACTGCCTCTGCTTCTTGTAGCACTTTTGTCTCGTTTGTATCTTTTGTTAGTCCTTTTCATCTATTGAATAAAAAGATTTCTTTTTTTTTATATTATCGTTAATTTAGTATTAAAAAAAAACTTTAGTCACATTATTTCGGAGTAATTTATAAATTGCCGTTATGTAGTTAGTCAAAAAAATGTGTGAGAGAGAAACTCTTAGAGAGAGAAACACATGGGGAAATACAACTATGTTCGAATACTCATCGAGATGGGAAGACGATGGCAAGGAAGGTTGGAGGAAACAACGAGGGGCACGCAGAGGGAACTATTACAGTGATCGTCCGACGAGGGTTAACCAATCATCACTTACATCGTTCACGTTCTACAATTTTCCGGAAATGTGGGGCGTATCATATTTGTGGAAGGCTTTCAACAAATGGGGGATGATTAAAGACGTTTACATTGCCATAAAAAGACTAATAACATGCCATCGGTTTGGATCTGTCCAATATGAAGGTGTCAAAAACGTGGAATCTATGTTGGCTCAACTCAATGGAATGCAATTATTAGGTTGGGGTTTAAGGGCGTACAAGGTTAGAGAAAGGAATGATAAATCAACGAGTATTAAGTATGGTTTCAACAACAATTAGCATAGAAGTAAAGCGAACGTGATGAAGGAGGAAGTAGTATGGAGGATGAACGTATCCAAGGAAAACAATAAAAACCCTAGAATATGGAAAGAGATACCCAAGGCGGGTGTAAGCACCAATTGTAACCCTAATGAAGAATCGAACCCCACACCCGCTGATGCATATCCTATGGGTATGAACCATCAAAACAACAATCATACTGCTAACGAAGGTAGATCTAAAATAACGAATTTCAAAACCTGTGATAACAACAAAAGGCAAAACGGGGAAACTGATGTTGACAACTTGTATCGTTCATTTACAATCGAAGATAACGGTGATAACAGAAACCTACTCTTCTTTTCGCTAGTCGGAGAGGTAGTTAATTACGAGATCCTACAAAAATTCAAACGCTTATGTGAAGTTGAAGCTCTTAGTGATGTTAATATCAAATACATATGTGGACTCCAGGTTATTATGATTTTCGATAATGAAACGGCGTGTAACAATATTATGGAGAACGAACATCATGGCATCAAATGATGGATTCAAAACTTGAGGAGATCGGATAATTCATATATTTACATAGGTATATTAACGTGGATTGAAGTTTAAAATGTTCCTGTCCCAGTGTGGAATGAAAACACCTTTTCAAAAATTGGAAGTTTATGGGGTTCTGTTGTTGAGCTAGAAAACTGTCACTTTGAAGGTACGCAAAACCTAACGGCTGGAAGGATTCTACTTTGTGCTGATCAACCTGAACCAATTAATGATTCCGTTCTAATTCATCATGGTAATGTTGATTTTTTTTGTTCATGCTTTTGAATATATTCACAGTATTATCCATATGAATTTAGAAGATATTAAGTCAGACGAAGATGAGAATAAGTCCATGAATTCATGTGGTTCTGATAATATGGAGGAAGATGATTCTTTCTCCTCTGATGATGAGGCTCAACCGGAAAAACAACCGATCAAATTTCCGGCATCTTCACCGGAAAACAATGCCGGTTCGATTAGGGTAGAAACTGAAGGGTCTTTTTCTCATGTCCCAAAAAATGCTACGAATTCCAATAACCCTAATAATGAGGGCATTTATGGAAAAGATATCTCGAGCACACATGTTCAAGATACACGTGATACGAGTGATAATCAGGTGGACCTCAACTCAACAGCGAATTCAGGAAGTCATGCTGCTAAATCCAATGGTTTGAGGGACATTGGGCCCCTGCCCACTGGGCCTACAACATTAAATAATGGTGACCCAGCTAAAGATAAATTCATGAAAGGCATTGCTAATGGGCTTAAATTGTTTGGGCCCCAACCTTGCGAGCCACCAAATAACTTATGGGATAAATAAATCAATGGGAGCCCAGATGAAATAACAAATTTTGTTAAATGGTTTAAATCATCTGTTTCGTGTGACAATCAAAAGTAAGACAGAAACCTTATTACCTCAAATCCATCAAACTGTGACGGAAACAAGAACAAAATTAGGTTCACCTAGCATAAAGTTCGTAAGTGGCAAGCATCTTCTCGTATAAACTACGCCAAAAAGATTGCTATTGAAAAGAAAAAGGCATCGACTAGTGGTATAATGGTTCGAAACGCCCTCACTCACCCACGATTGAAGAACTCCTACACTCCAAATCAAAGAAAGTGCATCACATTGAGGCTTCCAACCATGACGATTCAGAAGCTAGTGTCAATCTATGTGACTTCGCTAGGCTTCTTGGGTTCAACGTAGAGCAAGAATCCTAAATTTCATTCGCTTCGTGTTCGTGAGATCTTAGTATTTTCCAATGAAGATATTATCTGTGAACATATTAAGGTTTCAATCAAGATGGTAAGCAAAGGTGGTTCAAGCAATTAATTCACAATGCCAAACCCATAATCATTGCAGTTCGGGAAACTAAACGCAAAAACTTCAGTGACCTATGGATCAAAAACGTTTGGGGTTCTTAATGTGTTAAATATGCGATCAAAGAAAGTATTGGCAGATGATAATGCTAAAAACGAACATATATTTCATAGCATTATCCCTCAAGAAAGACAAGCTTTTAGTTGCAATTGTTCTATTTAAAAGTGATATTCGTTTAAATAATAAAAGGTGAAGACAAAAGACAGATTCGACGAATTGAAGACGCAAACGACCAAAAAGCTTAAAAGTACAAAGTACAATCTAAGAGGTTCCAATTATTGATGAGAAACGTCTCAAAATTACAAGAGTACAAGACGCGAAACGCAAAGTACAAGATATTAAATTATACGCAAGGACGTTCGAAAATCCGAAACCGGGACCAGAGTCAACTCTCAACGCTCGATGCAACGGACTAAAAATTACAAGTCAACTATGCACATAAATATAATATAATATATAAATAATTCTTAAAATTATTTATATATTATATATATATTTAATTAAAACCGTCGGCAGAAGAAAACAACAACATGTGAGCCTCCCCAGCTGGCCATGCGATCGCATGGCCTTGAAGAGCAAAGCTCATGCGATCGCATGAGCCCCTTTTTCAGCTCACAGGCCTATAAATTTCGAGCTTTGGTGCATCATTTAACACATCTTTTTCTCTTCATTCATCAACGTATATGTATATATATTTATATTATAATTTTAATTTTAATTTTAATTTCTAATAATAAGGGTATGTTAGCGAATGTTGTAAGGGTGTAAGTCAAAATTCTGTCCGTGTAACGCTACGCTATTTTTAATCATTGTATGTTATGTTCAACCTTTTTACATTAATGTCTCGTAGCTAAATTATTATTATGCTTATTTAAGTCGAAGTAATCATGATGTTGGACTAAAAATATTAAAATTGGGTAATTGGGCTTTGTACCATAATTTGGGTTTGGACAAAAGAACGACACTTGTGGAAATTAGACTATGGGCTATTAATGGGCTTTATATTTGTTTAACTAAATGATAGTTTGTTAATTTTAATATAAAGATTTATAATTGGACGTCCCTATAAATAACCATATACACTCGATCGGACAAGATGGGCGGGATATTTATATGTACAAATAATCGTTCATTTAACCGGATACGGGAATGGATTAATAGTCTATGGAATTATTAAAACAGGGGTGAAATTATTTACAAGGACACTTGGCATAATTGATAACAAAGTATTAAAACCTTGGGTTACACGCAGTTGATATCCTGGTGTAATTATTAAACAAAGTATTAAGACCTTGTTACAGTTTAAGTCCCCAATTAGTTAGAATATTTGACTTCGGGTATAAGGATAATTGGACGAGGACACTCGCACTTTATATTTATGACTGATGGACTGTTATGGACAAAAACCAGATGGACATATTAAATAATCCAGGACAAAGGACAATTAACCCATGGGCATAAAACTAAAAATCAACACGTCAAACATCATGATTACGGAAGTTTAAATAAGCATAATTCCTTTATTTTCATATTTAATTGCACTTCTAATTATCGCACTTTTATTTATTGTCATCGTATTTAATTGCACTTTTAATTATCGTGCTTTTTAATTATCGAAATTTTATTTTATCGCAATTTCATTTATCGCAATTTCATTATCATTATTTAATCTACGTTTTAAATTAAGTTGTATTTATTTTTATATATTTTTACATTAGGTTTTAACTGCGACTAAAGTTTTAAAAATCGACAAACCGGTCATTAAACGGTAAAAATCCCCTTTTATAATAATAATATTACTTATATATATATTTGTATTTTTATAATTTAAACTAATATAGCGTTAAGCTTTGTTTAAAGATTTCCCTGTGGAACGAACCGGACTTACTAAAAACTACACTACTGTACGATTAGGTACACTGCCTATAAGTGTTGTAGCAAGGTTTAGGTATATCCATTCTATAAATAAATAAAAATCTTGTGTAAAATTGTATCTTATTTAATAGTATTTCCTAGTAAAATATAAGCTATTTCATATACGCCTCGCATAACATCAAGTATTTTTGGCGCCGCTGCCGGGGAATAGCTAAAACGCCGGAAGAACGCAATTAAAAAAAAAGATTTTTATTAATTTTTAGTTTCCTTTTGTAAAAAAAAATACGCTTTTGTAAAAATACGTTTTAAATATTCGAAAATATAAAAAGAAAACAAAAATATAAATATTTTTAAGAGTTTGTTAAATATTTAAGTTCTATAAAAGTTTCTTTATCTTTATTTTATAAAAATATAAGTTTTATTTAATTTATATAAATGTATTATAAATATATAAATCAGCAAAACAGAAAAAAAAATTATATAAAAAATAAAAACACTCGAGTCCAGTACTGTAGCAGCCCAGTCACTGGCCCGAAACCCTAGCTCATGCGATCGCATGAGCCCGAAGGCAATTTCTCATGCGATCGCATGAGAGTGTCTGACACGCCAAACAACCCTAATTCTGTAATCATTACGGAGTAATTATTATTATTATTATTATTTAAATTATACCCTAATTAGGGTATTATTATTATATAATTTAGTTTTTATTATTATTTTGTATATTTAGTTTAATTAGTTTAATTAAATTATAAAATTAATAGTTTTATAAAATAAATAATCTAAAAATAATATTTTTATAAAAATTGTACTTTTTACAAATTTTAGTATTTTTTTTATATTTTGTACTCTTTTTGTTTGTTTTAGCGTAATATTTGTATTTTTCGCTCGTTTTTAGTTTTAAGATATAGTTTTTACCATAGTTATTTTTATTTCTAGATTTTTAGGCTTTGCCGTAAAATCCCTTAAGTGCTTTTTCTTTAGACTAAAATTTAGGTGCTTTAGAATTTTGCGACGCCTTTTTAAGTTTTAGTACCTTTTTAAGTTATTGCCATTTGGGATATAGTATTTCTTTTAAGCTTTAATATTTTTAGACGCAACTTTTAATTCTTAGTTTTTAGTTCCTTTTTAAGTTTCGACGCGCTACTTTTTTTTTTTCAACGCCTATTATTTTTCGCCTTTTTATTTTTCGACGTTTTTCGACGCGCTCTTTTTCTTTCTTATTTCTCGCTATTCTAGTTTTAGGACTTAGATTTTATTTTCTACTTCTTCTCTAAATTTCTTTAATTTACGAAAATTTATTTTAAGCGGTTAAATTGATAGACATCAAAATTTTTAGGTTCGTAGTAATAGTTGGATTTGTACGTGGACCGGGTTATTGGAGCCAAACAGTACTCAATTATATTGAGACCAAACGAATCCTGCCCCTCTGCTGCATCTTTTGGCTATTCGAAACGTGAGCAAAATCAGAAAAGTCTATTAATTGGATAACTTATATAATTTTTCTTTCTTTTTAAAAACTAATAGGATATTCAGTGAATGCACCGAGAAAAACGTTCACCACCTTTTGTACGTTCACCACCTGTAACTCGATCAAGACATCTAGCAAATATTGTCGCCGTTGATTTTTCTTTAGAATCGTCATCCAGTCGACCAAGTACTCCAATTCAGATTTCCGATAATCCATTTTTTGAACCCGACCTCACAATTGAGAATCCGGAGAATATTCAGGGACAATTCGTAGATCCTGAACCACTAATCTTTCCTCCAGAACCACCAATCATTCAAACAGAGATTGTTGAGGAACCAACCATTAAATCAGAATCCTCTAGTGATTCAGATTCAACAAATTCAATAATGGAGAATCTGGAACCTTTAAGTATGGAAGACCGAATGAGAGCTAAACGCACTGGCCAAGGTTACGCAATTACTCAACCTGACATTAATGCGCCAGATTATGAAATCAAAGGACAAATTCTACACATGGTGACTAATCAATGCCAATTTAGTGGTGCGCCGAAGGAAGATCCAAATGAACATCTTCGTACCTTTAATAGGATCTGCACTCTATTTAAAATAAGAGAAGTGGAGGATGAACAGATATATCTCATGTTATTTCCCTGGACTTTAAAGGGAGAAGCCAAAGATTGGTTAGAATCGTTACCTGAAGGGGCGATTGATACATGGGACGTTTTAGTTGAAAAATTTCTTAAACAATTCTTTCCGGCATCTAAAGCCGTAAGACTTCAAGGAGAAATTGTTACGTTCACACAAAAATCAAATGAAACTCTATATGAGGCATGGACCAGATTTGGAAAGTTATTGAGAGGATGTCCGCAACATGGTTTAGACACCTGTCAAATAGTACAAATATTCTACCAAGGATGCGACATCACTACAAGAAAAGACATCGATATAGCAGCTGGTGGTTCTATTATGAAGAAAACGGAAACTGATGCTTACAAAATTATTGATAACACTGCTTCCCACTCACATGAGTGGCATCAAGAAAAAGATATCGTTAGATCATCTAAAGCAGCTAGAGCCGATTCTAGCCATGACTTAGATTCTATTTCTGCAAAGATAGATGCTGTCGAGAGACGAATGGAAAAGATGGCTAAGGATATACACTCAATACGAATTAGTTGTGAGCAGTGTGGAGGACCACATTTGATAAAAGATTGTCTCAGTATTGAACTAACAATGGAACAAAGAGAGAATGTTTCATACATAAACCAAAGGCCTGGAAATAATTATCAGAATAATTATCAACCGCCAAGACCAATTTACAATCAAAACCAGAATTATAATCCAAATGTTCCATACAACAACCAACAAGGACCTAGCAATCAACAAGTATCTAATAATACTTACAATCAGCAAAGACCTAATTTTCAAAACAAACCACCACAAACCGATGATAAAAAGCCAAATTTAGAAGATATGATGACGAAGCTAGTTGAATCTCAAACGCAGTTTTTCACATCTCAGAAACAAACCAATGAACAAAATGCTCAAGCATTTAGAAATCAACAAGCTTCTATTCAAAATTTGGAACAAGAAGTAAGTAACCTAGCAAGGTTAATAGGTGAAAGAAAACCGGGAAGTCTACCTAGGGATACAAATGCTAACCCCCGAAATGAAACAGCTAAAGCTATTACCACAAGAAGTGGTATTACACTTAAACCACCTGAAATACCTGTAATTTCTGATGAAGCTATTCCTACTCAACAAGAACCACAATCTGATCAAGATAAGGAAAAAGAATCGGTAGTTGAAAAGGTTAATGAAGATAACACAGTTAAGGCTAAACCTTATGTTAAACCATACCAACCACCACTTCCTTACCCGAGTAAAATGAGAAAAGAGAGACTTGAAGCCGAGCAATCCAAATTCTTGGATATGTTTAAACAAATAAATGTCAATCTTCCTTTCATTGATGTGATTTCAGGAATGCCTAGATATGCTAAATTTCTGAAAGATCTAATCACAAATAGAAAGAAAATGGAAGAACTCTCGGCTGTTACTATGAATGCTAATTGTTCAGCAGTGCTGTTGAATAAGATACCAGAAAAACTATCTGATCCAGGAAGTTTCACAATTTCATATTTTCTGGGTAGTCTTAGTTCAATAGAAGCATTGGCAGACTTAGGTGCTAGTATAAATTTAATGCCGTATTCATTATACGCTAAACTAGACCTTGGAGAATTGAAACCAACACGAATAAGTATACAACTAGCCGATAGATTAGTAAAATATCCTAGAGGGATAATGGAAAACATGCTAGTTAAAGTTGGTACTTTAGTATTTCCAGTAGATTTTGTTATCCTGGACATGGAAGAAGATTCTCGAGTACCTCTCATATTAGGAAGACCATTCTTAAACACGGCTAAAGCAATAATAGACGTGTTTGGTAAGAAACTGACCCTAAGTATAGAAGACAAGAGTGTTACTTTTTCAGTTGATAGAGCCATGCAACAACTGCAATCTGCAGATGATACATGTTATTATATTCAAACTGTAGAATTACATGCAGAATTGTTAGAAGAATTTCCAGAATTACAAGGAACATGAGAATGTTCTTTAGGAGAAGGTACTGAACCAATTGATGAAACTGAAATGTTAGCTACACTTATGGCTAATGGATATGAACCAATAACAGAAGAAATTCAAATGCTAAAAGAAGAAGACAGATATCGATATAAATCATCGATAGAAGAACCTCCGACATTAGAGTTAAAGCCACTTCCAAACCATTTGGAATATGCTTATTTACATGGTGAATCTGATTTACCTGTAATAATATCGTCTTCTCTTACTGAAAATGAAAAATCTCAACTCATTTCTGTGTTAAAAGCTCATAAACCATCTATTGCATGGAAGATTCATGATATTAAAGGAATAAGTCCTTCATATTGCACACATAAAATCCTTATGGAAGAAGGTCATAAAACGTATGTGCAACGCCAACGAAGACTAAATCCGAATATGCAAGATGTTGTTAAGAAAGAAATTATTAAACTGCTTGATGCAGGTTTAATTTATCCAATTTCTGATAGTCCATGGGTAAGCTCAGTTCAATGCGTACCTAAGAAGGGTGGCATGACTGTCATCACAAATGAGAAAAATGAGCTTATTCCTACTAGGACTGTAACAGGATGGCGTGAATGTATTGATTATAGAAAATTAAATGACGCCACCAGAAAAGATCACTTTCCCTTACCTTTTATTGATCAAATGTTGGAAAGATTAGCCGGAAATAGTTACTATTGTTTTCTTGATGGTTTTTCCGGATATTTTAAAATTCCAATAGCACCCGAGGATCAAGAGAAAACCACATTCACGTGCCCTTATGGTACTTTTGCTTACAAAGGCATGCCATTTGGACTTTGCAACGCCCCTGCAACCTTTCAAAGGTGCATGATGGCGATTTTTCACGACATGATAGAAGAATGCATGGAAGTTTTCATGGATGACTTTTCAGTCTTCGGTGATACATTTGAATCATGTCTAGTTAATCTTGAACGAATGCTTATTAGATGCGAACAATCAAATCTAGTACTTAATTAGGAGAAATGCCATTTCATGGTTAAAGAAGGCATCGTTCTTGGACATAAAATTTCAAAGGAAGGAATTGAAGTGGATAGAGCTAAAGTAGATGTAATTTCTAAACTTCCACATCCAACCAATGTTAGAGGAGTTAGGAGTTTTCTAGGGCATGCCGGTTTTTACCGACGTTTCATAAAAGATTTTTCTAAAATTGCCACTCCTATGAATAAACTCCTAGAAAAGGATGCTCCATTCATCTTTTCAGATGAATGTATCAAATCTTTTAATATTCTTAAAGAAAAACTCACTAATGCGCCGATCATGATAACACCAAATTGGAATCTACCGTTTGAACTTATGTGCGATGCAAGTGATTTTGCAATGGGATCCGTTTTAGGACAAAGGATTGAAAAACGATTTCAACCTATATATTATGCTAGTAAGACTTTACAAGGAGCACAAACAAATTACACAACTACTGAAAAAGAACTCCTTGCTATTGTCTTTGCTTTTGACAAATTTCGATCATATCTCGTTCTAGCTAAAACGGTGGTCTATACCGACCATTCTGCTCTTAGATACCTATTTTCGAAACAAGATGCCAAACCAAGATTAATCTGTTGGATCTTACTCTTACAAGAGTTCGATATTGAAATCCGAGACAAAAAGGGAGCAAAAAATCTCGCCGCTGATCATCTTTCTCGTCTTGAAAATCCTGAATTAGAAGTTCTAAATGAATCGACCATACAAGACAACTTTCCTGATGAATATCTATTGAAGATAGATTATAATAAAATTCCATGGTTTGCAGACTATGCAAACTACTTAGTATGTGGATTCCTTGAAAAAAGATTGTCGTACCAAAAACGAAAGAAATTCTTTAGTGATATAAAACACTATTTCTGAGAAGATCCACATTTGTTTAAAAGTTGTCCCGATGGAATATGAAATGTCCCGTTCTTATTGATTAAAAACGTTCCATATTAATTGATTTCGTTGCGAGGTTTTGACCTCTATATGAGACGTTTTTCAAAGACTGCATTCATTTTTAAACAAACCATAACCTTTATTTCATCAATAAAGGTTTAAAAGCTTTACGTAGATTATCAAATAATGATAATCTAAAATATCTTGTTTACACACGACCATTACATAATGGTTTACAATACAAATATGTTACAACAAAATAAGTTTCTTGAATGCAGTTTTTACACAATATCATACAAGCATGGACTCCAAATCTTGTCCTTATTTAAGTATGCGACAGCGGAAGCTCTTAATAATCACCTGAGAATAAACATGCTTAAAACGTCAACAAAAATGTTGGTGAGTTATAGGTTTAACCTATATATATCAAATCGTAACAATAGACCACAAGATTTCATATTTCAATACACATCCCATACATAGAGATAAAAATCATTCATATGGTGAACACCTGGTAACCGACATTAACAAGATGCATATATATAAGAATATCCCCATCATTCCGGGACACCCTTCGGATATGATATAAATTTCGAAGTACTAAAGCATCCGGTACTTTGGATGGGGTTTGTTAGGCCCAATAGATCTATCTTTAGGATTCGCGTCAATTAGGGTGTCTGTTCCCTAATTCTTAGATTACCAGACTTTAATAAAAAGGGGCATATTCGATTTTGATAATTCAACCATAGAATGTAGTTTCACGTACTTGTGTCTATTTTGTAAATCATTTATAAAACCTGCATGTATTCTCATCCCAAAAATATTAGATTTTAAAAGTGGGACTATAACTCACTTTCACAGATTTTTACTTCGTCGGGAAGTAAGACTTGGCCACTGGTTGATTCACGAACCTATAACAATATATACATATATATCAAAGTATGTTCAAAATATATTTACAACACTTTTAATATATTTTGATGTTTTAAGTTTATTAAGTCAGCTGTCCTCGTTAGTAACCTACAACTAGTTGTCCACAGTTAGATGTACAGAAATAAATCGATAAATATTATCTTGAATCAATCCACGACCCAGTGTATACGTATCTCAGTATTGATCACAACTCAAACTATATATATTTTGGAATCAACCTCAACCCTGTATAGCTAACTCCAACATTCACATATAGAGTGTCTATGGTTGTTCCGAAATATATATAGATGTGTCGACATGATAGGTCGAAACATTGTATACGTGTCTATGGTATCTCAAGATTACATAATATATAATACAAGTTGATTAAGTTATGGTTGGAATAGATTTGTTACCAATTTTCACGTAGCTAAAATGAGAAAAATTATCCAATCTTGTTTTACCCATAACTTCTTCATTTTAAATCCGTTTTGAGTGAATCAAATTGCTATGATTTCATATTGAACTCTATTTTATGAATCTAAACAGAAAAAGTATAGGTTTATAGTCGGAAAAATAAGTTACAAGTCATTTTTGTAAAGGTAGTCATTTCAGTCGAAAGAACGACGTCTAGATGACCATTTTAGAAAACATACTTCCACTTTGAGTTTAACCATAATTTTTGGATATAGTTTCATGTTCATAATAAAAATCATTTTCTCAGAATAACAACTTTTAAATCAAAGTTTATCATAGTTTTTAATTAACTAACCCAAAACAGCCCGCGGTGTTACTACGACGGCGTAAATCCGGTTTTACGGTGTTTTTCGTGTTTCCAGGTTTTAAATCATTAAGTTAGCATATCATATAAATATAGAACATGTGTTTAGTTGATTTTAAAAGTCAAGTTAGAAGGATTAATTTTTGTTTGCGAACAAGTTTAGAATTAACTAAACTATGTTCTAGTGATTACAAGTTTAAACCTTCGAATAAGATAGCTTTATATGTATGAATTGAATGATGTTATGAACATCATTACTACCTTAAGTTCCTTGGATAAACCTACTGGAAAAGAGAAAAATGGATCTAGCTTCAATGGATCCTTGGATGGCTCGAAGTTCTTGAAGCAGAATCATGACACGAAAACAAGTTCAAGTAAGATCATCACTTGAAATAAGATTGTTATAGTTATAGAAATTGAACCAAAGTTTGAATATGATTATTACCTTGTATTAGAATGATAACCTACTGTAAGAAACAAAGATTTCTTGAGGTTGGATGATCACCTTACAAGATTGGAAGTGAGCTAGCAAACTTGAAAGTATTCTTGATTTTATGAAACTAGAACTTTTGGAATTTATGAAGAACACTTAGAACTTGAAGATAGAACTTGAGAGAGATCAATTAGATGAAGAAAATTGAAGAATGAAAGTGTTTGTAGGTGTTTTTGGTCGTTGGTGTATGGATTAGATATAAAGGATATGTAATTTTGTTTTCATGTAAATAAGTCATGAATGATTACTCATATTTTTGTAATTTTATGAGATATTTCATGATAGTTGCCAAATGATGGTTCCCACATGTGTTAGGTGACTCACATGGGCTGCTAAGAGCTGATCATTGGAGTGTATATACCAATAGTACATACATCTAAAAGTTGTGTATTGTACGAGTACGAATACGGGTGCATACGAGTAGAATTGTTGATGAAACTGAACGAGGATGTAATTGTAAGCATTTTTGTTAAGTAGAAGTATTTTGATAAGTGTATTGAAGTCTTTCAAAAGTGTATAAATACATATTAAAACACTACATGTATATACATTTTAACTGAGTCGTTAAGTCATCGTTAGTCGTTACATGTAAATGTTGTTTTGAAACCTTTAGGTTAATGATCTTGTTGAATGTTGTTAACCCATTGTTTATTATAACAAATGAGATGTTAAATTGTTATATTATCATGATATTATGATATATAATATATCTCAGTATGATGTATATACAGTTAAATGTCGTTACAACGATAATCGTTACATATATGTCTCGTTTCGAAATCATTAAGTTAGTAGTCTTATTTTTACATATGTATTTCATTGTTAATACACTTAATAATATATTTAATTATCATTTAACATAATTAACCAAGTGTATCAATATCTTAATATGATTCATATGTACCTAGTAAGACGTTGTTATAACGATAATCGTTATATATATCGTTTTCGAGTTTCTTAAGTTAATAGTCTCATTTTTATGTATATAACTCATTGTTAAAATACCTAATGAGATACATACTTATAATAAAAACATGTTAACTATATATATAACCATATATATGTCATCGTATAGTTTTTACAAGTTTTAACGTTCGTGAATCACCGGTCAACTTGGGTGGTCAATTGTCTATATGAAACATATTTCAATTAATCAAGTCTTAACAAGTTTGATTGCTTAACATGTTGGAAACATTTAATCATGTAAATATCAATCTCAATTAATATATATAAACATGGAAAAGTTCGGGTCACTACAGTACCTACCCGTTAAATAAATTTCGTCCCGAAATTTTAAGCTGTTGAAGGTGTTGACGAATCTTCTGGATATAGATGCGGGTATTTCTTCTTCATCTGATCTTCACGCTCCCAGGTGAACTCGGGTCCTCTACGAGCATTCCATCGAACCTTAACAATTGGTATCTTGTTTTACTTAAGTCTTTTAACCTCACGATCCATTATTTCGACGGGTTCTTCGATGAATTGAAGTTTTTCGTTGATTTGGATTTCATCTAACGGAATAGTGAGATCTTCTTTAGCAAAACATTTCTTCAAATTCGAGACGTGGAAAGTGTTATGTACAGCCGCGAGTTGTTGAGGTAACTCAAGTCGGTAAGCTACTGGTCCGACACGATCAATAATCTTGAATGGTCCAATATACCTTGGATTTAATTTCCCTCGTTTACCAAATCGAACAACGCCTTTCCAAGGTGAAACTTTAAGCATGACCATCTCTCCAATTTCAAATTCTATATCTTTTCTTTTAATGTCAGCGTAGCTCTTTTGTCGACTTTGGGCGGTTTTCAACCGTTGTTGAATTTGGATGATCTTCTCGGTAGTTTCTTGTATAATCTCCGGACCCGTAATCTGTCTATACCCCACCTCACTCCAACAAATCGGAGACCTGCACTTTCTACCATAAAGTGCTTCAAACGGCGCCATCTCAATGCTTGAATGGTAGCTGTTGTTGTAGGAAAATTCTGCTAACGGTAGATGTCGATCCCAACTGTTTCCGAAATCAATAACACATGCTCGTAGCATGTCTTCAAGCGTTTGTATCGTCCTTTCGCTCTGCCCATCAGTTTGTGGATGATAGGCAGTACTCATGTCTAGACGAGTTCCTAATGCTTGCTGTAATGTCTGCCAGAATCTTGAAATAAATCTGCCATCCCTATCAGAGATAATAGAGATTGGTATTCCATGTCTGGAGACGACTTCCTTCAAATACAGTCGTGCTAACTTCTCCATCTTGTCATCTTCTCTTATTGGTAGGAAGTGTGCTGATTTGGTGAGACGATCAACTATTACCCAAATAGTATCAAAACCACTTGCAGTCCTTGGCAATTTAGTGATGAAATCCATGGTAATGTTTTCCCATTTCCATTCCGGGATTTCAGGTTGTTGAAGTAGACCTGATGGTTTCTGATGCTCAGCTTTGACCTTAGAACACGTCAAACATTCTCCTACGTATTTAGCAACATCGGCTTTCATACCCGGCCACCAAAAATGTTTCTTGAGATCCTTGTACATCTTCCCCGTTCCAGGATGTATTGAGTATCTGGTTTTATGAGCTTCTCTAAGTACCATTTCTCTCATATCTCCAAATTTTGGTACCCAAATCCTTTCAGCCCTATACCGGGTTCCGTCTTCCCGAATATTAAGATGTTTCTCCGATCCTTTGGGTATTTCATCCTTTAAATTTCCCTCTTTTAAAACTCCTTGTTGCGCCTCCTTTATTTGAGTAGTAATGTTATTATGAATCATTATATTCATAGATTTTACTCTAATGGGTTCTCTATCCTTCCTGCTCAAGGCATCGGCTACCACATTTGCCTTCCCCGGGTGGTAACGAATCTCAAAGTCGTAATCATTCAATAATTCAATCCACCTACGCTGTCTCATATTCAGTTGTTTCTGATTAAATATGTGTTGAAGACTTTTGTGGTCGGTATATATAATACTTTTGACCCCATATAAGTAGTGCCTCCAAGTCTTTAATGCAAAAACAACCGCGCCTAATTCCAAATCATGCGTCGTATAATTTTGTTCGTGAATCTTCAATTGTCTAGACGCATAAGCAATCACCTTCGTTCGTTGCATTAATACACAACCGAGACCTTGCTTTGATGCGTCACAATAAATCACAAAATCATCATTCCCTTCAGGCAATGACAATATAGGTGCCGTAGTTAGCTTTTTCTTCAATAACTGAAACGCTTTATCTTGTTCATCATTCCATTCAAATTTCTTCCCTTTATGCGTTAATGCGGTCAAGGGTTTTGCTATTCTGGAAAAGTCTTGGATGAACCTTCTGTAGTAACCAGCTAGTCCTAAAAACTGGCGTATGTGTTTCGGAGTTTTCGGGGTTTCCCACTTTTCAACAGTTTCTATCTTTACCGGATCCACCTTAATACCTTCTTTGTTCACTATGTGACCGAGGAATTGAACTTCTTCCAACCAAAATGCACACTTTGAAAACTTAGCGTACAATTCTTCCTTCCTCAATACTTCTAACACCTTTCTCAAATGTTCACCGTGTTCTTGGTCATTCTTTGAGTAAATAAGTATGTCATCAATGAAAACAATGACAAACTTGTCAAGGTATGGTCCACACACTCGGTTCATAAGATCCATGAACACAGCTGGTGCATTAGTTAAACCAAACGGCATGACCATAAACTCGTAATGACCGTAACGTGTTCTGAAAGCAGTCTTTGGAATATCATCTTCTTTCACCCGCATTTGATGATACCCGGAACGTAAGTCAATCTTTGAATAAACAGACGAGCCTTGTAGTTGATCAAATAAGTCGTCGATTCTCGGTAGTGGGTAGCGGTTCTTGATGGTAAGTTTGTTCAACTCTCGGTAGTCGATACACAACCTGAATGTACCATCTTTCTTCTTGACAAACAAAACAGGAGCTCCCCACGGTGATGTGCTTGGTCGAATGAAACCACGCTCTAAAAGTTCTTGTAATTGGCTTTGTAGTTCTTTCATCTCGCTGGGTGCGAGTCTGTAAGGAGCACGAGCTATTGGTGCAGCTCCTGGTACAAGATCTATTTGAAATTCAACGGATCGATGTGGGGGTAATCCCGGTAATTCTTTCGGAAATACATCGGGAAATTCTTTTGCAATGGGAACATCATTGATGCTCTTTTCTTCAGTTTGTACTTTCTCGACGTGTGCTAGAACAGCATAGCAACCTTTTCTTATTAGTTTTTGTGCCTTCAAATTACTAATAAGATGTAGCTTCGTGTTGCCCTTTTCTCCGTACACCATTAAGGGTTTTCCTTT
Organism: Rutidosis leptorrhynchoides; assembly: GCF_046630445.1. Classification (NCBI taxonomy): domain Eukaryota; kingdom Viridiplantae; phylum Streptophyta; class Magnoliopsida; order Asterales; family Asteraceae; genus Rutidosis; species Rutidosis leptorrhynchoides. The sequence goes on along the minus strand of NC_092343.1, from coordinate 340,669,521 downwards.
TTCTCGTATAATGCGAATTGCATTTTTGTAACAAACGATCTCCGCTTTCACTTCTTTCAACCAGTCCATACCGATTATCACATCAAAACTCCCTAACTCTACTGGTATCAAATCAATCTTAAATGTTTCGCTAACCAGTTTAATTTCTCGATTCCGACATATATTATCTGCTGAAATTAATTTACCATTTGCTAATTCGAGTAAAAATTTACTATCCAAAGGCGTCAATGGACAACTTAATTTAGCACAAAAATCTCTACTCATATAGCTTCTATCCGCACCCGAATCAAATAAAACGTAAGCAGATTTATTGTCAATAAGAAACGTACCCGTAACAAGCTCCGGGTCTTCCTGTGCCTCTATCGCATTAATATTGAAAACTCTTCCACGGCCTTGTCCATTCGTGTTCTCCTGGTTCGGGCAATTTCTAATAATGTGGCCTGGTTTTCCACATTTATAACAAACTACATTGGCATAACTTGCTCTGACACTACTTGCTCCGCCATTACTCGTTCCGACACCATTTGTTCCTTTCGTTCTATTAGCCCCTGGTCCGTAGACCTCACACTTCGCCGCGCTATGACCATTTCTTTTACACTTGTTGCAAAATTTGGTGCAGAACCCCGAGTGATTCTTTTCACACCTTTGGCATAGTTGCTTCTGATTGTTGTTGTTGTTGCGGTTATTATTGTTGTTGGGATGATTGTTGTAGTTGCTGTTGTTGTTGTTGTTGTTGTTGTTGTTGGGCCGTTTGTTGTAGTTGCGATTGATGTTGCGATTGTTGGGATAATTGTTGCGATTATTGTTGTAATTGCTGTTGTTGTTGTATTGGTGATTCTTATCACCGTTTTCCTCCCACTTTCTTTTGACTTGCTTCACATTGGCCTCTTCAGCAGACTGTTCTTTAATTCTTTCTTCAATCTGGTTCACTAGTTTGTGAGCCATTCTACATGCCTGTTGTATGGAGGCGGGCTCGTGTGAACTTATATCTTCTTGGATTCTTTCCGGTAATCCTTTCACAAACGCGTCGATCTTCTCTTCCTCATCTTCGAATGCTCCCGGACACAATAGGCACAATTCTGTGAATCGTCTTTCGTACGTGGTAATATCAAATCCTTGGGTTCGTAACCCTCTAAGTTCTGTCTTGAGCTTATTGACCTCGGTTCTGGGACGGTACTTCTCGTTCATCAAGTGCTTGAATGCTGACCACGGTAGTGCGTACGCATCATCTTGTCCCACTTGCTCTAGATAGGTATTCCACCATGTTAACGCAGAACCTGTGAAGGTATGCGTAGCGTACTTCACTTTGTCCTCTTCAGTACACTTACTTATGGCAAACACCGATTCAACCTTCTCGGTCCACCGTTTCAATCCGATCGGTCCTTCGGTTCCATCAAATTCCAAAGGTTTGCAGGCAGTGAATTCTTTGTAGGTGCATCCTACACGATTTCCTGTACTGCTAGATCCAAGGTTATTGTTGGTATGTAGCGCAGCCTGTACTGCGGCTATGTTTGAAGCTAGAAAAGTACGGAATTCCTCTTCATTCATATTCACGGTGTGTCGAGTAGTCGGTACCATTTCCTTCAAAATAGTTAAATGGAACAAGTTAATCATACAGAATATTAAGAGTAGTTAATAGTATTTCGTAGCATAATATGAACTCATTTATAAAAGCTTTTTCTTCATATTAGCGTTTTATAAGTTTAAATTCGGGTAGTACCTACCCGTTAAGTTCATACTTAGTAGCTAATATACAATTCAACTACTACAATTCTATATGAAAAACTGATTATAATAATATTTCGCGTTCAAACTTTTATACAATATTTTACAAACTTACAATACCGCTTATTTTACATAAAGCATGAAATATAGCACACAATAACTTTGATACAAGATAGTTGTGAAGACAATTCTAGCTAGTACACAAGTCGTTCAGCAAAGGCAATAAATACACGTAATTCATACGTCCAGAAACAAGTCATGCATTCTGGTTTTACTAGGACTACTTCCCATCCTTGGTCTTGTGCAACATAACCGTTATGGCCGTTGATAAGACAGCGTGTTGTAACGTCATCAAAGGGACGAGGGTTACGTAATGTCCAACAGTCCCGTAATAATCTAAAAACCTCATTTCTTACCCCAATTACCGACTCCGTCACTTGTGGAAACGTTTTGTTTAATAGTTGTAGCCCGATGTTCTTGTTCTCACTTTGGTGAGAAGCGAACATTACTAATCTGTAAGCATAACATGCTTCTTTATGTTGCATGTTAGCCGCTTTTTCTAAATCACGAAGTCCAATATTCGGATATATTGAGTCAAAATAATTTCTTAACCCGTTGCGTAAAATAGCATTTGGGTTCCCCGCAATATATGCGTCAAAGTAAACACATCGTAACTTATGGGTTTCCCAATGTGATATCCCCCATCTTTCAAACGAAAGTCTCTTATAAACCAAGACATTCTTGGAACGTTCTTCGAATGTCTTACAAACTGATCTCGCCTTAAATAGTTGTGCCGAAGAATTCTGGCCGACTCTAGACAAGATTTCATCAATCATGTCTCCGGGTAGGTCTCTTAAAATATTGGGTTGTCTATCCATTTTGTATTTTTAAACTGTAAAATAGACAAGAGTTAGATTCATAAAAAAAATACTTATTAATACAAGCAATTTTTACATATATCATAAAGCATAAGAACACTATATTCCATATATTACACCACACGAATACAACTATCTTATTCCGACTCGCTTGTTTCTTCTTCTTCGGTTTTGGTTCGTTTTGCCAAGTTTCTAGGGATATATGATGTTCCCCTAATACGAACCGTCGTTGTCCACATTGGTTTAGAAAAACCTGGTGGTTTAGAGGTTCCCGGGTCATTGTTACAACTTAAGGACTTCGGGGGTTGACGATACATATAAAGTTCATCGGGGTTGGAATTAGATTTCTCTATTTTTATGCCCTTTCCCTTATTATTTTCTTTTGCCTTTTTAAATTCAGTTGGGGTAATTTCTATAACATCATCGGAATTCTCGTCGGAATCCGATTCATCGGAGAATTGGTAATCCTCCCAATATTTTGCTTCCTTGGCGGAAACACCATTGACCATAATTAACTTTGGTCGGTTGGTTGAGGATTTTCTTTTACTTAACCGTTTTATTATTTCCCCCACCGGTTCTATTTCTTCATCCGGTTCCGATTCTTCTTCCGGTTCCGATTCTTCTTCCGGTTCCGACTCTTCTTCCGGTTCCTTTTCGGGAACTTGTGAATCAGTCCACAAATTATTCCAATTTACATTTGACTCTTCATTATTATTAGGTGAGTCAATGGGACTTGTTCTAGAGGTAGACATCTATCACATAATATCAAACACGTTAAGAGATTAATATATCACATAATATTCATATGTTAAAAATATATAGTTTCCAACAAAAATGTTAAGCAATCATTTTTAAAGAAAACACGGTCGAAGTCCAGACTCACTAATGCATCCTAACAAACTCGATAAGACACACTAATGCAAATTTTCTGGTTCTCTAAGACCAACGCTCGGATACCACCTGAAATGTCCCGTTCTTATTGATTAAAAACGTTCCATATTAATTGATTTCGTTGCGAGGTTTTGACCTCTATATGAGACGTTTTTCAAAGACTGCATTCATTTTTAAACAAACCATAACCTTTATTTCATCAATAAAGGTTTAAAAGCTTTACGTAGATTATCAAATAATGATAATCTAAAATATCCTGTTTACACACGACCATTACATAATGGTTTACAATACAAATATGTTACAACAAAATAAGTTTCTTGAATGCAGTTTTTACACAATATCATACAAGCATGGACTCCAAATCTTGTCCTTATTTAAGTATGCGACAGCGGAAGCTCTTAATAATCACCTGAGAATAAACATGCTTAAAACGTCAACAAAAATGTTGGTGAGTTATAGGTTTAACCTATATATATCAAATCGTAACAATAGACCACAAGATTTCATATTTCAATACACATCCCATACATAGAGATAAAAATCATTCATATGGTGAACACCTGGTAACCGACATTAACAAGATGCATATATATAAGAATATCCCCATCATTCCGGGACACCCTTCGGATATGATATAAATTTCGAAGTACTAAAGCATCCGGTACTTTGGATGGGGTTTGTTAGGCCCAATAGATCTATCTTTAGGATTCGCGTCAATTAGGGTGTCTGTTCCCTAATTCTTAGATTACCAGACTTTAATAAAAAGGGGCATATTCGATTTTGATAATTCAACCATAGAATGTAGTTTCACGTACTTGTGTCTATTTTGTAAATCATTTATAAAACCTGCATGTATTCTCATCCCAAAAATATTAGATTTTAAAAGTGGGACTATAACTCACTTTCACAGATTTTTACTTCGTCGGGAAGTAAGACTTTGCCACTGGTTGATTCACGAACCTATAACAATATATACATATATATCAAAGTATGTTCAAAATATATTTACAACACTTTTAATATATTTTGATGTTTTAAGTTTATTAAGTCAGCTGTCCTCGTTAGTAACCTACAACTAGTTGTCCACAGTTAGATGTACAGAAATAAATCGATAAATATTATCTTGAATCAATCCACGACCCAGTGTATACGTATCTCAGTATTGATCACAACTCAAACTATATATATTTTGGAATCAACCTCAACCCTGTATAGCTAACTCCAACATTCACATATAGAGTGTCTATGGTTGTTCCGAAATATATATAGATGTGTCGACATGATAGGTCGAAACATTGTATACGTGTCTATGGTATCTCAAGATTACATAATATATAATACAAGTTGATTAAGTTATGGTTGGAATAGATTTGTTACCAATTTTCACGTAGCTAAAATGAGAAAAATTATCCAATCTTGTTTTACCCATAACTTCTTCATTTTAAATCCGTTTTGAGTGAATCAAATTGCTATGATTTCATATTGAACTCTATTTTATGAATCTAAACAGAAAAAGTATAGGTTTATAGTCGGAAAAATAAGTTACAAGTCATTTTTGTAAAGGTAGTCATTTCAGTCGAAAGAACGACGTCTAGATGACCATTTTAGAAAACATACTTCCACTTTGAGTTTAACCATAATTTTTGGATATAGTTTCATGTTCATAATAAAAATCATTTTCTCAGAATAACAACTTTTAAATCAAAGTTTATCATAGTTTTTAATTAACTAACCCAAAACAGCCCGCGGTGTTACTACGACGGCGTAAATCCGGTTTTACGGTGTTTTTCGTGTTTCCAGGTTTTAAATCATTAAGTTAGCATATCATATAAATATAGAACATGTGTTTAGTTGATTTTAAAAGTCAAGTTAGAAGGATTAATTTTTGTTTGCGAACAAGTTTAGAATTAACTAAACTATGTTCTAGTGATTACAAGTTTAAACCTTCGAATAAGATAGCTTTATATGTATGAATTGAATGATGTTATGAACATCATTACTACCTTAAGTTCCTTGGATAAACCTACTGGAAAAGAGAAAAATGGATCTAGCTTCAATGGATCCTTGGATGGCTCGAAGTTCTTGAAGCAGAATCATGACACGAAAACAAGTTCAAGTAAGATCATCACTTGAAATAAGATTGTTATAGTTATAGAAATTGAACCAAAGTTTGAATATGATTATTACCTTGTATTAGAATGATAACCTACTGTAAGAAACAAAGATTTCTTGAGGTTGGATGATCACCTTACAAGATTGGAAGTGAGCTAGCAAACTTGAAAGTATTCTTGATTTTATGAAACTAGAACTTTTGGAATTTATGAAGAACACTTAGAACTTGAAGATAGAACTTGAGAGAGATCAATTAGATGAAGAAAATTGAAGAATGAAAGTGTTTGTAGGTGTTTTTGGTCGTTGGTGTATGGATTAGATATAAAGGATATGTAATTTTGTTTTCATGTAAATAAGTCATGAATGATTACTCATATTTTTGTAATTTTATGAGATATTTCATGCTAGTTGCCAAATGATGGTTCCCACATGTGTTAGGTGACTCACATGGGCTGCTAAGAGCTGATCATTGGAGTGTATATACCAATAGTACATACATCTAAAAGTTGTGTATTGTACGAGTACGAATACGGGTGCATACGAGTAGAATTGTTGATGAAACTGAACGAGGATGTAATTGTAAGCATTTTTGTTAAGTAGAAGTATTTTGATAAGTGTATTGAAGTCTTTCAAAAGTGTATAAATACATATTAAAACACTACATGTATATACATTTTAACTGAGTCGTTAAGTCATCGTTAGTCGTTACATGTAAATGTTGTTTTGAAACCTTTAGGTTAATGATCTTGTTGAATGTTGTTAACCCATTGTTTATTATAACAAATGAGATGTTAAATTGTTATATTATCATGATATTATGATATATAATATATCTCAGTATGATGTATATACAGTTAAATGTCGTTACAACGATAATCGTTACATATATGTCTCGTTTCGAAATCATTAAGTTAGTAGTCTTATTTTTACATATGTATTTCATTGTTAATACACTTAATAATATATTTAATTATCATTTAACATAATTAACCAAGTGTATCAATATCTTAATATGATTCATATGTACCTAGTAAGACGTTGTTATAACGATAATCGTTATATATATCGTTTTCGAGTTTCTTAAGTTAATAGTCTCATTTTTATGTATATAACTCATTGTTAAAATACCTAATGAGATACATACTTATAATAAAAACATGTTAACTATATATATAACCATATATATGTCATCGTATAGTTTTTACAAGTTTTAACGTTCGTGAATCACCGGTCAACTTGGGTGGTCAATTGTCTATATGAAACATATTTCAATTAATCAAGTCTTAACAAGTTTGATTGCTTAACATGTTGGAAACATTTAATCATGTAAATATCAATCTCAATTAATATATATAAACATGGAAAAGTTCGGGTCACTACAGAATAATACGCCGATGTGTATTCGGAGATGAAGCTAGTAAAATCTTAAACCATTGTCACACAGGACCAACAGGAGGGCATTATGGGCCTCAACTAACAGCAAGAAAAGTTTATGATACTGGATTCTATTGGCCTACAATTTTCAAAGACGCACACCTTCTTTGCAAATCCTGTGATGCATGTCAAAGGGACGGACTAGGCCAACGATCCGAAACACCCTCGCTCCTAAAGGAAAACAAAATTTTTAGAATTTAATTAATTAAATGTTTTAAAAAAGTTATACGGTTTTATAAATAAAAAAGGGCCAAATCGCTGTACCCGGCACCCCATGCGATCGCATGAGGTTTACACACCAACCTCATGCGATCGCATGAGGCTGGAAAACTGGCCAGATAGAAAAGCTCAGCGAGTCTGTGTTCTTTACCACTCCACACACACACATACGAAAATACCCCAAAATAATCTCTAAAATTTGCAATTTTTCACCGTAATTCGTCAATTTTCTTGCTCTAATCATGCCTAGATTCGCATTCTTCAGCAAAAAGGTAAAAATTACACCCCTAAACTCATAAATTTTCTAGTTTTTGTGATAATTACCAATATTTTACCTAATGCAAATTTGTTAATTTCTAGTGTAATTAGTGTTAAATTGTTAGTATTTTATGCATGTATAACCTAAATTGATGCTATTTAACATGATTTGAAGCCAAAAACTTCAAAAATTTTAGAAATCTAGGGTTTGTGTTCTTGAGCAATTTGGGGGCTTTTTGATATAAACAGATTATGGCCGATTTTTGTCATGAATTGTTGCTAAATTAAGTAGTGTAACATGTTTAGGTAGTTAAATGATCCAAACTTTGATCCTAAACATGATTTTTGGAGATTAAAGTAGACTTTTTAAGTCTAAAATTCATGAACTTGATTTATTTGATATAATTGCCATTTGAGACTTGTTTAATTGCTAGTAATGACTATTTTGACATGTTATTTGAGTTAAATGCTTATGAACTTTGTCTACATTTTCATATGTGCTTATTTGAAAAAGTATAGAATTGTAAAAAAAAATGTGAAAATGTGTATAAGTTTAATTTTGATTTAACATGTTATTGTGATTGTTTTAAATTATTATTTCGCTAACACTAATGCATATTTGGATGCACAAATTTTGTGTTTAATGTGTTTTGCAGAAAGCCGATACTGAAGGTTCAGGATCATCATCATCTAGACGACCAGCTCCAGCTCCAGAACCAGAACCAGAAATGCAATATGAACCTGAACAACAACCACAATAGGAACCACAACAACAGCCTGATCAGCACGTACCTTATTATGACCCGCTACAGTTACCTAATGAATTCATAGTATTTCCGCCACATCCACCTGTTGAATACCCAATAATTCCGAAACACACGTTGCATCCTAATCTGAGATTCGATAGACGATGGAGAGATTACCCGGCATATCAAAGTAATAAATTTAAATTGGTAACAAAAGAGGTAGAGGTGCTGAGGGTAATTGATTGGAATCCTTTGGAAACGGTCCATCTAGCTGACCGTGTTAGACAGCATTTGATTCAAAGGTATGGCAGTTCTTCTTTTACAGATTGGGAACGTCTTTTCACCATTCGTAGACCTGTATATAAGGAATGGTGTGTTGAGCTGATGAGTACTATAGCGTTAAATGTAGATGTAGATAGGTTAGATGATAGAAGTTTTCTTAGATTTATCCTTGGCGGTAGGATGTACAGAATGTCCATGATGGACATGGCCAGGGCATTACAGATTTACACTCCTAGTGAATTGCTACTACCCGATTGTATGAGTTTGATTTATCGTGGTGAAAGGGTAGATAGGAACTTTGACGCGAACGCCGTTTGGAGGCGTATGTCAAACTATAATGTTTTTACACTGGGAGGAAAACACTCCTACTTACATATTAACAAAGCCGAGCTTCGTGTAATTCATAGATTTTTGGCTAACTCGATTACACAGAGAGGTCACAATAAGGAGAAAATGACCTTACATGATTTATTTTACCTAAAGTGTATTCGAGACCCGAGAAGCTTTGTTAATATCCCTTACTGTGTTGGTTTTTATTTATTTAAAATGGTAGAAGGAATGCAGGACGGGAGTATAATAGGAGGAGGTATTTTTGTTACTCTCATTGGAGAGTATTTAGGTGTTGATAGGAACCAAGGGGGTCCATTACAGGTTTGTAGAGAACAGGATGAGACCATAGGATTTCGGGTTTATGCGGGTGCTAAGGTATTGAAGAGTAGACGCAACCAGCCAGTTCCCTATGAAGGTTATCATCCTCAGGTAGAGAGAGAGGCTCAGACGAGGAAATGGAGGAAGCGGGAGACAATAGGGATGTCTTTCGAGATGCTATTCTTGATGTCCACGTTCGTATAGATGAGGAAACAATGACGAGCGCGGCCAGACATAGTATGTATGAGCAGTGGAACTCCGAGAGAGTATAGGAGGATTATAGGTGATGCCAACACGATAGCTGGTTAGTTCATCAGCACCAAATCATGAGCCAGCTATCATATCAGGTACCAAATAATTATGTGCCTACTCGACCTGCTCATTTTCCGCCACACAACCTCGACATCCGACCACCCTTTAACCGGTATGACTATAACCAAGCCTATCAGAACACCTATAACCAACAATGGAACCCACCTGACGAGATGAACTGGAACCCCTATCCAGACTGATTTGGTTCCATTGGTTATTTTTATGATTTTTATGTTTTTATCTTTTTACTTATTCATGTTTAAACTTACGTTATTGGATATATTTATGTAATTTTTATCATTTTTATTATTATTGTGTACTAATATTTCACATTTAGGATTTGAAAGTGGGATATTAAGTCTCATTTCAAATTGCCATGCATGTTTATATTTGTATGTATGTATATTGTTGATTGTACAAAACAGGGTAAAACAGTGCATTTTCAAAGACTGGCATTAAGTTCAGCAAAAGCTAGTAATTTTGACGACAAGATGAAAAATAAATGTGATGTAACAACAAGATGGAATGAACAAATGATATGCACCATTTATCATTCAGCAAACAAACGCCAATATGTTTGGAAACTTTGGTAAAATTTAATCATTTTTCTACGCTATTTACCCTCAATAATTTAAATTGTTACTGATTTCTTGCAAATGAGGGCATTGCAAGATCTTAAGTGTGGGAAGGGGTTAAATTCTTTCGAAATTTTAAAAAAAATTTGATTTATACACTTGGTTACCATTAGAAATACTAGTAAAGCAGTAGTTGTATTAGAATCTAGTGCTCTCTGATAATAAAGAACAGCCCTAGTCTTATATACTGACTACCCAATTCTAGTAAAAATTTTCAAAATTTTCAATTAAATGAATTCAAAATCATGTTTATACATATTTATGAACGATAAAACTAGGTGTTAACACCGAAATTATTGTTACCTTGGAAAGGACATAAATTGAGAAACAAACCAAAATGTTAAAATTCATTTAAAATGGAATAGAGGACAATAAAAAGGAAAATAAAAACCAAGTGTGGGAAAATTTACCAAGTTATTTAAAACATATATCACATATTTTTGTACAAATAATTGAAGATACTTTTGCTTTGGGCTAATCTAATCAGTATTACCCGATTTACTGTAATATATTTGAAAGAAAGATGGATCTACACGATGAATCAATTTCATTATTAAAAGGAAGTAAAGTCTTCCGAAAAAGAAACGCGCTTCTTGATTTAGGTCATGAAGTTGTCGTCCAGACCAGCTGTAGGTTGACGAAAAATCTAGAAAAGTCATCACTAAAATCAGCAGGAAATCCACGGACCTCAGCATCAAACAGGGTCGCCAAGTGGTCAGACTTATCCTAACCATGAGAGGATCTGTCTTGTAAAATGGGGAGGAAGCCGTGCAAATTAGCTGGATAAGACTAATGAATCAGATCCCCAGAAAAGGATAATCTCCTTAAAAGATCAAAAATCAGCTTTTAAGACTGATATTACTCAATCCTTGATATTGACCTTAAAGATTGAGAATTACAAACTCATGGAATTCAATGATATCTAAACTCGAGCTTGAACGAGAAAAGATTTTGATCAAAATTTCAAACCGATTTGTTTTCTGAAAACCCATTTTTCAATGCGTTCATTACCATTGAACGTAAAATCCTAGGAATTCACCTGGAATTCATTAGGTCACCTGAACCAAATCGGGTGTCAACCGTAAGAACGGTGGTTGCATAGCATGGTTAAAGACAGGACCTTGTGCCAGACCGGAAAATTATAAGGGTGAGCTTTACTATTGCTCCTACAAAGGATAGTAATTGCGTCCGACACGTTATAGACCATAATTAAAAGCATGTCAGGGGACATTGCCTTAACAGTTGCTTGTTCTTTCCTTTACAACCGGACGGTAGTTTACCGAAAGGTAATATTCGGAGCAAGTATACTGGACGTGTTGCTTTCCCAATACATGGTTAGCAAGTGGGTGACACAAAACCACAAGTTTTAAGCTAAAATTTTCAAATTTGAAACCCACCAAACCCACAAAAAGAATTTGCAAACACCGGTGAAGGGTTATTCCGGAAAACTTATAGTCATGTGGGACTGAAAACCACATCGTTACTACCATTGTTTATACCGCTGTATAGAAATCACTGATGTACAAAGTGTGAAGAATAAAGAAGTGATTCTAGTATATTTCAAGACTATATTGCTTGAGGACAAGCAACGCTCAAGTGTGAGAATATTTGATAATGCTAAAAACGAACATATATTTCATAGCATTATCCCTCAAGAAAGACAAGCTTTTAGTTGCAATTGTTCTATTTACAAGTGATATTCGTTAAAATAATAAAAGGTGAAGACAAAAGATAGATTCGAAGAATTGAAGACGCAAACGACCAAAAAGCTCAAAAGTACAAAGTACAATCAAAGAGGTTCCAATTATTGATGAGAAACGTCTCAAAATTACAAGAGTACAAGATGCGAAACGCAAAGTACAAGATATTAAATTATACGCAAGGATGTTCGAAAATTCGGAATCGGAACCAGAGTCAACTCTCAACGCTCGACGCAACGGACTAAAAATTACAAGTCAACTATGCACATAAATATAATATAATATATAAATAATTCTTAAAATTATTTATATATTATATATATTTAATTAAAACCGTCGGCAGAAGAAAACAACAACATGTGAGCCTCCCCAGCTGGCCATGCGATCGCATGGCCTTGAAGAGCAAAGCTCATGCGATCGCATGAGCCCCTTTTTCAGCTCACAGGCCTATAAATTTCGAGCTTTGGTGCATCATTTAACACATCTTTTTCTCTTCATTCATCAACGTATATGTATATATATTTATATTATAATTTTAATTTTAATTTTAATTTCTAATAATAAGGGTATGTTAGCGAATGTTGTAAGGGTGTAAGTCGAAATTCTGTCCGTGTAACGCTACGCTATTTTTAATCATTGTAAGTTATGTTCAACCTTTTTACATTAATGTCTCGTAGCTAAATTATTATTATGCTTATTTAAGTCGAAGTAATCATGATGTTGGACTAAAAATATTAAAATTGGGTAATTGGGCTTTGTACCATAATTTGAGTTTGGACAAAAGAACGACACTTGTGGAAATTAGACTATGGGCTATTAATGGGCTTTATATTTGTTTAACTAAATGATAGTTTGTTAATTTTAATATAAATATTTACAATTGGACGTCCCTATAAATAACCATATACACTCGATCGGACACGATGGGCGGGATATTTATATGTACGAATAATCGTTCATTTAACCGGATACGGGAATGGATTAATAGTCTATGGAATTATTAAAACAGGGGTGAAATTATGTACAAGGACACTTGGCATAATTGATAACAAAGTATTAAAACCTTGGGTTACACGCAGTCGATATCCTGGTGTAATTATTAAACAAAGTATTAAGACCTTGTTACAGTTTAAGTCCCCAATTAGTTGGAATATTTGACTTCGGGTATAAGGATAATTTGACGAGGACACTAGCACTTTATATTTATGACTGATGGACTGTTATGGACAAAAACCAGATGGACATATTAAATAATCCAGGACAAAGGACAATTAACCCATGGGCATAAAACTAAAAATCAACACGTCAAACATCATGATTACGAAAGTTTAAATAAGCATAATTCCTTTATTTTCATATTTAATTGCACTTCTAATTATCGCACTTTTATTTATTGTCATCGTATTTAATTGCACATTTAATTATCGTACTTTTTAATTATCGAAATTTTATTTTATCGCAATTTCATTTATCGCAATTTCATTATCATTATTTAATCTACGTTTTAAATTAAGTTGTATTTATTTTTATATATTTTTACATTAGGTTTTAACTGCGACTAAAGTTTTAAAAATCGACAAACCGGTCATTAAACGGTAAAAACCCCCTTTTATAATAATAATATTACTTATATATATATATATATATATATATATATATATATATATATATATATATATATATATATATATATATATATATATATATATATATATATATATATATATATTTGTATTTTTATAATTTAAACTAATATAGCGTTAAGCTTTGTTTAAAGATTTCCCTGTGGAACGAACCAGACTTACTAAAAACTACACTACTGTACGATTAGGTACACTGCCTATAAGTGTTGTAGCAAGGTTTAGGTATATCCATTCTATAAATAAATAAAAATCTTGTGTAAAATTGTATCGTATTTAATAGTATTTCCTAGTAAAATATAAGCTATTTCATATACGCCTCGCATAACATCAAGTATTTTTGTTATATCCATTCGTTCCTCGGCAGCGGCGCCAAAAATAATTGGAACCTCTTTGATTGTACTTTGTATCTTGTACTTTGCGTTTCGCGTCTTGTACTCTTGTAATTTTGAGACGTTTCTCATCAATAATTGGAACCTCTTTGATTGTACTTTGTACTTTTGAGCTTTTTGGTCGTTTGCGTCTTCAATTCGTCGAATCTGTCTTTTGTCTTCACCTTTTATTATTTAAACGAATATCACTTGTAAATAGAACAATTGCAACTAAAAGCTTGTCTTTCTTAAGGGATAATGTTATGAAATATATGTTCGTTTTTAGCATTATCAGCAGATCCGGGGGGCTTTTGATGATTTGGGATGCAAGTATATTTCATTTGGATCGGGCGGTGGAGGGTGAATTCTTCATAGCCATTAAAGGTAAGCTTTCTAACTTTGACTCGGAAATTGTGATTGTCAATGTCTATGGACCCCAAAGTGATGCGAAAAAGAAGAAATTTTGGGATAGTTTAATGAGCTTTTGTCTTATGATAACGCTGCGTGGGTTTTTTGTGGGGATTTTAACGAGGTTTGGAATATAAACGAAAGAGAAAAAAACAAACTTCATTTCATGACGTGCATCTAGATTTAACAGTTTCATCAATGATAATGGGTTGATCGAAATTCCCCTATCGGGCCTTAAATTTACAAGAATTAGTGATGACGGGTTGCAATTTAGTAAATTAGATCGTTTCCTTGTCTCCGATAATTTTTTTTGCTATGGAACGACTTATCTGTTACCGCCCTAGATAGGAAACTTTCGGATCATACTCCTATTCTGCTTAAAAAAATGGGCAGTTTGACTTTGGGCCCAAGCCCACGAGGGTGTTTGATTCTTGGTTAGACACTGATGGGGCTGCACAAATAATTGTCGATGCTTGGAAACTCCCGATTGCCCCCTGCAGGCCAGACACTGCATTCAGACTTAAACTAAAAAAAATGTTAAATTCAAGCTTAAAGCCTGGAGCAGTCTTTCATTCGGTAAGTTGGATTCAAAAATTAAACATTTAAATGAGTTGTGTAACTTTTGGGATGTCGAAGCAGAAAAGAGAGTCCTTACGGATACCGAAAGACATGAGTGGTTAAAAAATAGAAACAATTGGATTGAAAAGGATCGAGTGAAACGTAACATGTTAAAACAAAAAGCCGTATCAAATGGGCGGTCGAGGGAGATGAAAACTCAAAATATTTCACTCAATAATTAAAAGAAAAAACAACAAAAATAATATTCGAGGATTACACATCAACGGATCGTGGTAAGAAAACCCGGATGACATAAAAGATGAAGTTTTTAGACATTTCAAATCCTTTTATGAAGATCCAAACGTGAGTGGTTTTGATTTTGAGACTTCAAAAATATAACAGGAAGATGCATCTACATTAGAACTACCTTTTAGTGAAGAAGAGGTATGGCTAGCTATTAAATATTGTGGAGTTTCGAAAGCGCCCGGTCCCGATGGTTTTAACTTTTATATTTATCATAAATTTTGGGACTTGATCAAAGAGGATCTAATGAAGGAAATTCAATGGTTTTGGAGTAGCGATGATATCACGTTAGGGTGTAATGCTTCATTCATCACTTTAGTCCCTAAGAAAAATGACCCGATCAACTTGCGTGACTATAGGCCGATAAGCCTCAATGGGAGTTATTACAAAATTTTGTCAAAGTTGCTTGCTAATAGAATTCGTGTAGTGATCAACAAATTAATAGGTAATGAACAAAGCGCTTCATCCACGGAAGATCGATTCTTGATAGCATTTTAATAGCTAATGAGCTAGTTGGGGATGTCAAAAATAATAAGTCTAAATGTTTCATATTCAAAGCCAATTTTGAAAAAGCGTTTGATAGTGTCCGTTAAAATTTTCTCTTTGACGTTATGAGGAAGATGGGATTCGGCCCGAAGTGGTTAAAATGGATAGAGTCTTGTTTTAAATCCGCATCCATTTCGGTCCTAGTTAATGGCTTACCAACTAAGGAATTTTGCCTTCCAAAGAGGGATTCGTCAAGGAGACCCCCTCTCACCTTATGTTTTCATGATTCCTAGTGAAGGCTTGAATATATTAGCAAAAATCGTGGTTAGAAACAAGATCATAAGGGGTGTTGAAATCGGGCGTGATAAAATCAATATTTCGCACCTCCAATTTGCGGACGATACAATATTTTTCGGGGATTGGAATAAAAAAAAAATCATTAGTGTACATAAAACCCTCGAGTGTTATGAAAAAGTGTCGGGACTAAAAATAAATATGCAAAAAAGTCACATATACGGCATTGGGTGGCCTGGGGGAAATAGATCATATGGCTAGTAGATTGGGTTGTATTGCGGGTACTCTTCCCTTCACTTATTTAGGGATGCCGATTGGTGAAAAGTTACACAAAAAAGAAGCATGGAAACCCATTATCGATAAGTTTAGTAAACGTTTGTCGGTCTCGAAAGCAAGAACGATGTCCTTTGGTGGTAGGTTAACACTCTTAAAGGCGGTGCTTAATAGTCTCCCTCTATACTTCTTCTCGTTGTTTTCGTGCTCCTTCCTGCATCATCAACCTCCTCGAAGGTATGCGGCGTAAGTTTTTTTTTTGGGCGGGTCGGGGGATGATTATAAACTTTCTTAGGTTAAATGGGACACTGTGACGTCCCGGAAATTTCCGACCAAATTTAAACTTAATCTTTATATGATTTCGATACGATAAGCAAAGTATGTAATATTGAGTCTAGAAAATTTTGAAATGATGTTCATGTATTCAATTATCATTCGACCATTACCGATGATTCACGAACCACTATTTGTAAATAGATATGTGTGTATATATATATATATATATGTATATAAATAATAATTCGAAATATAATTTGAAGTATTATATGTTGTTGTTATTAAAAATTAATAAAAAATACAAAATAGGATATTATAATAATTATTATTTAAAATATATATATTAAAAACTCTGAATATATTATTTAGAGATACTCGTTTTAGTTGCAGTTTCAGTAAACGACATTTGTATTAAGTTACCACTAGAAAATATCCGTTTGTATGTTTTGGACTTATTTATGACTGTCTAACGAATGCTTTGTGTTTTAAATAACGGATAAAGTACAAGTTTTTATAATGAGGTAACCTAACTCTTAAGAATCCGTGAATGCTTATCTTTATACTATTTATTTATGTCTCTATCTATGCTATAACCCTACACTCATCTAACTTTCTTGCAAAGATATAGACATAAAGTCACGCACCTTTAGTCTACACTTGATCTTTAATTTTATTTTAAATTGTTATTTTCATAATAAAACAATAAGGACCAACCACCTATACTCTCTACTTATCCTCTTTGTTTCTATATCACTTATTAATTTGAAAAGTCTTCAAAAGATTATATTTACTATCATTTAAATTAATCTAGCAAGTCCTGAGTGATGTGTTCTTTTTTTTCTTAAACACAAAAACTATACAACACGTAACATTCACATAATGTAACAAAACAAAATGCTAACTGTTTCAATTGTGTATTTTTATACCACTTGATGATCAAAAGGAGATATATATCTCTGTCATCTTTTTGCTCGACCTATAACAAAAACAATAATCCCACTATCTAATTTAATCCATATAAATTATATACATATACATCTTTGAGACACATTCTGTAACATCCGTGTTACATCCGTCCCACATCTGTTGGAGAGGGGAACGAAGCATGCCTTATAAGGGTGTGGAGACCTTTTCTAGCATGACGCATTTTGGGACCACCGACGCAGTAGATCCCATGAGAACTCTGCAGTTAAGCGTGCTCAGGCGAGAGCACTACCAATATGGGTGACCTCATGGGAAAGTGCTCGTCGTACTTGGTCGCCAAGAAAAATCCGTGAGCAACCTACGGGGGAGACAAGGGTACGTCCCTATCTCTGCAAAGCGGACAATATCATGCTACGGGGAACGTTTTGCCTGGGGTGTTACATATGGTATCAGAGCCAGGCCCCGGACCAAACGTGCACAGTGAGGACGCTGTGTCCTATTAGGGGGAGGATTGTAACATCCGTGTTACATCCGTCCCACATCGGTTGGAGAGGGGAACGAAGCATGCCTTATAAGGGTGTGGAGACCTTTCCTAGCATGACGCGTTTTGGGACCACCAGCGCAGCAGATCCCATGAGAACTCTGCAGTTAAGCGTGCTCAGGCGAGAGCACTACCAAGATGGGTGACCTCCTGGGAAAATGCTCGTCGTGCTTGGTCGCCAAGAAAAATCCGTGAGTAACCTACGGGGGAGACAAGGGTACGTCCCTATCTCTGCAAAGCGGACAATATCATGCTACGGGGAACGTTTTACCTGGAGTGTTACAGATGGTATCAGAGCCAGGCCCCGGACCAAACGTGCACAGCGAGGACGCTGTGTCCTATTGGGGGGAGGATTGTAACATTCGTGTTACATCCGTCCCACATCGGTTGGAGAGGGGAACGAAGCATGCCTTATAAGGGTGTGGAGACCTTTCCTAGCATGACGCATTTTGGGACCACCAGCGCAGCAGATCCCATGAGAACTCTACAGTTAAGCGTGCTCAGGCTAGAGCACTACCAAGATGGGTGACCTCCTGGGAAAATGCTCGTCGTGCTTGGTCGCCAAGAAAAATCCGTGAGCAACCTGCGGGGGAGACAAGGGTACGTCCCTATCTCTGCAAAGCGGACAATATCATGCTACAGGGAACGTTTTACCTGGGGTGTTACACATTCTTAATCACACATCACCACCTACTACATTAATTCTATTATGAAGTGTACGAATCAAATCAACCACCCACTCCATCCCCTGTTTCCATTTCTATTTATTTAAGCATCATATTATTATTTGATTGACACTTGCAATCAATGAACTCTAGTTCCTGTATTCGGTACAATCCTCAAACCACACACATACATGCTACACTAAACCCACCACCTTGATCCATCGACACCATTAAAACGCTGCAGGCTGCTGCTAATCTGTCCCGTTCCTGTCAAAACAGCCCGACAACACCACCATCAAGTTATGAAGATCAATACCCACAACCACCAGAGCATCACCCATCTTGAGAACTCATAACCCTGCAACTTGCAGCTGCTGTACATGTTTCTATTTCTTGTTTTTTTTTTCCATCGTGAACCCATAAAAACAACATGAACCAATAATCATCAAACCACCTTCACTCACCTAGCACCATCTAAGACCACCGAACAAGAACAACAATCGAATTTGCTACGGTTTCTGTAGGACTGCTGTTGCTATATTATGAAACCGAGAACCACCATCATCACCATTTCAATTTTTCTGTTTTCGTTTACCATAAACAAACCACCACCAAACCATCTATTCTGTTACTTCAAACTGCAGTTTACTTCCTGTTCCAAGCCATCACAAATCCCACATCTTATTCAATTGTTATATTATGCTATTGTTAATGAATCGACATCCCAAACCACATTTATACTGTTGCTGTTACCTCTCTGTTTGGTCAGCCACTTCCACCACAACAACCGTCTTGATCGACCCAATTCAAAACGCCACAATCACTGTAAGCTGCTATATGAATACTTCTGCTGCTCTCTGTTATTTTTATTTTATATCTCATATATAAACAATTGAACCAAACAAATATTTTACATCGAAATAAAGCTGGATGAATTGATTTAATAACTTACAATGATCGATGATGGTTAATATATATATATATATATATATATATATATATATATATATATATATATATATATATATATATATATATATATATATATATATATATATATATAAAGGAACACCAAATACCTACTTGACCGATTACTAGATCATGATCGACTGATGATGATTGATGCAATCACTGTTACTACTCGCTGCGATGTTTAATCATCCTTCCTAATTTGAACAGATACAAATTGAACACCAATTACAGCCTTAATTGTCAGTTATTATTCGATAACGATGATGAATAGGATTGATGATGATGGTAGAACGATGATGATGATAAATCCATGACCTATTGTACATCGATGATTGTGGCTAGATTGATTGATCTGTGAGAATTGAAGATCCCCTAAATCGTGATATCGCTTGGTTCTGCTATCTCGATCTAAATTGGGAGACAAACAAACCGCGTGTTTTTATTTATTTATTTATTAGGTACTCTGTATTATTATTATTATTATTATTATTATTATTATTATTATTATTATTATTATTATTATTATTATTATTATTATTATTATTATTATTATTATTATTATCATTACAAGTATTATTAATAATATTATTATAATTACCATTATTAGAAATATTATTAATATTATTATTATCAATATGATTATTATTATCATTACTATAATGATTAGTAGTAAAATTTTCAATATTAGTAACGTTATCATTCTTATTATCATTTTTATTATTAAAAGAATCATTAGTATTAAAATTATCATCATTAATAAAATCACCAATTTTTCCTAAAATAATCTTTTTAATTATTATTTTTATTGTTATCATTATTATTATTATTACTATTAAAAATATCATTATTATTATTATTATTATTATCATCTTTATTATTATTATCACTTTTATTATTATTATCATTATTAGAAGAATTATTATTTTTATAGTTATTATGAATTATAATTACTACTATTATTATTATTATCATTAAAATTTTCATATAGATTATTAGTAGTATCAATATAAATATTATTATTATCATAAAAAGATACAAGTGTTATTTATTACTATTGATATTATTTTACCAAATAAATAAATATATAAGAATATATTTAATACATACCACATAACAACATTAATATTTTTATAATAAATGCTAACTATTTATCTAAAGTATATAAAATAAATATAGATAATTAAGTTATTAATAAAACATATAATCTATTAATGTAACCATTATATCACTAATAGTAAATAAATTTTTTGATTATGACTATACGTGTTAATATATATATATATATATATATATATATATATATATATATATATATATATATATATATATATATATATATATATATATATATATAGGGGCAGGATCAATGGGAAGTAACCAAGCGGGGGGAAGCAAAATTTTTTTTTTTTTTTGAATTTTTTTTGAATTTTTTTCTGGCATCAAGATCACACGAAAATATGAACATTTAGAAGAGACACTTTGTGATGAATGTTATTATTTAGGCTGGAAAACTATCGACAAAAATAACATTCGAGATAATATTGTTCGTGAAGAACATGAACGTTTTTTTTTTTCATGTTTTGTGAAGTAAAATTTAGCCCGATTTAGAGTTTAGGGTTTAGGGTTTAGGGTTTGGTGTTTTGGGTTTATTCCATAAACCCAAAACACCAAACCCTAAACCCTAAACCCTAAACTCTAAACCATCCTTGTTAAAAACTCAATCTAAATCCTAAATCTAAACCCTAAACCCTAAATTTCTAAACTCTAATATCTAAACCCTATAAACGCTAATATCTAAACCCTAATATCTAAACCCCAATAGCTAAAACCTCAAAATACGCTCGAAAAACACGATAATTGTTATATATTACTTCTTCGAGCATTTTTCCGCCAAAATAAAAACATTTATCACAAAGTGTTTCTACTAAATGTTCATATTTTCATCTCATCTATAATGTTCGTGAACAAAGTTTTTTCAAAAAACGAAAAAAAAAAGTTTTTGCTTCCCCCCGCTTCCCCCCGAATGGTTACTTCCCTCTTAATCTTACCACTATATATATATATATATATATATATATATAGATATATATATATATATATATATATACATATATATATATATACATATATATATATATATATATATATATATATATATATATATATATATATATATATATATATATATATATATATATATAATTGATATAGGTTCGTGAATCCAAGGCCAACCCTACATTGTTCAGTTTCATCATATGTATTTTTATTACAAAATACAGTATAGTGAATTCATTTGATTCCCTTTTACTTTTTACATTTTTGGGATTGAGAACACATGCGCTACTTTTACAACTGCTTTATTAAATGCTTTTAAAATACATTTTGAACTGCGAATATGTGACGACCCGGAAATTTCTAACCAAATTTAAACTTTAATCTTTATATTATTCCGACACGATAAGCAAAGTTTGTTAAGTTAAATCTCAAGAATTTTAAACTGTGTTCATACATTCATTATAACCTCGACCAAATTCCGACGATTCACGAACCGTTATATATAAATAGATATGTTATGTATATATATATATTATAACTTGAGAATATTAATAAAGTATTAAACGTATAATACTTTACACGAACGTATTTGTTTCAATATGATTTTTCACGAAATTAAAAATATATATATTAAATGATTGAATTATCAGAAACATTGAATTATGATTACAAGTCTCTGTTGAGAGGTCCACTATGATTTGAGAAAATCTATTCCTCTTAACGATATTCAGAATAATTTGTAAAGCTATTTATAAATAAAAACAAAAAGTGTCATTTATGAAAGTTAGACAAAAGTTTGTGGAGAATTGGTTTCCATAATATTCTATTAATCTATTTTCAAACGTACAAAGACGTTTTCAGTTTAAAAAGAACTTTATTATTAAAACGTATATAACTTTTATAAATATCTAGAATCACTTTTGACAACTCATTACTTAACCAGTATAATAAATATAACGATATTTATATTTTATTTCATTAAATATATATAACGATTTAAATTAATATTATATATATTTATACGCGTATTATACATACATAGTTTTTATACTTTTACTATACTTTAACTATACCTTTACTTTAACTTTACTTTTACTTTTACTTTACTTTAACTTTAATAATTCACTTTAATAATTTACTTTAATAATTCATACTTTAATAATTCACTTTAATAATTCATACTTTAATAATTCACTTTAATAATTCATACTTTAATAATTCACTTTAATAATTCATACTTTAATAATTCACTTTAATAATTCATAATTTAATAATTCACTTTAATAATTCATACTTTAATAATTCACTTTAATAATTCATACTTTAATAATTCACTTTAATAATTCAAAAATCTATTATAAATAGAATTCAATAGGTTTCATTATTTCATAGAAAATTGAAAATATATTTCTCTAAACTCTCTCAATCGATTTATACATATATATATATATATTTGCTCTGTATTATTTCAAGATATTATTAGTATACATAAAATATTACGACGGAGTACTATCCGAGTGATTTCAAAATAGTTTTTTTTGAATGAGTCGAAGCTAAGGAAATTATGGGTTATAGCTATGGAGGTGATGGGTATGGTTCATGGGTATGCTCGTGAGGTCAATCTAGTGTTTATCATCTCCGTTGCGTCTACGTACTTTTCTGCAATATTGAATCTCAATATTGATACGTTCGTGAATCCGAGGCCAACCTTGCACTTGTTAAATGACGTTATATGTATTTTTACTACGAAATACAGTATTGTGAGTTTCATTTGTTCCCTTTTATATATATTTTTGGGACTGAGAATACATGCGCTGTTTTTATAAATGTTTTACGAAATAGGCACAAGTACTAAAACTAATTCTACGTGGGTTTAAACCAGAAATATACCCTTAGCTTGGTAACATTAAACTACTTGTCTATGTACGGTAGGCGCGAATCCTAAAGATAGATCTATTGGGCCTGACAAACCCTATCCTGACTATGGGATGCTTTAGTACTTCGAGGTTATTTTAAACACACCTGATCTGGTGTATTTCAGAGGGTAAAACATGAACGTTAAGGCTTGTTACCGGGTGCCTACAACTTATAGAATACTTTTATACACTTGCGAGTGTACATATATTTATAAACGGAAATCTTGTGGTCTATTAATATATTGAAATGATTGTTATGATAAACCTAGGAACTCACCAACCTTTTGGTTGACACTTTAAAGCATGTTTATTCTCAGGTATTAAAGAAATCTTCCACTGTGCATTAGCTCATTTTAAGGATATTACTTGGAGTCATTCATGGCATATTTTGAAAGACGTTGCATTCGAGTCATTGAGTTCATCAAGATTATTATTAAGCCAATTATAGTTGGATGTATTATGAAATGGTGTGCATGCCGTCAACTCTCGTTGTAAAGAAAGTTTGTCTTTTATAAACGAATGCAATGTTTGTAAAATGTATCATATAGAGGTCATATACCTCGCGATGTAATCAACTATTGTGAATCGTTTATAATGTATATGAACGGGTCCTTTCAGTTGGTATCAGAGCGGTGGTCTTAGCAAACCAGGTCTTGCATTAGTGTGTCTAACTGATAGTTGTTAAGATGCATTAGTGAGTCTGGACTTCGACCGTGTCTGCATGTCAAAAGTTTTGTTTATCATTTTTAGTCGGAAATCATCTACTTACCATCCTTAGGAAATTACCTGCTTATCATTCTTAGTCTAGACACGTCTTCCTACATTGATTGCATGAATAGTGTATAGACAAAATTCATATCTTAGCGTATCTGCTAAATCATATCTTATCGTATCTATTACCGTAAACTTTGCCTGACATATTTCGTAAATTCCTCCGTAATCTATGAAATCTTTTGATCTATATATATAGATATTCTATGTAGTTAGAATACCACCCGATAGCCGGAAAATCATTTCGTATCGAAAAATCCTTTATCAAATCGTCCGAAATGGAATTCGTCATCAGTTCAAGTTCCTCGGATTCCGAAATGGAATCCCACTCCAGCTCCGAAAGCAGCGTAACTAGAATGAATGAATCAATCAATCAATCATCCCTGATTCATCTGATAGATTCGTAGTCTACTCAATCATTTGAGACAAGAAGAAGGCGATCCTTTCCATCAACCAAATTCACCTCTTGGCGAAGAACCTGAAGCACTTACCGGCGAACCTGTTCGAAACACCATTTTCTCTCATTTCCAGAGTATCTCGTCATGATTATATACTACACCAAATTCTAGATCTTATTTATCCGCTCGTCCGAACCGACAATCACCCAGGTGTAATAGAAGAAGTCAACGAGCTTCGCGCTCGGGTAGTGGCTTTGGAGAATATGGTTCAAAGATTACAAACACCAGCAGCAGCACCAGCAACATAACAAGTACCACCATCAACAACATCAACAGTACCATTACCACCACCAACAACAACCGCATCGCAAACCTCAACTTCACAATCTGTCCCATGAGCATCGACGTCATACGCCCTGTAAATACTAAGGAATACCACAACGATGAAGTATTGATTCATAACTTCAATGGGAAAACATTCTACGACGATTATGTAATTTCTAAAGTTTATAAATTATCTATCATAGCCTTAACCATAAATCAAGTGAGTTTAATTTAATATTAACTCATTAAATCTATATTACATCTGAAGAAATATATACATATATTTCCATAAAGACTGTAATAAAATTCTTTTGTACAAAATATTAATTGTGACATTTTTTTAACGGGTAGGTAATACCCGAGAGATATATAAATTCACAATTAATATGTTACATTCTTCGAATCTGATTCAGCAGATCATCCATTATACTCCCTACTTTCACAACAATATACATTCTTTTATAGAAATCAAAACAACCATACTCATTCAAAAATCTAATTACATATTATGATTTTGAAATCGCCGAATTCAATTCAAGTTATAACCGGTATCATCACTCTTAGATTCTTAAATCTTTCAAAGCTATACTTTGACTTCAAAACTGTGTTAGAACATCATATGTATATTAACGATTACAAACTGTGTTCAAACTCTCTGAAGTTTTCGAAGACACTTCAAACAATGAACAATCGAGATGATGATCCAACCACATATTACCCACATTTATGTACCTAAAAAGCTCTCGAAGCCAAAGTCATAGTTCGACGCGTATCCGTGTCAGACCCTTTGGCATTTATTAGCTAAAATGACTTTTCAATTCCTTTTCAAAGTAGACAGTTTTGTCACAGCTCCAGCAAGTCAACTTCAACTTTTCAGTCGGACTAGTCTTATTATAACCTCGATAGATACGTTGCCCTTTCGTCATCGTTACTGGGGACCTTTCATATCTCGCCACCTTAGCAATAAGCTTACCAACAACTTCAATTATCTTTGACTTTTCGAAAAATCATTATATTTATTGAAATCACATCATTTACTCATTCGCATCTTGTAACGAGAATTGTCATACGAATCATCGAAAAACAGTAACCAGTATTTTTGAAATCTCGCAGCATGTCTACGCCAACAGTTATATGTGTACGTAAAACGTCTATCTCCTGGACTTACATACTTTGAATGTGAAGTTCTGAAAAATATTTTGAACTGCAAACTAGTTCTTGAAATGCTGACGAAGCATCAAAAACTGTAAACGATCTTAACAGTAAAAAGTTTGATGACAAAGAATAGTAAGGTGGTAAAGCTGAGAAAAAGAGAAGGTTTGGAACAGGAAAACGGATTGAACAGACTATGAAGGAGGCTGTGGACAAATCACAAAGACTAAATCTGCCTTCAAAGAATCTAAATGATTCAGTGCCTGCTAAAGTCATTAACGAATACCTTACTCTTTATTCTAAACCTTTACAGACAAATCTTCATCATCATCCATCAATATTAGAAATTCTAAGATATTATCATATCTTTCATTATAAATATCCGCAATATTTCTGAAGATATTTTCACAACTAATCTTATCTGAAGTCATTTATCTCTTTGCGCTATCAGTGTTACATCATATAAGAAACTATTAGTTTCTATATTCTATAAACTTTCGAGTTTAAATTATGAATGTTTTGAAGTAGTGTTGGGAACTGAAGCATGAGTTAGTATAATATAATGACACTTGATCAACGTGATTATATTACAGTAAGTCATGCTAAGTTTCTAATGGGACATGACGATTCACAGACCATGCCGTCATCATGTTCCATGTTACACGACTCTTGTATTCTATTTAATCTTTAAAAATATCAAGAATATATTTTCTTGATAATTCGGTCTTTTCAGGGTATTCTGGTAAATTAACAAATCAAGATCGTGCCATTACCATTTTCTTCTTAGAACATTAACTATGTTCATTCTGAAATTCATATCTGCGAATACTGGACCATTACAAACGTTGCTTAATTGCAAGAAGAAGAAACGAAAGGACAAAACTCCAAAATAGAAATTGGAGTATAAATCGCAGCAAATAGAAGGGAGCATTAACTATGAATGTCAATGATTATAGTAGACAAAAGCAGGGGCTTTGAAATATAAGGGAAGATATAAAACCCAACAACAACCCAGAAATCACAAACCGTATATATCAATGCATATAGCAATATAAATACATGGGAGAATTAAAAACACTATAAAACCAAGAGTATAGTAGAAGTAAATAGATTCTTCCGGAGGCAGATGAAAAAGAAGAGCGACAGATATGAAAGTGAGGAGTATATCAAGAATCAGCACTGGATGAAGCATATTGACAAATACTTTAAAATATGAGTTGAGAAGGTGTGAGTTGTAAGAAAACAAATGAGGTGGATTTATAGTGAAATATCCGACAGAGAAATCAAAATAGATTATCGCATTAATTCAAAGAGGATCATAATTTCCTTAATCGCCGAATAATCAAATCCAATATAGATTACAAAGATTTTCTTTTCGGAGATCAATCGTGATGACGTTAAAAGATACAACGAATCACTATTATCTTATTTCATTCATTTACGATAACTTCACTCACACGCTTCGAGTAATCGAATTATTTTATCCATTCTTCTTGAACATGATAAAACTCTATAATCGTTATAATAACATTCTCATTGTTAGTCATGACGACCTCTATCAAATTTCGGGGACGAAATTTCTTTAACGGGTAGGTACTGTGACGACCCGGAAATTTCCAACCAAATTTAAACTTTAATCTTTATATTATTCCGACATGATAAGCAAAGTTTGTTAAGTTAAATCTCAAGAATTTTAAACTGTGTTCATACATTCATTATAACCTCGACCAAATTCCGACGATTCACGAACCGTTATATATAAATAGATATGTTATGTATATATATATTATAACTTGAGAATATTAATAAAGTATTAAACGTATAATACTTTACACGAACGTATTTGTTTCAATATGATTTTCCACGAAATTAAAAAAAATATATATTAAATGATTGAATTATCAGAAACATTGAATTATGATTACAAGTCTCTGTTGAGAGGTCCACTATGATTTGAGAAAATCTATTCCTCTTAACGATATTCAGAATAATTTGTAAAGCTATTTATAAATAAAAACAAAAAGTGTCATTTATGAAAGTTAGACAAAAGTTTGTGGAGAATTGGTTTCCATAATATTCTATTAATCTATTTTCAAACGTACAAAGACGTTTTCAGTTTAAAAAGAACTTTATTATTAAAACGTATATAACTTTTATAAATATCTAGAATCACTTTTGACAACTCATTACTTAACCAGTATAATAAATATAACGATATTTATATTTTATTTCATTAAATATATATAACGATTTAAATTAATATTATATATATTTATACGCGTATTATACATACATAGTTTTTATACTTTTACTATACTTTAACTATACCTTTACTTTAACTTTACTTTTACTTTTACTTTACTTTAACTTTAATAATTCACTTTAATAATTCACTTTAATAATTCATACTTTAATAATTCACTTTAATAATTCATACTTTAATAATTCACTTTAATAATTCATACTTTAATAATTCACTTTAATAATTCATACTTTAATAATTCACTTTAATAATTCATACTTTAATAATTCACTTTAATAATTCATACTTTAATAATTCACTTTAATAATTCATACTTTAATAATTCACTTTAATAATTCAAAAATCTATTATAAATAGAATTCAATAGGTTTCATTATTTCATAGAAAATTGAAACTATATTTCTCTAAACTCTCTCAATCGATTTATACATATATATATATATATTTGCTCTGTATTATTTCAAGATATTATTAGTATACATAAAATATTACGACGGAGTACTGTCCGAGTGATTTCAAAATAGTTTTTTTTGAATGAGTCGAAGCTAAGGAAATTATGGGTTATAGCTATGGAGGTGATGGGTATGGTTCATGGGTATGCTCGTGAGGTCAATCTAGTGTTTATCATCTCCGTTGCGTCTACGTACTTTTCTGCAATATTGAATCTCAATATTGATACGTTCGTGAATTCGAGGCCAACCTTGCACTTGTTAAATGACGTTATATGTATTTTTACTACGAAATACAGTATTGTGAGTTTCATTTGCTCCCTTTTATATATATTTTTGGGACTGAGAATACATGCGCTGTTTTTATAAATGTTTTACGAAATAGGCACAAGTACTAAAACTAATTCTACGTGGGTTTAAACCAGAAATATACCCTTAGCTTGGTAACATTAAACTACTTGTCTATGTACGGTAGGCGCGAATCCTAAAGATAGATCTATTGGGCCTGAAAAACCCTATCCTGACTATGGGATGCTTTAGTACTTCGAGGTTATTTTAAACACACCTGATCTGGTGTATTTCAGAGGGTAAAACATGAACGTTAAGGCTTGTTACCGGGTGCCTACAACTTATAGAATACTTTTATACACTTGCGAGTGTACATATATTTATAAACGGAAATCTTGTGGTCTATTAATATATTGAAATGATTGTTATGATAAACCTAGGAACTCACCAACCTTTTGGTTGACACTTTAAAGCATGTTTATTCTCAGGTATTAAAGAAATCTTCCGCTGTGCATTAGCTCATTTTAAGGATATTACTTGGAGTCATTCATGGCATATTTTGAAAGACGTTGCATTCGAGTCATTGAGTTCATCAAGATTATTATTAAGCCAATTATAGTTGGATGTATTATGAAATGGTGTGCATGCCGTCAACTCTCGTTGTAAAGAAAGTTTGTCTTTTAAAAATGAATGCAATGTTTGTAAAATGTATCATATAGAGGTCATATACCTCGCGATGTAAT
This sequence comes from Rutidosis leptorrhynchoides, assembly GCF_046630445.1. Classification (NCBI taxonomy): domain Eukaryota; kingdom Viridiplantae; phylum Streptophyta; class Magnoliopsida; order Asterales; family Asteraceae; genus Rutidosis; species Rutidosis leptorrhynchoides. The sequence continues at coordinate 340,639,608 of NC_092343.1, read as the reverse complement.
CAACTATTGTGAATCGTTTATAATGTATATGAACGGGTCCTTTCAGTTCTTGTAACAGCCCGAGTACAACCCGTAGTGGATATTGTCCGCTTTGCCCCGACGCACCGTGGCTCACGGTTTTGTTTCTCGGGACTCACCCTCAAAACGCGTCCACTAGAGGAGGTATCCACACCCTTTATAAGAGGTGTTTCGTTCTCCTCCCCCACCGATGTGGGATGAGTTCTCACACTCTCCCCCACTCAGGACACTGCGTCCCCGCAGTGCACATCGATGCGGGCCCCAGCTCTAATACCATCTTGTAACAGCCCGAGTACAACCCGTAGTAGATATTGTCCGCTTTGCCCCGACGCACGGTGGCTCACGATTTTGTTTCTCGGGACTCACCCTCAAAACGCGTCCACTAGAGGAGGTATCCACACCCTTTATAAGAGGTGTTTCGTTCTCCTCCCCCACCGATATGGGATGAGTTCTCACAGAATACATGAAATGCTTTTATAAATGTTTGACGAGATAGACACAAGCAAAACATTCCTCGAATGAATTATGTGGACGTGATAATTCCCACCATTGAATTATGTGGACGTGATAATTGCCACAATTGATATGAATATTTTCCCCTGATTATTATTGCTTGGTAACCTAATAATTAGGGAACATCACTAATTTTTGAGAATTAGTGCACGCCTAATTGACGCGAATCCTAAAGGTAGCTACCGGGTTTAACACCCCCACCCAGAATGTTCACTAGACGGAAGGGCTAGTGGGCATGGTGTTTAGTACTTCGAAGTTTATATGATTATTATACAGACGAGATGTTCTGTTTTGGGGATATTATTATGCGCATTATATGTTAAGGTCGGTTACCAAGCCAAGCTATGAAAGAAATGAAAAGTGAATGTTATGTATTGAGAGAATGATTTTATACACAGGTTATGTGTATGTTATTTTTGTGCACAAGATATGTGTACGGTTACTAAGATTTATGAAAGATGATTTCGTACACGAGAAAGGTGTACTGTATTTAAAAGATATCGCATGTACATTACAGGTGGGTATAGGATTCGGGCCCATTTGTACCATGCAGGATTTAAATCTTGTGGTCTATCAAAATGATGAATTTTATTGTTTTATGATAAACCTATGAACTCACCAACCTTTTGGTTGACACTTGAAAGAATATTTATTCTCAGGTATGAAAGAAATCTTCCGCTGTGCATTTGCTCATTTTAGAGATATTACTTGGAGTCATTCATGACATATTTCAAAAGATGTTGCATTCGAGTCGTTGATTTCATCAAGATTATCATTAAGTCAATTATAGTTGGATATATTATGAAATGGTATGCATGTCGTCAACTTTCGATGTAATGAAAGTTTGTCTTTTAAAAACGAAGGAAATGTTTGTAAAATGTATCATATAGAGGTCAAGTACCTCGCGATGTAACCAAATGTAATGTATTCATCCAGATGGATTAGGACGGGTCCTTTCAGTTGGTATCAGAGCGATGGTCTTATCGAACCAGGTCTGCATTAGTGTGTCTAACTGATAAGTCGTTAGGATGCATTAGTGAGTCTAGACTTTGACCGTGTCTGCATGTCAAAAGTTTTGCTTATCATTTAGTGTCGAAAATTATTTGCTTATCATCCTCAAAGTCTAGACACGTCTTACTGCCTCTATTGCATAGACAGTGTATAGATAAATTCATATCTTAGCGTATCTGTTATTGTTACCTTTGCCTGACAGCTTCCGTAGATTCCTCCGTAACTTATGGGATTTTAGTATTATATATGCATATGTAAACTATGTATTACAGGGTACTAATCTACATCCTATAATCTATTTCTTATCGAAAATTCTTCATCTGATCGTACGAGATGAATCCCTCAACCAGTTCGAGTCCCTCAGATTCCGATAGCTATTCCGATAGTTATTCCGACAACTATTCCGACATGGATATTCACCTAAGCTCTGGAAGCAGCGTCACCAGAATGAATCAAATAATCAGCCATCCCCAATTCATCTGATGGGTTCGTAGTCGACTTAACCGATGGAGACGGGAAGAAGGCGATCCTTTCCACCAACCAAATTGCCCTCTTGACGAAGAACCCGAAGCACTTACCGGTGAACCTGTTCGAAACACCATTTTCTCTCTCATTTCCAGAGTATCTCGTCATGATTATATACTACATTAAATTCTAAACCTTATTCATCCGCTCATTCCGACCGACAATCATCCTGGAGTAATGGAAGAAATCAACGAGCTTCGCGCCCGAGTTGTAGCCTTGGAAAATATGGTACAAAATGTATCAGCTTCAGCAACATCACCGGCACCAACAGTACCACCAACATCAATACCAGTACCACCAACAATTCAAGTTTCAACAAAACACACCTCAACATCTCATTATGTACCTCGAGCATAATCATCGTTCTACGAATCGTTCTACATCATTTATTTTCATTCGACATGACGATCATGTAATCTTCAATGTTTTAGAGATTATATATTCTAGTTCTAACGGTAAATCAAATGAGATTAATATCACATTAACTCATTAAATCCATGATTACATCTGAGGAAAATATATATGTAAGTATATTTTTATAAAGATTGTAATTAAAAATTCTTTTGTACAAACTATTAATGGTGAAAATATTTTAACGGGTAGGTAATACCCGAGGAATATTTAGATTTCACATTAATAAGTTACACTGTACATTCTTCCCATCTGATTCAACAGTCATTTACTATCCTACCTACATTCATAGATATACGAATCCGTTCACTGCAGAATAACTATTTTCATCCAATTTCATATTTGGATTTTGATTTATCAGAATCCAACAAGTAGCATAATGAAGAAAACATTGGACAAAATAAAATTTGTTAGAAACAAACAAATTAACTATGAGAAATTTTGTTAAGAATCCATACTAACTGTTCCTAGCTAACTGTTAATTCCGTATTACCTTTTATTTATCGCAATTTATTTATCGTATTTTATTTATCGCAATTTTAATTCTCACAATTTTATTTATCGTCATTTAATTTCTGTTATTTATTTTACGTACTTTAAATATCGGGACACGTATACAAGGTTTTGACATATCATATCGATGCATCTATATATATTATTTGGAATAACCATAGACACTCTATATGCAGTAATGCTGGAGTTAGCTATACAGGGTTGAGGTTGATTCTACAATAATATATATAGTTTGAGTTGTGATCGAGTCTGAGACAAGTACACGGGTCTCGATACGTAATAATTAATTCGAATATTATATATTAAATTATATATGAATTATTGGACTGTTAACTGTGGACTATCGACTGTGGACTATCGACTGTGGACTAATGACATTGGACAATTAAAATGAATTAAAATATTGATTATAGCATATGAAACTAAACATTTCTTCAAGTCTGCCACTTGATTTCATCTTAAACCTCATTTGTATCTCGACGATTACAATCTGCGTTCAAACCTTTCATGATTCTTGAAAACACCTCAATCGAGAGGATGAACCAACCACACTTCATCTACAGAAAGAAAGATTGATGCGTATAGTTATGCACCTGAAAACTCTCGGAAACTGAGTAAACGTTTAACGCGTAGCTATGCTAATTTATTTAGCGTTATTATTACCGAAAATAACTTTGAAATCTCTTTTCAAATTAGTCAATTTTGTCACAGCTCCAGCAAGTCAACTTCGACTTTTCATTCGAAACAACCTTATTATAACCTTGACATATATGCGTGCTCTTTTATTGTTACCGGGGAACCTTTTATATTCCACCATATTACCATCAGCGTTCAATCATCTAAAAACACAATTCTCCTGAAACCACCTCGGATTGATAACCGATGATTCAGATATCGTAGCATTAAATGCAGAGGAAACAGAAAAATTGTAGATGGTCTAAATGGCCAAAAGTTGATAATAAAGAAAGGAGTGTTAGGAACGCTCGATAGAAAATTTGGTACTGAAAAATGAATTGAGCAAACCATGAAGGAGGCTATGGACAAATCACAAGAACTAAATGTGTACTTAACGAATTCAGATGATTCTGTATCTGATGAACTCTTCAGCGAATATCTTGCTCCTTATCTATTCTGAATCCTTGCGAAAGGATTTTCTTCATCAACCTTCGATCCTAGAAATTCCAAAATATCATCATAAATATCTTCGATATTTCTGAAGATATTTTCATAACTATTCTTATCTGAAATCAGTTATCTTTTCACGTTATCTGTATTACATCATAAAAGAAACTGTATTAGCTTCTAAATTCTGAAACCTTCGAGTTTAAAATAAGAATGTTTTTGAAGAAGTGTTGGGAACTGAAGCATGAGTTAGTATAATATAATGACACTTGAACAACGTGATTATATTACAGTAAGTCATGCTGAGTTTCTAATGGAACGTGATGATTCATAGATCATAACGTCATCATGTGCCATGTTACATGACTCTTACATTCTATCTAATATATAAATATATCAAGAACATAATTTATTGATAGTTCTATCTTTTCTCTTGAATTCTAGTAATTTAACCAATCTAGATCATGCTATTACAATCTTACTCTTAGAACATTAGCCGTGTTCATTCGAAACTTTGTACTTACGAATTCTAGACCATTAATCGCTTGACTTAAAATCGGGAAGAGGAAACAAATGTATGAATTGAGGGAGAAAGAATAGAAAGTGTGAGTTGTGGAAATAAGGAAAAGAAGGGAATGGATTTATAGTGAAATATCCGACAGAGCAATCGAAACAGATCATTACATTTAATCAAGGAGGATTCCAATTTCCTTGAGAATCAAATCTTATTACGAAGATTTTCTCTAAATCCCTTGAATTCTGGAAATCAACCGTGACTACGTCACCGTTTAAGACAAATCTGCATTTACTCATTTCACTCTTTTGTGATAGACTCATTCGTGCTCTTCGAGTAATCAAATTGTTTTATCTGTATTACTCAATAATGATAAAACTCTATTTGTCAACTAATATTCGTCATGAAAACATTCTTACTGTTAGCTATGACGACCTCGATTAAATTTCGGGACGAAATTTCTTTAACGGGTAGGTACTGTGACGACCCGGAGATTTTCGACCAAATTTAAACTTAATCTTTATATGATTTCGATACGATAAGCAAAGTATGTAATGTTGAGTCTAAAAAATTTTGAAACGATGTTCATGTATTCAATTATCATTCGACCATTACTAATGATTCACGAACCACTATTTGTAAATAGATATGTATGTATATATATATATGTATATAAATAATAATTCGAAATATAATTTGAAGTATTATATGTTGTTGTTATTAAAAATTAATAAAAAATACAAAATAGGATAATATAATAATTATTATTTAAAATATATATATTAAAAACTCTGAATATATTATTTAGAGATACTCGTTTTAGTTGCAGTTTCAGTAAACGACATTTGTATTAAGTTATCACTAGAAAATATCCGTTTGTATGTTTTGGACTTCTTTATGACTGTCTAACGAATGCTTTGTGTTTTAAATAACGGATAAAGTACATGTTTTTATAATGAGGTAACCTAACTCTTAAGAATCCGCGAATGCTTATCTTTATACTATTTATTTATGTCTCTATCTATGCTATAACCCTACACTCATCTAACTTTCTTGCAAAGATATAGACATAAAGTCACGCACCTTTAGTCTACACTTGATCTTTAATTTTATTTTAAATTGTTATTTTCATAATAAAATAATAAGGACCAACCACCTATACTCTCTACTTATCCTCTTTGTTTCTATATCACTTATTAATTTGAAAAGTCTTCAAAAGATTATCTTTACTATCATTTAAATTAATCTAGCAAGTCCTGAGTGATGTGTTCTTTTCTTTCTTAAACACAAAACTATACAACAAGTAACATTCATAATGTAACAAAACAAAATGCTAACTGTTTCAATTGTGTATTTTTATACCACTTGATGATCAAAAGGAGATATATATCTCTGTCATCTTTTTGCTCGACCTATAACACAAACAATAATCCCACTATCTAATTTAATCCATATAAATTATATACATATACATCTTTGAGACACATTCTTAATCACACATCACCACCTACTACATTAATTCTATTATGAAGTGTACGAATCAAATCAACCACCCACTCCATCCCCTGTTTCCATTTCTATTTATTTAAGCATCATATTATTATTTGATTGACACTTGCAATCAATGAACTCTAGTTCCTGTATTCGATACAATCCTCACACCACACACATACATGCTACACTAAACCCACCATCTTGATCCATCGACACCATTAAACCACTGTAGGCTGCTGCTAATCTGTCTCATTCCTGTCCAAACAGCCCGACAACACCACCATCAAGTTATGAAGATCAATACCCACAACCACCGGAGCATCACCCATCTTGAGCACTCATAACCCTGCAACTTGCAGCTGCTGTACATGTTTCTATTTCATGTTTTTTTTTCCATCGTGAACCCATAAAAACAACATGACCCAATAATCATCAAACCACCTTCACTCACCTAGCACCATCTAAGACCACCGAACAAGAACAACAATCGAATTTACTACGGTTTCTGTAGGACTGCTGTTGCTATATTATGAAAACGAGAACCACCATCATCACCATTTCAATTTTTCTGTTTTCGTTTACCATAAATAAACCACCACTAAACCATCTATTCTGTTACTTCAAACTGCAGTTTACTTCCTGTTACAAGCCATCACAAATCCCACATCTTATTCAATTGTTATATTATGCTATTGTTAATGAATCGACATCTCAAACCACATTTATACTGTTACTGTTACCTCTCTGTTTGGTCAGCCACTTCCACCATAACAACCGTCTTGATCGACCCAATTCAAAATGCCACAATCACTGTAAGATGCTATATGAATACTTCTGCTGCTCCCTGTTATTTTTATTTTATATCTCATATATAAACAATTGAACCAAACAAATTTTTTACATCGAAATAAAGCTGGATGAATTGATTTAATAACTTACAATGATCGATGATGGTTAATATATATATATATATATATATATATATATATATATATATATATATATATATATATATATATATATAAAGGAAAACCAAATACCTACTTGACCGATTACTAGATCATGATCGATTAATGATGATTGATGCAATCACTGTTACTGCTCGTTGCGATGTTTAATCATCCTTCCTAATTTGAACAGATACAAACCGAACACCAATTACAGCCTTGATTGTCTGTTATTATTCGATAACGATGATGAATAGGATTGATGATGACGGTAGAACGATGATGATGATAAATCCATGACCTATTGTACATCGATGATTGTGGCTAGATTGATTAATCTGTGAGAATTGAAGATCCCCTAAATCGTGATATCGCTTGGTTCTGCTATCTCGATCTAAATTGGGAGACAAACAAACAGCGTGTTTTTATTTATTTATTAGGTACTCTGTATTATTGTTATTATTATTATTATTATTATTATTATTATTATTATTATTATTATTATTATTATTATTATTATCATTACAAGTATTATTAATAATATTATTATAATTACCATTATTAGAAATATTATTAATATTATTATTATCAATATGATTATTATTATCATTACTATAATGATTAGTAGTAAAATTGTCAATATTAGTAAGGTTATCATTCTTATTATCATTTTTATTATTAAAAGAATCATTAGTATTAAAATTATCATCATTAATAAAATCACCAATTTTTCCTAAAACAATCTTTTTAATTATTATTTTTATTGTTATCATTATTATTATTATTACTATTAAAAATATCATTATAATTATTATTATTATTATCATCTTTATTATTATTATCACTTTTATTATTATTATCATTATTAGAAGAATTATTATTTTTATAGTTATTATAGTTATTATAATTACTACTATTATTATTATTATCATTAAAATTTTCATATAGATTATTAGTAGTATCAATATAAATATTATTATTATCATAAAAAGATATAAGTGTTATTTAATACTATTGATATTATTTTACCAAATAAATAACTATATTAGAATATATTTAATACATATCACATAACAACATTAATATTTTTATAATAAATGCTAACTATTTATCTAAAGTATATAAAATAAATATAGATAATTAAGTTATTAATAAAACATATAATCTATTAATGTAACCATTATATCACTAATAGTAACTACATTTGTTCGATTATGATTATACGTGTTTATATATATATATATATATATATATATATATATATATATATATATATATATATATATATATATATATATATATATATATATATATATATATAATTGATATAGGTTCGTGAATACAAGGCCAACCCTGCATTGTTCAGTTTCATCATATGTATTTTTACTACAAAATACAGTAGAGTGAGTTCATTTGATTCCCTTTTCCTCTTTACATTTTTGGAACTGAGAATACATGCGCTACTTTTACAACTGCTTTATTAAATGCTTTTGAAATACATTTTGAACTGCGAATACATGAAATGCTTTTATAAATGTTTTACGAGATAGACACAAGCAAAACATTCCTTGAATGAATTATGTGGACGTGATAATTCCCACCATTGAATTATGTGGACGTGATAATTGCCACAATTGATATGAATATTTTTCCCTGATTATTATTGCTTGGTAACCTAAGAATTAGGGAACATCACTAATTTTGAGAATTAGTGCACGCCTAATTGACGCGAATCCTAAAGGTAGCTACCGGGTTTAACACCCCCACCCAGAATGTTCACTAGACGGAAGGGCTAGTGGGCGTGGTGTTTAGTACTTCGAAGTTTATATGATTATTATACAGATGAGATGTTCTGTTTTGGGGATATTATTATGCGCATTATATGTTAAGGTCGGTTACCAAGCCAAGCTATGAAAGAAATGAAAAGTGAATGTTATGTATTGAGAGAATGATTTTATACACAGGTTATGTGTATGTTATTTTTGTGCACAAGATATGTGTACGGTTACTAAGATTTATGAAAGATGATTTCGTACACAAGAAAGGTGTACTGTATTTAAAAGATATCGCATGTACATTACATGTGGGTATAGGATTCGGGCCCATTTGTACCATGCAGGATTTAAATCTTGTGGTCTATCAAAATGATGAATTTTATTGTTTTATGATAAAGCTATGAACTCACCAACCTTTTGGTTGACACTTGAAAGCATGTTTATTCTCAGGTATGAAAAAATCTTCCGCTGTGCATTTGCTCATTTTAGAGATATTACTTGGAGTCATTCATGACATATTTCAAAAGACGTTGCATTCGAGTCATTGAGTTCATCAAGATTATCATTAAGTCAATTATAGTTGGATATATTATGAAATGGTATGCATGTCATCAACTTTGATGTAATGATAGTTTGTCTTTTAAAAACGAATGAAATGTTTGTAAAATGTATCATATAGAGGTCAAGTACCTCGCGATGTAACCAAATATAATGTATTCGTCCAGATGGATTAGAACGGGTCCTTTCAGACACCATTCTTTTACCTTATAAAGAGGGCAGGTTAAACATTGGGACTCTTAAAGCAAATAATTGGGCCTTACTTATTAAGTGGTGGTGGCGTTTTCATACCGAAAGCGAGTCACTATGGGTTAAAACAATTAAAAGCATTTATGGGTGGGACGGGGGATTGGGTACTAATCGTGATTATGACATTGTGAAGCAGAATACCGTTTGGAAAAACATCATAAAAGTTGTGACGACCCGAAAATTTTTGACCAAATTTAAACTTAATCTTTATATGATTTCGACACGATAAGCAAAGTCTGTTAGGTTAAGTCTCAAAAATTTTGAACTGTTTCATATATTCAATTGACCTTCGACCATTCTCGACGATTCACGAACAATTAATTGTAATATATATATATATATATATATATATATATATATATATATATATATATATATATATATATATATATATATATATAATAGTTTGAATTATTATTTGAAATAATATATGATTTATTTATTGGAAATAAATATGTAAAATAATATGCGATGTAATAAAAACTATTATTATATATATATAGTGGTAGGATCAAGAGGGAAGTAACCAATTGGGGGGAAGCGGGGGGAAGCAAAAACTTTTTTTTTCGTTTTTTGAAAAAACTTTGTTTACGAACATTATAGATGGGATGAAAATATGAACATTTAGTAGAGACACTTTGTGATAAATGTTTTTATTTTGGCGGGAAAACGCTCGAAGAAGTAATATATAACAATTATCGTGTTTTTCGAGCGTATGTTGAGGTTTTAGCTATTGGGGTTTAGATATTAGGGTTTAGATATTAGGGTTTATAGGGTTTAGATATTATGGTTTAGAAATTTAGGGTTTAGGGTCTAGATTTAGGGTTTAGATTTAGGATTTAGATTGAGTTTTTAACAAGAACGGTTTAGAGTTTAGGGTTTAGGGTTTAGGGTTTGGGGTTTGGTGTTTTGGGTTTATGGAATAAACCCAATACACCAAACCCTAAACCCTAAACTCTAAATTGGGCTAAATTTTACTTCACAAAACATGAAGAAAAAAAACGTTCATATTCTTCACGAACAATATTATCTTGAATGTTATTTTTGTCGATCGTTTTCCCGCCTAAATAATAACATTCATCACGAAGTGTCTCTTCTAAATGTTCATATTTTCGTGTGATCTTGATGCCGGAAAAAAAAATTCCAAAAAAAACGAAAAAAAAAAATTTGCTTCCCCCCGCTTCCCCCCGATTGGTTACTTCCCCATTAATCCTGCCCCTATATATACATATATATATATATATATATATATATATATATATATATATATATATATATATATATATATATATATATATATATATATATATATATATAAGTAATATTATTATAAAAGGGGGTTTTTACCGTTTAATGGCTGGTTTGTCGATTTTAAATAAAGCGTAAAGATAAATGACGATGATAGAATTATATTAAATCTAATTGTTTAAAAATATATAATATATTTATTTTAGTAATTAAACTTGCTATTTAAAAACATTTATATATAGAAAAAGAATATATTAAAAATAAATGATTTCGGACCTAATCAGTAATCGTCAGTATCACTCGGTTGGCATCTCGTTAGTGTTCATATAGATCTAATACATATATATGACTGATTAAGATAAAAGTTGGACTGTAAATAGATTACAAAGATTATAGGTTGATAGAAATATTTTTATCTTTTTAGTTTAAGATTTAGTACTCCGTACATCTTACTTGAATTTAAAAATAAATAGAGGACGAATCTTTTTGGAGCAGGTTTTACACATTAAATGACCAAAATAAGTAAAGGTATTTAATTTAAAAATATGGAATTTTTCTGAGCATTTTTATCCGCCACTGATTTTATCAACGGAGTATGATATTGCAGTCCGTGAAAACTGTCGGCAGATAAATTACAAATTGAAGGCTGCTATATTATTTTATACTATTCGTGCACGTTCCTTATAATTCTAATATGTTAAGATATGAATTTACTGTACGACTTTATATGAATGTGATTTTATATATTTATGTGTCTTACATACAATCAAACCAACGAGCACGCACTTTGTTTCTTTCTATTAACTTTTCCTATTTCTTCTCTAAAACCCTGCAGCAACCACCATGACCTAATTCATACACTATCTATATTCTATATCTATATAAAATACATATACAAGTGCATACGAAGAACATCTATCTATCTCTGTGTTAATTCACCATGTACCACCTATCGACATCACCTTTCAAACCACCACTTTCATCTCACCATCACCACCATCGAACCAACACCATAGAACTAAACTACTGCTAATTGGGTTTATATTGCAGATGCAAATCATCAAGCCCGAAACCCTTGAGCTACTACTACATCCACTTCTGTTTCTGGTCCTTCGATCAAACCCAGTCACCATCATCACGTTGCCACTCATATTGCTGCTACACACCTTATATTCATGTTTTGTTCAAGACTACTGCTACACTAATGTTTTTGTAACCCATTCGAACACCCAAAACAAAAACAATTGAGTTGTGTCATGAGATTATTTCGGTTACTTCTATTATTCGAAAAACCTGTTGAATCGAGACCAAGAACAAAACAACCACAATAAATCTTCTCTCTCTCTCTCTACTCTCTCTCTATTCTTCTTCTTCGTAAAACCACCCTAACACCAACCATCACGCCACCATTATTATCTTCTACCGCTGCTATGGAGTTTCTGTTTCACCTGAAAAATAGCCCCACGAAACCTGCTGCATCTGCTTTTTATTCTGTTATTTTTTTCTGTTATTGTTCGATCAAAACTACAAACCCAAAATTGTTGTTACTCGCCTCCCTTTTTAGTTCCTGTGACAGGAATCCATGATGATGGAAGTAAATAGATAAATATGAGAATGATGATCTTGATTGATAAACTAAAGACCCCACCTTTTGTCTCCTGTCGCGAACTATAAAAGCACGAACCACTTGTTTTTGGATACTGTATACGGCTGCCACATATACTTAATTCTCAACTTGCAAAACCCCTTTTTCTATACGCCTAAATTCTTTAATAACCGACAACTATGGATCACATATTTAATGGACTAAACTTGGGCTTCTTGTAGTTAGTATAGGACTATACAAAGAGTGGGCTGAGATGTTGGGCCGAAATATATCCAATTGGGCCGAAGAAATGAAGAGGATGAGATAAGAAATAACGGTGATGCAATCATGATCGTGATCGTGATGAATGAGTTGATGATGGTCATAATGATGAGGATGATCGCGATGATGTTATGATAACACGATAATTCGATGATGATGTTGAGGTGAGTTGAAAATGAGTGATGATGCGAATGATTACGATGGTGATTAGAATAATGAAGATGATTATGATCATGATATGATGATGATGATGATGATAAAGAAAAACGTTAATGATAGATGATGATTACGTTTGTTACTAAGATATTAAAATAGGTTTTGTTTTCGTGAAGATGAAGATGAAAAATTTAAACAAAAAACCTGAAAAATGAAATAAAGTCGTAACATAAATCAGATAAACAAGGATGGATGTAACGTGTAGTGACCCGAACTTTTCCATGTTTATATATATATTAAATGAAATTGTTATTTACATGATTAAGTGTTTCCAACATGTTAAGCAATCAAACTTGTTAAGACTTGATTAATTGAAATAGGTTTCATATAGACAATTGACCACCCAAGTTGACCGGTGATTCACGAACGTTAAAACTTGTAAAAACTATACGATGACATATATATGGTTATATATATAGTTAACATGATTTTATTATAAGTATGTATCTCATTAGGTATTTTAACAATGAGTTATATACATAAAAAATGAGACTATTAATTTAAGAAACTCGAAAACGATATATATAACGATTATCGTTATAACAATGTCTTACTAGGTACATATGAATCATATTAAGATATTGATACACTTGGTTAATTATGTTAAATGATAAGTAAATATATTATTAAGTGTATTAACAATGAAATACATATGTAAAAATAAGACTACTAACTTAATGATTTCGAAACGAGACATATATGTAACGATTATCATTGTAACGATATTTAACTGTATATATATCATACTAAGGTATATTATATATCATAATATCATTATAATATAACAATTTAACATCTCATTTGTTATAATAAATAATGGGTTAACAACATTCAACAAGATCGTTAACCTAAAGGTTTCAAAACAACATTTACATGTAACGACTAACGATGACTTAACGACTCAGTTAAAATGTATATACATGTAGTATTTTAATATGTATTCATACACTTTTGAAAGACTTCAAGACACTTATCAAAATACTTCTACTTAACAAAAATGCTTATAGTTACATCCTCGTTCAGTTTCATCAACAATTCTACTCGTATGCACCCGTATTCGTACTCGTACAATACACAGCTTTTAGATGTATGTACTATTGGTATATACACTCCAATGATCAGCTCTTAGCAGCCCATGTGAGTCACCTAACATATGTGGGAACCATCATTTGGAAACTAGCATAAAATATCTCATAAAATTATAAAAATATGAGTAATCATTCATGACTTATTTACATGAAAACAAAATTACATATCCTTTATATCTAATCCATACACCAACGACCAAAAACACCTACAAACACTTTCATTCTTCAATTTTCTTCATCTAATTGATCTCTCTCAAGTTCTATCTTCAAGTTCTAAGTGTTCTTCATAAATTCCAAAAGTTCTAGTTTCATAAAATCAAGAATACTTCCAAGATTGCAAGTTTACTTCCAAGTTTTCTAAATCCATTCCAAGTAATCATCCAAGATCAAGAAACCTTTGTTACTTACAGTAGGTTATCTTTCTAATACAAGGTAATAATCATATTCAAACTTTAATTCAATTTCTATAACTATAACAATCTTATTTCGAGTGGAAATCTTACTTGAAATTGTTTTCGTGTCATGATTCTGCTTCAAGAACTTTCAAGCCATCCAAGGATCCTTTGAAGCTAGATCTATTTTTCTCATTTCCAGGATGTTTATCCAAGGAACTTGAGGTAGTAATGATGTTCATAACATCATTCTATTCATACATATAAAGCTATCTTATTCGAAGGTTTAAACTCGTAATCACTAGAACATAGTTTGGTTAATTCTAAACTTGTTCGCAAACAAAATTTAATCCTTCTAACTTGACTTTTAAAATTAACTACACACATGTTCTATATCTATATGATATGCTAACTTAATGATTTAAAACCTGGAAACACGAAAAACACCGTAAAACCGGATTTACGCCGTCGTAGTAACACCGCGGGCTGTTTTGGGTTAGTTAATTAAAAACTATGATAAACTTTGATTTAAAAGTTGTTATTCTGAGAAAATGATTTTTATTATGAACATGAAACTATATCCAAAAATTATGGTTAAACTCAAAGTGGAAGTATGTTTTCTAAAATGGTCATCTAGACGTCGTTCTTTCGACTGAAATGACTACCTTTACAAAAATGACTTGTAACTTACTTTTCCGACTATAAACCTATACTTTTCTGTTTAGATTCATAAAATAGAGTTCAATATGAAACCATATCAATTTGATTCACTCAAAACGGATTTAAAATGAAGAAGTTATGGGTAAAACAAGATTGGATAATTTTTCTCATTTTAGCTACGTGAAAATTGGTAACAAATCTATTCCAACCATAACTTAATCAACTTGTATTGTATATTATGTAATCTTGAGATACCATAGACACGTATACAATGTTTCGACCTATCATGTCGACACATCTATATATATTTCGGAACAACCATAGACACTCTATATGTGAATGTTGGAGTTAGCTATACAGGGTTGAGGTTGATTCCAAAATATATATAGTTTGAGTTGTGATCAAAACTGAGATACGTATACACTGTGTTGTGGATTGATTCAAGATAATATTTATCGATTTATTTATGTACATCTAACTATGGACAACTAGTTGTAGGTTACTAACGAGGACAGCTGACTTAATAAACTTAAAACATCAAAATATATTAAAAGCGTTGCAAATATATTTTGAACATACTTTGATATATATGTATATATTGTTATAGGTTCGTGAATCAACCAGTGGCCAAGTCTTACTTCCCGACGAAGTAAAAATCTGTGAAAGTGAGTTATAGTCCCACTTTTAAAATCTAATATTTTTGGGATGAGAATACATGCGGGTTTTATAAATGATTTACAAAATAGACATAAGTACGTGAAACTACATTCTATGGTTGAATTATCGAAATCGAATATGCCCCTTTTTATTAAGTTTGGTAATCTAAGAATTAGGGAACAGACACCCTAATTGACGCGAATCCTAAGGATAGATCTATTGGGCCTAACAAACCCCATCCAAAGTACCGGATGCTTTAGTACTTCGAAATTTATATCATATCCAAAGGGTGTCCCGGAATGATGGGGATATTCTTATATATGCATCTTGTTAATGTTGGTTACCAGGTGTTCACCATATGAATGATTTTTATCTCTATGTATGGGATGTGTATTGAAATATGAAATCTTGTGGTCTATTGTTACGATTTGATATATATAGGTTAAACCTATAACTCACCAATATTTTTGTTAACGTTTAAAGCATGTTTATTCTCAGGTGAATACTAAGAGCTTCCGCTGTTGCATACTAAAATAAGGACAAGATTTGGAGTCCATGTTTGCATGATATTGTGTAAAAACTGCATTCAAGAAACTGATTTCGATGTAACATATTTGTATTGTAAACCATTATGTAATGGTCGTGTGTAAACAGGATATTTTAGATTATCATTATTTGATAATCTACGTAAAGTTTTTTAAACCTTTATTTATGAAATAAAGGTTATGGTTTGTTTTAAAAATGAATGCAGTCTTTGAAAAACGTCTCATATAGAGGTCAAAACCTCGCAACGAAATCAATTAATATGGAACGTTTTAATCAATAAGAACGGGACATTTCAGTTGGTACCCGACTTTTTCGACTTGCTTTTGTGCCTTGTATTTTAGCAAAACTGCGTATCTGTGCGTACTGTGTTACTTTATACTCTGTAAACTTGATATACGTGGTTTACTTCCAATTATATGTTAAAATGTGCCTTAGAGTATGTAGGATACTTAACTTGATCATTGGAAGCCTTAATAACCGTTAGTGTTACTTGACGTTTCGAATAAACCGCGAACTGCGCACACGTTTAACTTTTGTCGTAATCGGAATATTATGACTGCGAAATATTAATTATTATTTTATAATAATAATTACCTAGGTTTTTGGATGCTTAATTACGCGTAGGAATTTAATTAAGCTTAATAGTTAGTCTTGTTGGACTTTCTACCTTGTTGGACTTAAGCCCACCCTACACTAGCTAGTGGCCCAATTAATTAGCCCAAGTATTATTTACTAGTGACCCATAATAAATAAAATAAATGCCCATTTAATTAGATGAGTCATACTAGCATTTGGATAAGGATTATCCATAATGTTACATGGGATCCTAGCATAAGTACATACTTTAGACAACCACTAACCAAAAAGCAAAATGGTGTCTCTCCCCTCCCCCTTTGAAAATCACGGCCACTAGGGCCTCCACCTCATCAATCCATGTCAAATTTTGCCTATAAATACTAGCCATATTCCTCTCATTTTACACATGCTCTCATTTGAATTTCACACACACATACTCTCTTACTTCCTTTCTAGCATTTCTCACTTGTAAGTTTTTGATCTTTTCTTCTTCTTTCCCTTTCTAATACGTGTATCATCATCATCATGGAAGATCGAGCTCTTTAGCCTTGATCTTGATTATATATTGTTGATTCAAGCATGAATCCTTCAAGAACATGGAAGATTCAAGCTTTCTAGCTTTGAATCTCCACCAACTTTGTAGATCTAGATTTATTATGCTTTAATCTTGTTATTTTGTTAAAAAGATTCAAACTTGTGTTTGTAATCTTCATGTAACTTAAAGATCCAAGCTTTATGCTTCAAGATCTTCAAGAACAATAAAGGTTCAAGCTTTCTAGTCTTGTAACTTGTGTGAATAGGATCCAAGCTCTCAAGCTTAGGGTTCCATCACCTCATTTGACTTAGATCATGCTCATACTTGTTTGATTGATGTAAAGTTTGTAACTTTGTTTGTAAATAGGACTTGTATTTGTGTTAAGACTAAGGATATGATGTAACCTTGGTTCATCATCCATCTAAGACTCTTAAATGAGTTGTGGTACCACTTGGTCTTAATATATTGCGTATTGATGGTAGAATATTGGTCAAAAGTGATGCTAAACCATCAACGAGTTGTACACTTGAAGCTACAAGCATCAAGGATGAGAACCGTGATGAGCATCAAGCACCAAGAACCCCACCGGAGCACTTCTCCACTGATTTTCATATCTGATCAGGCCATCTGGGCTACTGTAAAGTTGATTTTCAGTTAGTTCGGTTCGAGTATATGATTTTCCATTTAGGCCTCATCTTAATCCGAGTTACGGTTTAGGATTTATGGCCCTCCGAGAGTCACTACACCCTATTAACGTTGTGCTAAAATTTCTGACCTACTCGCACTTAAACCGTCGCCACGGTCAAACGAAGATGAGTTAGGTTCTAAAAATTGGTCAGCGGTTAGGGGACTCATATATGGAGCCATAGCCACTGACTATGCGTCTTTTTTATTTACGTAGAGGTCATAGCAGCTGATCGAAGTCAGCCTATTGTTTCGATCTCTATTCTTGTCGAACTTACTTAGCTTTTATGATGATGAACGATGATGATGATGACACTTAAAACTTATTTTATGCACTATTAGAACTTATAAGGACAACCTACTGACCTAGTAACCTTTGATTTAGGTTGACGACCTTTCGGACCGACTTACTACTTGCGTACTTTCATTACCGACTTTACCGCTTTTATCACTGTGAGTTATAACATCCCTTTTTACTTTAACAATTTTGGGACTGAGAATACATGTGCTTTTTACGTTTTACATACTAGGCACGAGTACTTAAACTTTATATGTGTGTGGGTTATACAACGGCATAAACATTCCCCTTAGCACGGTAACGTTTAGTCATTGGTCTTTGAACCGGTGAATGCGAATCTTAGATATGGATCCATAGGGTTTGACATCCCCACCCGGGCTAGTCGCGCTAGCATTTAACGGGTGTTTAATACTTCTTGAACATACGCACTCACCAAGTGTACTTTCAGGGGGTTATAAACGTTAAGTCTAGTTACCGGGTGCCCACGATTATACATATACTTTTCATAGTGTTTTGTTACACTGAAATCTCGTGGCCTACCTTACGTTACTGTTACAATTTAAACTATAGCTCACCAACATTCGTGTTGACTTTTAAGCGTGTATTTCTCAGGTGCCTAGAGGTTTCTTGCTTCCGCTGTTAGATTTGCTGTCTTGCTGTTAAGGACCTGCTGTATTAGTTATCCGCTGCATTACTAGAGATGTCTCATTCATGGAACTTTTCTGTTGCATTCGTAGTTTATGTTAATTTCAAACAATGGCTTTGTAACGACCTTAGGGTCAAATACTTATGTTTATGCTCCTATTTGTAGGATGCACGTTATCTTTTGTAAAACGCTATCTTTTTATAAATGTAAACTGGTTTTCAAATAGCATGTAGTATTCAACCGTGTAAAGATCCTGTTGTTGGCGAATCGTACATGATGGTTTTGTACGGGGCGTCACATTTGGTATCAGAGCCTTGGTTGTAGGGAATTAGGTTGCATTAGTGAGTCTAGACCGACCCGAGCAGGATTCACTAATAGGACTAATCTACAACTTGCTCGTTTACTTGTTACTGCGAAACTTACTGCATGCTTTTGTCTACTTTTTCAGCTGTATGATCTTACTGCATGCTATTGCTTATCTTCAATGTCATGCAAACTTGTTGTATGCTTATTTCTGCTATTGCATGATTACTATCTGCTTTCACATGTTATTTCTGTTTAGCACTGTTATTATTACTGCCATGCTAGGTTGCTGTAGTGCCTAATACGTGCTTGCCTTATGACTTACTGACATGGAAAAGTTATTTTTCCTTGTTCAGATGTCGGATATTTCACCTGTCATCATTTTGGGCAGCGATTCAGACTCGTCAACCACCTCACCTACTGCTGCTACCGACACACAGGTCCTGTTAACCAGTGACCCCAGCGCTTCATCCTCCGGAACCAGCAACCATACGCCTGCCCCAGTGGTTACCTCAGACGGAGCCCAGGACCCCCCGGAGATTCCAGCTCTACTTACCCCAGGACCCTCAGAGCCACAACCCCACTCTGGTGGTGTTGTGATTCCCGGGGAATACGGGGACATCCCGTTCCGTAATGAGCATAACCATTGGTGCCGATGCCTTCCTGATGGACGTGTCATACCGATCCCACCTTTCAGATACCGGATTATGACTACTGGTCGCCGAGCGCCGCCACCTCCAGCTATTTTCGACGATTCATCATCCGACGACTCATCTACAGACGACTCTAGTGACGATGACTCCGACGAGGAGGACCCTGATGATGCACCTGTACAGCCACCCTCCACCCCGCCGAAGAAGCGGTACCGTTTCGATGGCACCGTTATTCCGGGGATCAACGGAGGACGTGCGTTCACTGACGCACATGGTCAGTGTCGTAGGGTTACCGCTCGTAAGCGGGTTGTGCCTTACCCTGCTGATCCTTTCATACGTAAGGCTTACCGTTGCACACCATCTACTTCTGACACTAGACCATCTGCACCACCTGCACCATCTGTACCGACTGCACCACCTGCCCCACCATCTCCCTCCGTCGAGGAACTGGCGAGGGAGGTGGAGATCCTCCGTGCTCGGGTAACTGAGCTCGAGGACCAGATGTCCCATGTAATGGACATCCTTTACCCACCGTTACCATAGGACATTGTAGTAGATTTCATTATGTACTCTCGTTTGTAGTTCATGTTTTACTTACGTATTGTACGAACCTATGCGAATGT
This sequence comes from Rutidosis leptorrhynchoides, assembly GCF_046630445.1. Taxonomy (NCBI): domain Eukaryota; kingdom Viridiplantae; phylum Streptophyta; class Magnoliopsida; order Asterales; family Asteraceae; genus Rutidosis; species Rutidosis leptorrhynchoides. The sequence continues at coordinate 340,618,966 of NC_092343.1, read as the reverse complement.
ATGCAACTTATTATTAATGAATGGAACTTTGTATTATTTAATTCTTGCACAGTGTTCTATTTACGTTACTGTATGTTGGTTTTGTGGTATTTATACCTGGTTGCGCTACTTAATGGGCATGCGTTGTGTTGTTCCCCTGTTTACCATATACTATATTATTATATATTAAATGCTGGATTTTGACTTAAGTCAAAATTTCTGTTTAGAAGAGCAATGGCAAACGGACGAGCAACACCCACAGTAGCCCAAATTGAGGAAATGATTGCGAAACGAATAGCCGCATCCATGGAAAATGTCATTCCCCCAGCCCCACTGGTTAACCAGAACATCTAGAACAGTTGCACTTACAAAGAGTTTCAAAGCTGTAAGCCCCACAACTTTAGCGGCACTGAGGGGCCAGTTGGTCTGACTAGGTGGTTTGAGAAATTAGAAGCTGTGTTCCGCATCAGCAACTGCTCAGAGGCGAACAAAACCAAGTATGCCTCATGTATGCTGTCAGACGGCGCCCTAACCTGGTGGAACACACTGGCTCAAGCTAAGGGTATTGATGAGGCTTATGCCATTCCGTGGGAAGAATTCAAGGGGGCCATGATCAAAGAGTACTGCCCCAGGACAGAGATACAGAAAATGGAGGCTGAGTTTTGGGAGTTAAAGGTTGTGGGCAACGATCTTGATGGTTACAACCGTAGGTATCTGGAATTAGCACTGATGTGTCCTACGATGGTCACCCCGGAATTTAAAAGAATGGAACGCTACTTGTGGAGACTTCCCAAGTCCATTCAGGGGAATGTCACCTCTTCTAATCCACCCAACGTCCCGGCAGCTATGCGCATGGCGCATACCCTTATGAACCAAATTATCAGCAAAGAACCGGAGAAGGGTAAATCCGAATCGGGAGCCAGTGGTGAGAAGCGTAAGTGGGACTACAACAACTAGGGGAGAACCTATGATCAAACCCCCTCTAAGAGGCCTAACGACGGAAGTAACCCCAACCCGAACACTAGCTTGAACCCCAACTACAAGGGTAGTCTACCACAGTGCAAGAGGTACTACAAGCACCATACCAGGTACTGTAATGTGGTCTGTGAAAAGTGCAACAGAATCGGGCACGTTGGCAAGAACTGCAAGATTCCCATTCTAGCTGTGAGGACAAACCAAAATGGGCCAAGGAAATGCTATGAGTGTGGACAGCAGGGCCACTTTAGGAATGATTACCCCAATAAAAAGAAGGACGGCGGACCACCGTGTGGTAGAGCTTTCAACGTTAATGCAAGGGATGCACGTGAGAACCCCGACTTGGTTACAGGTATATTCACAATCAAAAATATATTAGCCTCTGTCCTATTTGATACTGGTGCCGATAGAAGCTATGTCTGTAGAAACTTTTGCTCTAAGATAGATTGGTCATTAGTGCCTTTAGTGGAGAATATGCTAGTAGAAGTAGCCAAAGGGAAACTTGAGAAAGTTGACCAAATTGGACGAGGAGCTATTATTAACATAGCTGGTGTGGATTTCAAAATTGACTTAATACCTATCAAATTGGGGAGTTTTGATGTGATTGTCGGTATGGACTGGTTGACCAAAGTAAAGACCGACATTATCTGTGGAGACAAAGCTCTTCGTATACCACAAGGATATGGTGAGCCATTGATGATTTACGGAGAGAGATGTAACTCGAAGCTGAACCTCATTAGTTGTATGAAAGCACAGAAGATCATGAAGAAAGGACGACTTGCTGTTTTAGCACATGTAAAGGCCTTAGAATCAGAGGAGAAGAGTGTGAATGACGTGCGAATCGTGAATGAATTCCCTGACGTCTTTCTGGAAGAGTTGCTTGGATTACCGCCACCAAGAGCAGTGGAGTTACAGATCGATCTAGTGCCGGGAGCTGCACCCTTAGCTCGCGCACCTTATCGACTAGCACCTTCTGAACTGAAAGAGTTGCAGAGTCAACTGCAGGAATTGCTAGACCGTGGATTTATCCAACCGAGTTCATCACCTTGGGGCGCACCTATTTTATTCGTGAAGAAGAAGGACGGAACCTTCCGTATGTGTATCGACTATCGCGAACTCAACAAATTGACGATCAAGAATCGATATCCTCTTCCCCGAATTGACGATCTTTTTTATCAGCTGCAAGGATCAAGTGTTTACTCTAAGATCGATTTGCGATCCAGTTATCACCAGTTGAGAGTGAAAGAGAGTGATGTGATGAAGACTGCGTTTAGAACCCGCTATGGTCATTACGAGTTTCTCGTGATGCCGTTCAGATTAACTAACGCACCAGCCGTGTTCATGGACCTCATGAATCGTGTCTGCAAGCCTTATCTGGATAAATTCGTTATCGTCTTCATAGTTGATATCCTCATCTACTCCAAGAGCGAAGAAGAACATGAGCAACATCTTCAGTTAGTGCTTGAACTCTTGAGACGAGAGCAGCTTTATGCCAAATTCTCCAAGTGTGAATTTTGGCTGAAGGAAGTCCAATTTCTGGGTCATATTGTGAGTGATCAAGGTATCAAAGTTGACCCCGCCAAGATTGAAGCTATCAGCAAGTGGGAGACACCCACTACTCCGACTCACATTCGCCAATTTCTAGGTCTTGCCGATTACTACAGAAGGTTTATTGAAGGTTTTTCGTTGATTTTGCGTCCTTTGACTGCACTGACTCACAAAGAAAAGAAGTTCGTTTGGGAAACCGAACAAGAAGCGGAATTTCAAACCCTGAAGCAGAAGTTAACCACTGCACCTATCTTATCTCTTCCCGAAGGCAGTGATGACTTCGTTGTATACTGCGATGCTTCGAAGAATGATTTTGGTTGTGTATTGATGCAAAGAACGAAGGTCATTGCTTATGCATATCGTCAGCTGAAGATTCATGAGCGAAACTACACTACTCACGATCTCGAACTTGAAGCTGTTGTCTTCGCATTGAAGCTGTGGAGACACTATCTCTATGGAACAAAGAGTACCATATTCACCGATCACAAAAGCCTCCAGCACATCTTTGATCAGAAGCAGCTGAACATGAGACAACGATGATCGATTGAGACGCTGAACGACTATAATTTTGAACTTCGTTACCATCCTGGTAAGGCCAATGTTGTAGCCGATGCTCTGAGTCGAAAGGAGAGAATGGTACCTCTTCGTGTTTGGGCTCTGAACATCACCATCCATTCGAACCTCCATAGCCAGATCCGAGTAGCCCAAGAAGAGGCTCTAAAGGAGGAGAACATATCTCGTGAATACCTGAACATCCTGGTCTCTAAATTCGAGGTTAAGGAGTCTGGACTCCGATGTTATGCCGGAAGAATTTGGGTACCTCGTTATGGAGATTTACGAAGCCTTTTACTTGATGAAGCCCGCAAGTCGAGATATTCGATTAATCCAGGAGCCGGAAAAATGTACCACGATCTTAAGGAACAGTATTGGTGGCCAAATCTTAAGAAGGATGTTGCAACTTATGTTAGGAGGTGTTTGACTTGCTCGAAGGTTAAGGCTAAGCATCAGAGGCCATCTGGATTACTTCAACAACCAGAAATCCCACAATGGAAATGGGAAGCAATTACGATGGATTTCATCATGAAGCTACCAAAGACGATACGCGGATACGATACAATCTGGGTTATCGTTGACCGTCTTACCAAATCTGCTCATTTTCTAGCGATGAAAGAAACAGACACAATGGAGAGACTTACTCAACTGTACATCAAAGAGGTTGTATCTCGTCATGGCGTGCCCTTATCAATTATCTCCGATCGCGATCCCCGTTTTGCTTCCAGATTCTGGCATTCTTTGCAAGAAGCCTTGGGAACTCGTCTCGACATGAGCACTGTGTATCACCCCCCAGATCGACGGTCAGAGTGAACGAACGATTCAGACTTTAGAGGACATGTTACATGCCTGTGTTATTGACTTCGGAAAGTCTTGGGAAAGGCATCTGCCACTAGCCGAATTCTCTTAAAACAACAGTTATCATTCGAGTATTAAAGCCATGCCTTTTGAAGCATTGTATGGCCGCAAGTGCCGTTCTCCTATTTGTTGGGCCGAGTTAGGCGAAGTGCAAATCACCGGACCCGAGATAGTCCATGAAACGACGGAGAAGATTTCTCAGATTCATGCAAGACTTAAGACGGCCCGCGATCGCCAAAAGAGTTATGCTAATCTTAAACGTAAAGACTTCGAATTCAACGTGGGTGACCGAGTAATGTTGAAGGTCGCACCTTGGAAAGGTGTAATTCTTTTTGGAAAGCGCGGAAAGTTAAACCCGCGATATGTTGATCCTTTTGAAATTTTGGAACGTGTTGGACCTGTTGCTTATCGGCTGGATCTTCCGACTCGGTTGAGTGATGTTCATCCTACCTTCCATGTATCAAATTTGAAAAAGTGTCTTGCTCTACCGGAACTTATCATACCATTGGAAGAACTTACGATTGATGACAAACTCCACTTCGTGGAAGAGCCTGTCGAAATTATGGACCGTGAGGTCAAAACCATGAAACGTAATAAGATTCCAATTGTCTGAGTTCGATGGAATGCCAAGCGTGGACCTGAGTTTACCTGGGAGCGATAGGATCAAATGATGCAGAAGTATCCTCACCTTTTCCCAACTCCATCACCATCAGCTTAAATTTCGGGACGAAATTTCCAATAACAGGTGGGTAATGTAACGACCCGACTTTTTCGACTTGCTTTTGTGCCTTGTATTTTAGCGAAACTGCGTATCTGTGCGTACTGTGTTACTTTATACTCTGTAAACTTGATATACGTGGTTTACTTCCAATTATATGTTAAAACGTGCCTTAGAGTACGTAGGATACTTAACTTGATCATTGGAAGCCTTTATAACCGTTAGTGTTACTTGACGTTTCGAATAAACCGCGAACTGCGCACACGTTTAACTTTTATCGTAATCGGAATATTATGACTGCGAAATATTAATTATTATTTTATAATAATAATTACCTAGGTTTTTGGATGCTTAATTACGCGTAGGAATTTAATTAAGCTTAATAGTTAGTCTTGTTGGACTTTCTACCTTGTTGGACTTAAGCCCACCCTACACTAGCTAGTGGCCTAATTAATTAGCCCAAGTATTATTTACTAGTGACCCATAATAAATAAAATAAATGCCCATTTAATTAGATGAGTCATACTAGCATTTGGATAAGGATTATCCATAATGTTACATGGGATCCTAGCATAAGTACATACTTTAGACAACCACTAACCAAAAAGCAAAATGGTGTCTCCCCCCTCCCCATTTGAAAATCATAGCCACTAGGCACTCCACCTCATCAATCCATGTCAAATTTTGGCTATAAATACTAGCCATATTCCTCTCATTTTACACATGCTCTCATTTGAATTTCACACACACATACTCTCTTACTTCCTTTCTAGCATTTCTCACTTGTAAGTTTTTGATCTTTTCTTCTTCTTTCCCTTTCTAATTCATGTATCATCGTCATCATGGGAGATCAAGCTCTTTAGCCTTTATCTTGATTATATCTTGTTGATTCAAGCATGAATCCTTCAAGAACATGGAAGATTCAAGCTTTCTAGCTTTGAATCTCCACCAACTTTGTAGATCTAGATTTATTATGCTTTAATCTTGTTATTTTGTTAAAAAGATTCAAACTTGTGTTTGTAATCTTCATGTAACTTAAAAATCCAAGCTTTATGCTTCAAGATCTTCAAGAACAATAAAGGTTCAAGCTTTCTAGCCTTGTAACTTGTGTGAATAGGATCCAAGCTCTCTAGCTTAGGGTTCCATCACCTCATTTGACTTAGATCATGCTCATACTTGTTTTATTGATGTAAAGTTTGTAACTTTATTTGTAAATAGGACTTGTATTTGTGTTAAGACTAAGGATATGATGTAACCTTGGTTCATCATCCATCTAAGACTCTTAAATGAGTTGTGTTACCACTTGGTCTTAATATATTGTGTATTAATGGTAGAATCTTGGTCAAAAGTGATGCTAAACCATCAACGAGTTGTACACTTGAAGCTACAAGCATCAAGGATGAGAACAGTGATGAGCATCAAGCACCAAGAATCCCACTGGAGCACTTGTCCACTGATTTTCGTATCTGATCAGGCTACTTGGGCTACTGGAAAGTTGATTTTCAGTTAGTTCGGTTCGATTATATGATTTTTCGTTAGGCCTCGTCTTAATCCGAGTTACGGTTTAGGATTTATGGCCCTCCGAGAGTCACTACACCATATTAACGTTGTGCTGAAATTTCTGACCTACTCGCACTTAAACTGTCGCCACGGTCAAACGAAGATGAGTTAGGTTCTGAAAATTGGTCAGAGGTTAGGGGACTCATATACGGAGCCATATCCACTGACTATTCATCTTTTCGATTTACGTAGAGGTCATAGAAGCTGATCGAAGTCAGCCTATTGTTTCGATCTCTATTCTTGTCAAACTTACTTAGCTTTTATGATGATGAACGATGATAATGATGACACTTAAAACTTCTTTTATGCACTATTAGAACTTATAAGGACAACCTACTGACCTAGTAACCTTTGATTTAGGTTGACGACCTTTCAGACCGACTTACTACTTGCGTACTTTCATTACCGACTTTACCGCTTTTATCACTGTGAGTTATAGCATCCCTTTTTACTTTAACTATTTTGGAATGAGAATACATGCGCTTTTTACGTTTTACATACTAGGCACGAGTACTTAAACTTTATATGTGTGTGGGTTATACAACGGCATAAACATTCCCCTTAGCACGGTAACGTTTAGTCATTGGTTTTTGAACCGGTGAACGCAAATCTTAGATATGGATCCATAGGGTTTGATATCCCCACATCGGCTAGTTGCACTAGCATTTAACGGGTGTTTAATACTTCATGAACATACGCACTCGCCAAGTGTACTTTCAGGGGGTTATAAACGTTAAGTCTAGTTACCGGGTGCCCACGGTTATACATATACTTTTCATAGTGTTTTGTTACACTGAAATCTCATGGCCTACCTTACGTTACTGTTACAATTTAAACTATAGCTCACCAACATTCGTGTTGACTTTTAAGCGTGTATTTCTCAGGTGCCTAGAGGTTTCTTGCTTCCGCTGTTAGATTTGTTGTCTTGCTGTTAAGGACCTGCTGTATTAGTTATCCGCTGCATTACTAGAGATGTCTCATTTATGGAACTTTTCTGTTGCATTCGTAGTTTATGTTAATTTCAAACAATGGCTTTGTAATGATCTTAGGGTCAAATACTTATGTTTATGCTCCTATTCGTAGGATGCACGTTATCTTTTGTAAAACGCTATCTTTTTATGAATGCAAACTGGTTTTCAAATAGCATGTAGTATTCAATCATGTAAAGATCCTGTTGTTAGCGAATCTTACATGATGGTTTTGTATGGGGCGTCACAATGGAGGAGTGGTTATGGGAGATATCAGGTTAGCGGGAGGTCGCGGGTTCAAACCTGGACTTGGGCATTTTTTTTAAGGCTACTCCTTTGAGGTAGTTATTACTAATACTCTTATTATTATTATTTCATTATTATTATGATTATTGTTAATATTATTATTATTATTATTATTATTATTATTATTATTATTATTATTATTATTATTATTATTTATTGATTGTTATTATGTAATTATTATTATTACCAATAGTAGAAATAAGATTATTAGTAAAATTTATATTATTATCATTATTACTATCATTATTATTATTATTTTCATTAACATTATTTTTGTATATAATTTTATTTACATTATTTTTATTATCATTAGTATTATTATTATTACAGTATTATTATTACTACAAACATAATGACATAATTATAAAAGTATTACATATAACAAATTACTGATTTTTGATGTAATACCAACTACAAATATATATATATATATATATATATATATATATATATATATATATATATATATATATATATATATATATATATATATATATATATATATATATATTTATATATATATATATATTTATATATATTGTAATATAACTATATGTATGAATATTGATTATTTACAAAATAACTATGTATAAAATATAACTGAAGATATAAAATATAAATAAAGTATATATATTTATATAAGTACAACACTTAATATTTAAATATTATGTAGGAGGAATTATGTGATTATATGTGTTAATATATATACTTGATATAGGTTAGTGAATCCAAGGCCAACCATGTACTTGTTCAGTGCCGTCATATGTATTTTTACTACAAAATACAGTATCGTGAGTTTCATTTGCTCCCTTTTTAAATACTTTTGCAATATATATTTTTGGGACTGAGAATACATGCGTTGTTTATAAATGTTTTACGAAATAGACACAAGTAATCGAAACTACATTCTATGGTTGAATTATCGACATCGAATATGCCCCTTTTTAGTCTCGTAATCTAAGAATTAGGGAACTGGCCCCTAATTGACGCGAATTCTAAAGATAGATCTATTGGCACTAACAAGCCCCAGTCAGAGAATTTGAACTGCTTTAGTACTTCGAATTTATCATGTCCGAAGGGAGTCCCAGAATGATGGGGATATTCTTATTGCATCTTGTTAAGGTCGATTACCAGGTGTTCACCATATGAATGATTTTTATCTCTATGTATGGGATGTATATTTATGAGAAATGGAAATGAAAATCTTGTGGTCTATTAAAAATGATGGAAATGAATATTGATGATAAACTTATGAACTCACCAACCTATTGGTTGACACTTGAAAGCATGTTTATTCTCAGGTATGAAAGAAATCTTCCGCTGTGCATTTGCTCATTTTAGAGATATTACTTAAAGTCATTCATGACATATTTCAAAAGACGTTGCATTCGAGTCGTTGAGTTCAACAAGATTATTATTAAGTCATTGATAGTTTGGATATATTATGAAATGGTATGCATGCCTGTCAACTTTCGATGTAAAGAAAGTTGTCTTTTAAAAATGAATGCAATGTTTGTAAAATGTATCATATAGAGGTCAGAACCTCGTGATGTAATCAACTATTGTGAATCGTTTATAATTAATGTGTGCAGCAGTGTATACGAAATACTATTATTTTTACTACGAAATACTACGAAATATTACACAAGTTTTATTAATTTACGGATGGGATATACCTAAACCTTGCTACAACACTTATAGGCAGTATACCTAATCGTAGAGTAGTGTAGTTTTTAGTAAGTTCGGTTCGTTCCACAGGGAGACGGCTTATTGCGTACACTATATTTTTAAACAATTATATATATATATATATATATATATATATATATATATATATATATATATATATATATATATATATATATATATATATATATATATATATATTAGTAATATAGTAGTATTATTATTATTATTATTATTATAAATAGGGGGTTTTACCGTTGACGATAAAATAAATGACAGAAATTAAATTGCGATAAAGTAAATTGCAGTAATTAAAATGACAGTAAATAAAGGTACGATGAAATTTGAAATAAAAATATTATGCTTATTTAAACTTCCGTTATCATGATGTTTGACGTTTTGATTTTAATTAATTGTTACCCGGGTTAATTGTCCTTTGTCCTGGCTTATTTGATACCTATCTGGGTTTTGCCCATAATAGTCCATCGGTCATAATTATAATATGCTCGTCAAATTAACTTTATTTCCGAAGTCAAATATTCCAACTAATTAGGGATTCGAACTGTAACAAGGTTTTAATATTTTGTTAATAATTACACCAGGTTATCGACTGCGTGTAATTCAAGGTTTTAATACTTTGTTAACAATTACATCAATTATCCTTGTATGTAATCCACCCCTGTTTTAATTAGTCCATGATACATTAATTTATTCACTTGGCCATTATAAATAATCAATTACCCTATCCAATTGATTAATTAAATAATTGTAAACGATGTCGTATAAACGTCACTAAATAGGACATTCGTAATCAATTTAATAATTATTAGATTAACTAATTTGAAGATAGGTTCGACAGGTTCCAACGAGTTGTCATTCGATTAGACAATACCCCCCCCCCCCATCTATTAATAGTCATTAGTCCAATGTCCACAAGTGTCGGTCTTTTGTCCAAACCCAAATTATGGTACAAAATCCAATAACCCCATCTTAATATTTAGTCTAACATCACGATTACTTCGGCTTAAATAAGCATAATAATAACTTAGTTACGAGACATTAATTTAAAAAGGAAGAACATAGCTTACAGTGGTTATTAATCGCGTAGTGTTACACGGACAGAGTTCCGACTTTAAAACCCGTAAAACATTTCTTACAATAACCCAATTATTATTAATCTTATATTAAACTTAATATTATAAATATAAATATAAATATAAATATAACATACATAAAGAAAGAGAGAAAATAAGTGTGAAGAGGTGTGTTTCATTCGGCAGAAATCGTTGCCTTTTATAGCACTTGGCCAACTTTTCAGGGTCATGCGATCGCATGGCCTTGATGCCTTGCTACCATGCGATCGCATGGCAGGCTACTCTAGCTCACATTGCAATTAAAACATGGGCGGCTGCTGAATTATTATAATATATAATATAATATATATAATTATATATATTATATTATATTCTTGTGCATAGTAGACTTGTAATTTTAGGTCCGTTGTTTCACGCGTTGATGCTCGGTTTATGTCTCGGTTCTGGATTTTCGATCGTCCTTTCATACGCGTAGATATCTTGTACTTTGCATTTTGCAATTTGTAATTTGCACAAAAATAGAATAATTACAACTAAAAACTTTACATATTGGGATGATATTGCGACTAAATATATGTTCATTTGGAGCACTATCAAATATCCCCACACTTAAACTTTGCTTGTCCTCAAGCAATACAGAACTTGAAATTAAATCACACTTCACTCGAATCACTTTTTTTATTCTCACACTTTATACATCAGTGATTTTGATACGGCGGTATAAACAATGATAGTAACATTGTGGTTTACAGTCCCACATGACTATGAAAATTTATATCCTTTAAGGAAATTGGATCTTTATGAAAACATTTGATCTTTTGAAAATTCATTCTAGCTTTTACCCTAGATAAGTTTTCCGGAATAACCCTTCACCGGTGTTTGCAAAATGTTTTTGTGGGTTGCGTGGGTTTCAGATTTGAAAATTTTATTTCAAAACTTGCGGTTTTGTGTCACCCACTTGCTAACCTTGTATTAGGAAAGCAACACGTCCAGTATACTTGTCCCGTATATTACCTTTCGGTAAAATACCGTCCGGTTGTAAAGGAAAGCGATGAACAAGCAACTGTTAAGGCAATGTCTAATGACATGCAGATGTTCATGGTCCACAACGTGTCAGATGCAATTACTATCCTTTGTAGGAGAAATAGTAAATATCGCCCTATAATTTTTCGGTCTGGCACAAGGTCCTGTCTTCAACCATGCTATGCAACCACCGTTCTTACGGTTGATACCCGATTTGGTTCAGGTGACCTAATGAATTGCAAGTGAATTCTTAGGATTTTACGTTCAATGGTAATGAACGCATTGAAAATAGGTTTTCAGAAAACTAATCGGTTTTAATTTTGATCAAAATATTTTCTCGTTCAAGCTCGAGTTTAGATATCATCGAATTCCATGAGTTTATAATTCTCAATATTTAAAGTCGATATCAAGGATTGAGTAATATCATGCTTAAAAGTTGATTTTTAATCTTTAAGGAGATTATCCTTTCTGGCGGTCTGATTCATTAGTCTTATCAAGCTAATTTGCATGGTTCCCTCCCTATTTTACGAGACATATCCTCTCATGGTTAGGATAAGTCTGACCACTTGGCGACCCTGTTTGATGCTGAGGTCCGTGGATTTCCTGGTGATTTTAGAGATGACTTTTCTAGATTTTTCGTCAACCTACAGCTGGTCTGGACGACAACTTCCTGACCTAAATCAAGAAGCGCGTGCCTTTTTCGGAAGACTTTACTTCCTTTTAATGATGGAATTGATTCATCGTGTAGATCCATCTATTCTTTCAAAGGTATTACAATAAATCGGGTAAAACTGATTAGTTTAGTCCAAAGCAAAAGTACCTGCAATAATCTGTACCAAATATGTGATATGTGTTTTAAAGAACTTGGTAAATTCATCCCACACTTAGCTTTTATTTATTCTTTTCTTTGCCTTTTTATTCTCTTCTATTCCATTTTAAATGAATTCAAGCGTTTTGGGTTATTTCTCCATTTATGTTCTCTCCGAGGTATTTCGACATTAACACCTAAATTTATCGTTTATAAATATGTATAAACATGATTTTGAATTCATTTAGTTGAATATTTTTCAAATTTTTACAAAATTTGGCAATTAAACTAAGTTTAAACCCGAGAGAATTTATAACTCTTCCCCACACTTGAGATCATGCAATGCCCTCATTTGCATGAAATCAGACTATAATTATAAATTCATGAGGGTGATTAGTGTAGAAAAGTGATTAAAAATACCGAGTTTGCAAACATATTATTTTATATCACATTTGATATTTTGCGTCTTGTCGTCAAAATTAATAGCTTTTGCTGAACTTTAATGCCAGTATTTGAAAGTGCGCTGTTTTACCCTGTTTTGTACATAAGATAAACTACAAACATATAATATATATATATATATATATATATATATATATATATATATATATATATATATATATATATATATTTATTTATTTATTTATTTTATTTTTATAAAACCTTTATTTATTAAAACAATTTAAATGAATAATTTTTTAAAATTTTATTTCCTTTTACTTTAGGTAGTTTCGGTATGTTTACCTAGTCCGTCCCTCGACAAAATTTAAAATTTGTCATTTTTAAAGCGATTGTTTTAAAAGCAAAGATTTTTGGATTTTAATTTTTTTTTTGGTATACTTTAGATCAATAAAATTAAAAATAATGATAACAAAATTTTTCGCCCCGCCCACGGGTAAAGCAATTTTGATTCTATGAACTAGTCTTTAAGTTACGACAAATTTTAGAAATCATTTTTTAAACTTAATGAAATAAAGTAAATTTTGTTTTTAAATTCACACAAAACTTAAATTTAAAAAGCGTATTAATTTCATACAAACCTACAAAACAAAATAAAATTCAGAATGGGAGAAAGAAAACTAGTTCTTTAGTGTCTGCTAGTGGAAAAGATCAATCGGATTCCATTCTCGGAACTACACGAGAACAGAACAACTAAATCTAGACAGCATTTTCTTTTCAGAATATTTGAATCTCCCCACACTTAGGTAGCTGCGGTTTTGAAATTGTGATTAACTTCATCGTCAATTTCTTTTGGACCATAATCAACTTGCATATCTGTGACTTTTGCTTTAAGCCATTGGTCGGATTCCTGTGTAATATCCACAAATTCAACTAGTTTCGCCTTTTCTTTAGGCGATAGATTGGATACTAACCGGTTACATAACTTAAAGTTTCCCTTGGTTCTGGCATCGCGAATCCGTTTAATAAGTTTCTTCATTGAACTGTTAATAACGGGGTCATTTAATTTCGTATCAACAATGGGGTTCTTTGTTATCAAGTCATCATTAGGTTTTACTTCATCTTCCGCACACTTAGGCGTTTTATTATTGTTAAGCACTACCGTTGGAGTTGGTAAAACAATATGGTTCTTACCAATCATTTTTGTTGGTTCAACGGTTTTGGTTGGTGGAGATTTAGTCTTTCGACAAACAAAGGTGATCGATTTTTCACCATCACTAAGTGTTATTCTACCCTTTCTTACATCAAATAACGCCTCGGTGGACGCTAAGAATGGTCGACCTAAAATTAGAGGAATGTTTGAGTCCTCTTCTATGTCAATAATAACAAATTCGACTAGAAAGGTTAAATTACCTACTTGAACGGGTAGGTTGTCAGCAATTCCAACTGGGTTCCTAATGGTTTGATCAAAGAGTCGAACACTCATTTTCATTGGACTTAGCTCGCCTACTCCTAATCTCTTATATAATGAAAGAGGCATAACACTTACACTTGCACCTAAATCTGCTAGTGCATCATACATGACACAATCACTAAGTAGACAAGGAATAATAAATTCACCCGGATCACCCAACCTTGGTGGAAGTTTTGGTGGAACTGTCTTTATCGGGTTTACTTTTACGATTTTTGTTTCTTGCACTTTCTTATTCTTCTTCTTCTCTCCAGAGGTATCACAAACTTTATTACCTATTACTTGCTCATACTCAACTCCTTTTCTTGGAAACGGGATGTGTGGTCTGTATGGTTCCACATACTCGGGTGGTGGTGGTGTTGTAACTTCTTCATTGTTACTCACATCTAAAACCTTCCCATCTTCTGATGATGGTTTTTCAGAATTTGTTGACACCATGTTAACATTCTCATTCCGAGGATTTACTTCAGTATTACTCAGTAGCTTTCCTTGTTCCCTCTTACTTATCATGCTAGCAAAAGTACCTATTTGTTTTTCTAGATTCAGAATGGAAGCTTGTTGAGTTCTAAATGACTGATCAAACCTCTCATTTGTTTGGGTTTGTGATGTAATAAATTGTGTTTGAGATTCCATTAGCTTTGCCATCATTTCTTCCAGATTAGGCTTTTTCTCTTCAGTTTGTTGTGGTGGTTTATATAAGCCAAGTCTTTGTTGATTGAAAGTGTTGTTTTGAGTTGGTTGGTTATTAGGACCTTGTTGGTTGTACGAGTTGTTGTTGGGTCTATTTGGATTGTAAAGAATGTTTTGATTTTGATTGAAGTTTGGCCTTGGCGGTTGATAATTATTTTGATAATTATTTCCCGGCCTTTAATTCATGTAGGAAACATTCTCACGTTGTTCCATCGTTTGCTCAATGTGGCAATCTTTCGTTAAGTGTAGTCCACCGCATTGCTCACAACTGATTCGTATTGCGTGAATATCTTTAGTCATCTTTTCCATTCGTCTCTCGGAAGCATCTATTTTTGCGAAAACAGAATCAAATTCATGGCTAGAATCAGCTCTAGCCAATTTAGATGAATAAAAAATATCTTTTTCTTGGTGCCACTCATGCGAGTGAGAGGCTGTGTTATCAATGATTTTGTGAGCTTCAGTTGCGTTTTTCTTAATAATGGAACCACCAGCTGCTGTGTCGATGTCATTTCGTGTAGCAACGTCGACACCTTGGTAGAATATTTGTACTATTTGATAAGTGTCTAAACCGTGCTGAGGATATCCTCTCAACAACTTCCCGAATCTTGTTCACGCTTCATATAATGTTTCATTTGACTTTTGCACGAACATAATAATTTCTCCTTGAAGTCTCACGGCTTTAGATGCCGGAAATAATCTTTTAAGAAATTTCTCAACTAAAACATCCCATGTATCAATCGCTCCTTCAGGTAACGATTCTAACCAATCTTTGGCTTCTCCCTTTAAAGTCCAGGGAAACAACATGAGATAGATCTGTTCATCCTCAACTTCTCTGATTTTGAATAGAGTACAAATCCTATTAAAGGTTCGAAGATGTTCATTTGGATCTTCTTTTGGCGTACCACTATATTGGCATTGATTAGTTACCATGTGTAGGATTTGTCCTTTGATTTCATAATCTGGCGCATTAATGTCTGGTCGTGTAATGGCATGTCCTTGGCCAGTGCGTGTAGCTCTCATTCGATCTTCCATACTTAGAGGTTCCGTTATTTCCATATTTGAAATTGTTGAATCCGAATTACTAGAAAATTCTGATTTAATGGTTTGTGGTTCAGGAGGAATGATTAGTGGTTCAGGATCTTGTAATTGTCCTTGTATATCCTCCGGGTTCTCAATTGTGAAGTCGGGTTCAAAAAATGGATTATCGAAAATTTGAATTGGAGTACTTGTTCGACTAGATGATAATTCTAAAGAAAAATCCACAGCGGCAATATTAGCTAGATGTCTTGATCGAGTTACAGGTGGTGAACGTATGAAAGGTGGTGAACGTTTTGCTCGGTGCATTCACTGAATATCCTATTAGAAATTATATAAGTTATCAAATTAATAGACTTTTCTACTTTTGCTCACGTTTCGAATAGCCAAAAGATGCAGCAGTGAGCCAGGATCCTTTAAGTCAGAAAATCCACAACTCAGCCACTAACAAATCCAACTATTACTACGAAGCAGAAAATTTTGGATGTCTATTAATTCAATCGCTTACAATAATTTTTCGTCGAAATTTAAAGAAGATAGAAATCTATGTCCTAAAAACTAGAGCGTAGAAATGAGAAAGAAAAAGAGTGCGTCGAAAAATAAAAATAAGAAAGAAAAATGTCGAAACTTAAAAGTCTAAAAATTAAATATAAAAAGTTGCGCCTAAAGGTATTAAAGCTTAAAATGAATTCTATATCCAAAACGGCAATAACTTAATTAGGCACTGAAATTTATTTAAAACTAAAGCGATAACCGACGTTGTAAAATTCTAAAGCGCCTAAATCTTAATCTAAAGAAAAAGCACTTAAGGGATTTTACGCCAAAGTCTAAAAAATATAAACTAGAAATATAAATTAACTACGGCAAAAACTAAGTTTAAAAGTAGTTACGAACGATAAAAATACAAATTACAAATTAAATGATTAAAAAGTACAAATTATAACTAAAATGATAAAAATACAAATTTTATAAAAATATTATTTTTATATTATATTCTATAAAAATATAATCTATATATGTAAATAATAAATACAAAAACTTAAAATACAAATTTAAAAACAAAAACTAAATATTATTATTAAATATAAACCCTAGTTGATTTAAATAATAATAATAATAAAAATTAACCTACTGCCGTAATTAATGCGAGGCTAAGGTTTGTAGCCTGTCAGCTTCTGTCATGCGATCGCATGAATAAGAAGTTATATGGCCATGCGATCGCATGGCCTGTAAGTCCAGAAAAGTTTTGGGCTTCGTAAACTGACTCGGCCCGTTTTAAATTTTAATAATTAATATTTATTTGATTTTAATTTTACAAAATATATATTTAGAATATTTATAAAATAAAATAAACTTATATTTTAAAAACTAAAAATAAAAATACTTTTTAAGGACAAAATCTTATATATATATATATATATATATATATATATATATATATATATATATATATATATATATATATATATATATATATATATATATATATTATAATTTCTTTTAACACTTGTTATTAAAACAAAATATTTTTATGAAATTAAAATTAAAAATTATATATTTTTAATATAGCGTGTTTCACCGAGTCCCCGTCAGCGGTGCCAAAAACTTAATGTGTGCAGCGGTGTATACAAAATACTATTATTTTTACTACGAAATACTACGAAATATTACACAAGTTTTATTAATTTACGGATGGGATATACCTAAACCTTGATACAATACCTATAGGCAGTGTACCTAATCGTAGAGTAGTGTAGTTTTTAGTAAGTCCGGTTCGTTCCACATGGAGACGGCTTATTGCGTACACTATATTTTTAAACAATTATATTTATATATATATATATATATATATATATATATATATATATATATATATATATATATATATATATATATATATATATATATATATATATATATATTAGTAATATAGTAGTATTATTATTATAAATAGGGGGTTTTACCGTTTAATTACCGGTTTGACGATTTTATATTTTAAGCGTAAAGATAAATGACGATAAAATAAATGACAGAATTTAAATTGCGATAAAGTAAATTGCAGTAATTAAAATGACAGTAAATAAAGGTACGATGAAATATGAAATAAAAATATTATGCTTATTTAAACTTCCGTAATCATGATGTTTGACGTTTTGATTTTAATTAATTGTTACCCGGGTTAATTATCCTTTGTCCTGGCTTATTTGATACCTATCTGGGTTTTGCCCATAATAGTCCATCAGTCATAATTATAATATGCTCGTCAAATTAACCTTATTCCCGAAGTTAAATATTCCAACTAATTAGGGATTCGAACTGTAACAAGGTTTTAATACTTTGTTAATAATTACACCCGGTTATCGACTGCGTGTAATCTGAGGTTTTAATACTTTGTTAACAATTACACCAATTATCCTTGTATGTAATCCACCCCTGTTTTAATTAGTCCATGATACATTAATTTATTCACTTGGCCATAATGAATAATCAATTACCCAATCCATTTGATTAATTAAATGATTGTAAATGATGTCGTATAAACGTCACTAAATAGGACATTCATAATCAATTTAATAATTATTAAATTAACTAATTTGAAAATAGGTTCGACAGGTTCCAACGAGTTGTCATTCGATTAGACAATACCCCACATCTATTAATAGTCATTAGTCCAATGTCCACAAGTGTCGGTCTTTTGTCCAAACCCAAATTATGGTACAAAATTCAATAACCCCATCTTAATATTTAGTCTAACATCACGATTACTTTAGCTTAAATAAGCATAATAATAACTTAGTTACGAGACATTAATTTAAAAAGGAAGAACATAGCTTATAGTGGTTATTAATCGCGTAGCGTTACACGAACAGAGTTCCGACTTTAAAACCCGTAAAACATTTCTTACAATAACCCAATTATTATTAATCTTATATTAAACTTAATACTATAAATATAAATATAAATATAAATATAACATACAGAAAGAAAGAAAGAGAGAAAATAAATGTGAAGAGGTGTGTTTCATTCGGCAGAAATCGTTGCCTTTTATAGCACTTGGCCAACTTTTCAGGGCCATGCGATCGCATGGCCTTGATGCCTTGCTACCATGCGATCGCATGGCAGGCTACTCCAGCTCACATTGCAATTAAAACATGGGCGGCTGTTGAATTATTATAATATGTAATATAATATATATAATTATATATATTATATTATATTCTTGTGCATAGTAGACTTGTAATTTTAAGTCTGTTGTTTCGCGCGTTGATGCTTGATTTATGTCTCAGTTCCGGATTTTTAAACGTCCTTTCATACGCGTAGATATCTTGTACTTTGCGTTTTGCAATTTGTAATTTGCACAAAAAATTATTTTCCTTAACTCCCAAAATCCGCGCTAGTCTTTAAATCACTTTTAGTGGCACTTTTGAGTGCACTATGGCTTTAGTGGCACTTTTCAGGCTTTAGTGGCACTTTTTCTTGAATTCTTTAATCTTCGTGCTTCGTCTTCACATTTATTTATTTAAACAATTACAACTTAAAAATAGAATAATTACAACTAAAAACTTTACATATTGAGATGATATCACGACTAAATATATGTTCATTTGGAGCACTATCAATAATCGATATGAACGGGTCATTTCAGTTGGTATCAGAGCGGTGGTTTTAACGAACATGGTCTTGCATTAGTGTGTCTAACTGATAATTGTTAAGATGCATTAGTGAGTCTGGACTTAGACCGTGTCTGCATGTCAAAAGTTTTGCTTATCATTTCTTGTCGGAAATTATCTGCTTATCATTCTTAGTCTAGACACATCTTACAGCATTGATTGCATTAATAATGTATAGACAAAAATTCATATCTTAGTGTATCTGTTACTATAGACTTTGCCTGGCAGCTTCCGTAGATTCCTCCGTAATGTAGTGACCCGAACTTTTCCATGTTTATATATATATTAAATGAAATTTTTATTTACATGATTAAGTGTTTCCAACATGTTAAGCAATCAAACTTGTTATGACTTGATTAATTGAAATAGGTTTCATATAGACAATTGACCACCCAAGTTGACCGGTGATTCACGAACGTTAAAACTTGTAAAAACTATACGATGACATATATATGGTTATATATATAGTTAACATAATTTTATTATAAGTATGTATCTCATTAGGTATTTTAACAATGAGTTATATACATAAAAATGAGACTAT
This sequence comes from Rutidosis leptorrhynchoides, assembly GCF_046630445.1. NCBI lineage: Eukaryota > Viridiplantae > Streptophyta > Magnoliopsida > Asterales > Asteraceae > Rutidosis > Rutidosis leptorrhynchoides. The sequence goes on along the minus strand of NC_092343.1, from coordinate 340,599,081 downwards.
TAATTTAAGAAACTCGAAAACGATATATATAATGATTATCGTTATAACAACGTCTTACTAGGTACATATGAATCATATTAAGATATTGATACACTTGGTTAATTATGTTAAATAATAAGTAAATATATTATTAAGTGTATTAACAATGAAATACATATGTAAAAATAAGACTACTAACTTAATGATTTCGAAACGAGACATATATGTAACGATTATCGTTGTAACGGCATTTAACTGTATATATATCATAATAAGATATATTATATATCATAATATCATGATAATATAACAATTTAACATCTCATTTGTTATAATAAACAATGAGTTAAGAACATTCAACAAGATCGTTAACCTAAAGGTTTCAAAACAACATTTACATGTAACGACTAACGATGACTTAACGACTCAGTTAAAATGTATATACATGTAGTGTTTTAATATGTATTCATACACTTTTGAAAGACTTCAAGACACTTATCAAAATACTTCTACTTAACAAAAATGCTTACAATTACATCCTCGTTCAGTTTCATCAACAATTCTACTCGTATGCACCCGTATTCGTACTCGTACAATACACAGCTTTTAGATGTATGTACTATTGGTATATACACTCTAATGATCAGCTCTTAGCAGCCCATGTGAGTCACCTAACACATGTGGGAACCATCATTTGGCAACTAGCATGAAATATCTCATAAAATTACAAAAATATGAGTAATCATTCATGACTTATTTACATGAAAACAAAATTACATATCCTTTATATCTAATCCATACACCAACGACCAAAAACACCTACAAACACTTTCATTCTTCAATTTTATTCATCTAATTGATCTCTCTCAAGTTCTATCTTCAAGTTCTAAGTGTTCTTCATAAATTACAAAAGTTCTAGTTTCATAAAATCAAGAATACTTCCAAGATTGCAAGTTTACTTCCAAGTTTTCTAAATCCATTCCAAGTAATCATCCAAGATCAAGAAACCTTTGTTACTTACAGTAGGTTATCTTTCTAATACAAGGTAATAATCATATTCAAACTTTAATTCAATTTCTATAACTATAACAATCTTATTTCGAGTGGAAATCTTACTTGAAATTGTTTTCGTGTCATGATTCTGCTTCAAGAACTTTCAAGCCATCCAAGGATCCTTTGAAGCTAGATCTATTTTTCTCATTTCCAGTAGGTTTATCCAAGGAACTTGAGGTAGTAATGATGTTCATAACATCATTCGATTCATACATATAAAGCTATCTTATTCGAAGGTTAAAACGTGTAATCACTAGAACATAGTTTAGTTAATTCTAAACTTGTTCGCAAATAAAAGTTAATCCTTCTAACTTGACTTTTAAAATTAACTAAACATATGTTCTATATCTATATGATATGCTAACTTAATGATTTAAAACTTGAAAACACGAAAAACACCGTAAAACCAGATTTACGCCGTCGTAGTAACACCGCAGGCTGTTTTGGGTTAGTTAATTAAAAACTATGATAAACTTTGATTTAAAAGTTGTTATTCTGGGAAAATTATTTTTATTATGAACATGAAACTATATCCAAAAATTATGGTTAAACTCAAAGTGGAAGTATGTTTTCTAAAATGGTCATCTAGACGTCGTTCTTTCGACTGAAATGACTACCTTTACAAAAACGACTTGTAACTTATTTTTCTGACTATAAACCTATACTTTTTATGTTTAGATTCATAAAATAGAGTTCAATATGAAACCATAGCAATTTGATTCACTCAAAACGGATTTAAAATGAAGAAGTTATGGGTAAAACAAGATTGGATAATTTTTCTCATTTTAGCTACGTGAAAATTGGTAACAAATCTATTCCAACCATAACTTAATCAACTTGTATTGTATATTATGTAATCTTGAGATACCATAGACACGTATACAATGTTTCGACCTATCATTCGACACATCTATATATATTTCGGAACAACCATAGACACTCTATATGTGAATGTTGGAGTTAGCTATACAGGGTTGAGGTTGATTCCAAAATATATATAGTTTGAGTTGTGATCAATACTGAGATACATATACACTGGGTCGTGGATTGATTCAAGATAATATTTATCGATTTATTTCTGTACATCTAACTGTGGACAACTAGTTGTAGGTTACTAACGAGGACAGCTGACTTAATAAATTTAAAACATCAAAATATATTAAAAGTGTTGTAAATATATTTTGAACATACTTTGATATATATGTATATATTGTTATAGGTTCGTGAATCAACCAGTGGCCAAGTCTTACTTCCCGACGAAGTAAAAATCTGTGAAAGTGAGTTATAGTCCCACTTTTAAAATCTAATATTTTTGGGATGAGAATACATGCAGGTTTTATAAATGATTTACAAAATAGACACAAGTACGTGAAACTACATTCTATGGTTGAATTATCGAAATCGAATATGCCCCTTTTTATTAAGTCTGGTAATCTAAGAATTAGGGAACAGACACCCTAATTGACGCGAATCCTAAAGATAGATCTATTGGGCCTAACAAACCCCATCCAAAGTACCGGATGCTTTAGTACTTCGAAATTTATATCATATCCGAAGGGTGTCCCGGAATGATGGGGATATTCTTATATATATGCATCTTGTTAATGTCAGTTACCAGGTGTTCACCATATGAATGATTTTTATCTCTATGTATGGGATGTGTATTGAAATATGAAATCTTGTGGTCTATTATTATGATTTGATATATATAGGTTAAACCTATAACTCACCAACATTTTTGTTGAAGTTTTAAGCATGTTTATTCTCAGGTGATAATTAAGAGCTTCCGCTGCCGCATACTTAAATAAGGACGAGATTTGGAGTCCATGCTTGTATGATATTGTGTAAAAAAACTGCATTCAAGAAACTTATTTTTGTTGTAACATATTTGTATTGTAAACCATTATGTAATGGTCGTGTGTAAACAGGATATTTTAGATTATCATTATTTGATAATCTACGTAAAGCTTTTTAAACCTTTATTGATAAAATAAAGGTTATGGTTTGTTTTAAAATGAATGCAGTCTTTGAAAAACGTCTCATATAGAGGTCAAAACCTCGCAACGAAATCAATTAATATGGAACGTTTTTAATCAATAAGAACGGGACATTTCAGTTGGTATCCGAGCGTTGGTCTTAGAGAACTAGAATTTTGCATTAGTGTGTCTTATCGAGTTTGTTAGGATGCATTAGTGAGTCTGGACTTCGACCGTGTTTACTTGCAAAATGATTGCTTAACAAATTTTGTTGGAAACTATATATTTTTAACATGTGAATATTATGTGATATATTAATCTCTTAACGCGTTTGATATTATGTGATAGATGTCTACCTCTAGAACAAGTCCCATTGACTCACCTAATAATAATGAAGAGTCAAATGTAAATTGGAATGATTCGAGGACTGATTCACAAGTTCCCGAAGAGGAACCGGAAGAAGAGTCGGAACCGGAAGAAGAATCAGAACCGGAAGAAGAATCGGAACCGGAAGAAGAAATAGAACCAGTGGGGGAAATAATAAAACGGTTAAGTAAAAGAAAATCCTCAACCAACCGACCAAGGTTAATTATGGTCAATGGTGTTTCCGCCAAGGAAGCAAAATATTGGGAGGATTACCAATTCTCCGATGAATCGGATTCCGACGAGAATTCCGATGATGTTATAGAAATTACCCCAACTGAATTTAAAAAGGCAAAAGAAAATAATAAGGGAAAGGGCATAAAAATAGAGAAATTTAATTCCAACCCCGATGAACTTTATATGTATCATCAACCCCCGAAGCCCTTAAGTTGTAACAATGACCCGGGAACCTCTAAACCACCAGGTTTTTCTAAACCGTTGTGGAAAACGACAGCTCGTATTAGGGGAACATCATATATCCCTAGAAACTTGGCAAAACGAACCAAAACCGAAGAAGAAGAAACGAGCGAGTCAGAATAAGATAGTTGTATTCGTGTGGTGTAATATATGTAATATAGTGTGCTTATGCTTTATGATATATGTAAAAATTGCTTGTATTAATAAGTATTTTTTTATGAATCTAACTCTTGTCTATTTTACAGTATAAAAACACAAAATGGATAGACAACCCAATATTTTAAGAGACCTACCCGGAGACATGATTGATGAAATCTTGTCTAGAGTCGGTCAGAATTCTTCGGCACAACTATTTACGGCGAAATCAGTTTGTAAGACATTCGAAGAATGTTCCAAGAATGTCTTGGTTTATAAGAGACTTTCGTTTGAAAGATGGGGGATATCACATTGGGAAACCCATAAGTTACGATGTGTTTACTTTGACGCATATATTGCGGGGAACCCAAATGCTATTTTACGCAACGGGTTAAGAAATTATTTTGACTCAATGTATCCGAATATAGGACTTCATGATTTAGAAAAAGCGGCTAACATGCAACATAAAGAAGCATGCTATACATACGGGTTAGTAATGTTCGCTTCTCACCAAAGTGAGAAAAAGAACATCGGGCTACAACTATTAAACAAAACGTTCCCACAAGTGACGGAGTCGGTAATTGGGGTAAGAAATGAGATTTTTAGGTTATTACGAGACTGTTGGTCATTACGTAACCCTCGTCCCTTTGACGACGTTACAACACGCTGTCTTATCAACGGCCATAACGGTTATGTTCCACAAGACCAAGGATGGGAAGTAGTCCTAGTAAAACCAGAATGCATGACTTGTTTCTGGACGTATGAATTACGTGTCTTTATTGCCTTTACTGAACGACTTGTGTACTAGCTAGAATTATCTTCACAACTATCTTGTATCAAAGTTATTGTGTGCTATATTTCATGCTTTATGTAAAATAAGCGGTATTGTAAGTTTGTAAAATATTGTATAAAAGTTTGAACGCGAAATATTATTATAATCAGTTTTTCATATAGAATTGTAGTAGTTGAATTGTATATTAGCTACTAAGTATGAACTTAACGGGTAGGTACTACCCGAATTTAAACTTATAAAACGCTAATATGAAGAAAAAGCTTTTATAAATGAGTTCATATTATGCTACGAAATACTATTAACTACTCTTAATATTCTGTATGATTAACTTGTTCCATTTGACTATTTTGAAGGAAATGGCACCGACTACTCGACACACCGTGAATATGAATGAAGAGGAATTCCGTACTTTTCTAGCTTCAAACATAGCCGCAGTACAGGCTGCGCTACATACCAACAATAACCTTGGATCTAGCAGTACAGGAAATTGTGTAGGATGCACCTACAAAGAATTCACTGCCTGCAAACCTTTGGAATTTGATGGAACCGAAGGACCGATCGGATTGAAACGGTGGACCGAGAAGGTCGAATCGGTGTTTGCCATAAGTAAGTGTACTGAAGAGGACAAAGTGAAGTACGCTACGCATACCTTCACAGGTTCTGCGTTAACATGGTGGAATACCTATCTAGAGTAAGTGGGACAAGACGATGCGTACGCACTACCGGGGTCAGCATTCAAGCACTTGATGAACGAGAAGTACCGTCCCAGAACCGAGGTCAATAAGCTCAAGACAGAACTTAGAGGGTTACGAACCCAAGGATTTGATATTACCACGTACGAAAGACGATTCACAGAATTGTGCCTATTGTGTCCGGGAGCATTCGAAGATGAGGAAGAGAAGATCGACGCGTTTGTGAAAGGATTACCGGAAAGAATCCAAGAAGATATAAGTTCACACGAGCCCGCCTCCATACAACAGGCATGTAGAATGGCTCACAAACTAGTGAACCAGATTGAAGAAAGAATTAAAGAACAGACTGCTGAAGAGGCCAATGTGAAGCAAGTCAAAAGAAAGTGGGAGGAAAACGGTGATAAGAATCACCAATACAACAACAACAGCAATTACAAGAATAATCGCAACAATTATCCCAACAATCGCAACTACAACAAACGGCCCAACAACAACAACAACAACAGCAACAACAGCAACAACAACAATAACAACAACAACAACAACAACAACAACAACAACAACAACAACAACAACAACAACAACAACAACAACAACAACAACAACAACAACAACAACAACAACAACAACAACAACAACAACAACAACAACAACAACAACAATCATCCCAACAACAATAATAACCGCAACAACAACAACAACAATCAGAAGCAGCTATGCCAAAGGTGTGAAAAGTATCACTCGGGGTTCTGCACCAAATTTTGCAACAAGTGTAAAAGAAATGGTCATAGCGCGGCGAAGTGTGAGGTCTACGGACCAGGGGTTAACAGAACGAAAGGAACAAATGGTGTTGGAACGAGTAATGGTGGTGCAAGTAGTGTCGGAGCAAGTTATGCCAATGTAGTTTGTTATAAATGTGGAAAACTGGGCCACATTATTAGAAATTGTCCGAACCAGGAGAACACGAATGGACAAGGCCGCGGAAGAGTTTTCAATATTAATGCGACAGAGGCACGGGAAGACCCGGAGCTTGTTACGGGTACGTTTCTTATTGACAATAAATCTGCTTACATTTTATTTGATTCGGGTGCGGATAGAAGCTATATGAGTAGAGATTTTTGTGCTAAATTAAGTTGTCCATTGACGCCATTGGATAGTAAATTTTTACTCGAATTAGCAAACGGTAAATTAATTTCAGCAGATTATATATGCCGGAATCGAGAAATTAAACTGGGTAGCGAAATATTTAAGATTGATTTGATACCAGTAGAGTTAGGGAGTTTTGATGTAATAGTTGGCATGGACTGGCTGAAGAAGGTGAAAGCAGAGATCGTATGTTATAAAAATCCAATTCGCATTGTACGAGAAGAAGGAGAACCCTTAATGGTGTACGGAGAAAAGGGCAACATGAAGCTACATCTTATTTGTAATTTGAAGGCACAAAAACTAATAAGAAAAGGTTGCTATGCTGTTCTAGCACACGTCGAGAAACTACAAACTGAAGAAAAGAGCATCAATGATGTTCCCGTCGCAAAAGAATTTCCCGATGTATTTCCGAAAGAATTACCGGACTACCTCCACATCGATCTGTTGAATTTCAAATAGATCTTGTACCAGGAGCTGCACCAATAGCTCGTGCTCCTTATAGACTCGCACCCAGCGAGATGAAAGAACTGCAAAGCCAACTGCAAGAACTATTAGAACATGGTTTCATTCGACTAAGCACATCACCATGGGGAGCTCCTGTTTTGTTTGTCAAGAAGAAGGATGGTACATTTAGGTTGTGTATTGACTACAAAGAGTTGAACAAACTTACCATCAAAAACCGTTATCCACTGCCAAGAATTGACGACTTATTTGATCAACTATAAGGCTTGTCGGTTTATTCGAAGATCGATTTACGTTCTGGATATCATCAAATGCGAGTAAAGGAGGATGATATTCCAAAAACTGCTTTTAGGACGCGTTATGGTCATTACGAGTTTATGGTTATGCCGTTTGGATTGACTAACGAACCAGCTGTGTTCATGGACCTTATGAACCGAGTGTGTGGGCCATATCTTGACAAGTTTGTCAATGTTTTCATCGATGACATACTTATTTACTCAAAGAATGATCAAGAGCACGAAGAACATTTGAGAAAAGTGCTAGAAGTATTGAGGAAAGAAAAACTGTACGCTAAGTTTTCAAAGTGTGCATTTTGGTTGGAAGAAGTTCAATTCCTCGGTCACATAGTGAACAAAGAAGGTATCCAGGTGGACCCGGCAAAGATCGAAACCGTTGAAAAGTGGGAAACCCCAAAAACTCCGAAGCATATACGTCAATTTTTAGGATTTGCTAGTTACTACAGAAGATTCATCCAAGATTTCTCCAAAATAGCAAAACCCTTGACTGCATTAACGCATAAATGGAAGAAATTTGAATGGAAGGATGAACAAGAAAAGGCGTTTCAATTATTGAAGAAAAAGCTAACTACGGCACCTATATTGTCATTGCCTGAAGGGAATGATGATTTTGTGATTTATTGTAACGCATCAAAGCAAGGTCTCGGTTGTGTATTAATGCAACGGACGAAGGTGATTGCTTATGCGTCTAGACAATTGAAGATTCACGAGCAAAATTATATGACGCATGATTTGGAATTAGGCACGGTTGTTTTTGCATTAAAGACTTGGAGGCACTACTTATATGGGGTCAAAAGTATTATATATACCGACCACAAAAGTCTTCAACACATATTTAATCAGAAACAACTGAATATGAGGCAGCGTAGGTGGATTGAATTGTTGAATGATTACGACTTTGAGATTCGTTACCACTCGGGGAAGGCAAATGTGGTAGCCGACGCCTTGAGCAGAAAGGACAGAGAACCCATTAGAGTAAAATCTATGAATATAATGATTCACACTAACCTTACTACTCAAATAAAGGAGGCGCAACAAGGAGTTTTAAAAGAGGGAAATTTAAAGGATGAAATACCCAAAGGATCGGAGAAGCATCTTAATATTCGGGAAGACGGAACCCGGTATAGGGCTGAAAGAATTTGGGTACCAAAATTTGGAGATATGAGAGAAATGGTACTTAGAGAAGCTCATAAAACCAGATACTCAATACATCCTGGAACGGGGAAGATGTATAAGGATCTTAAGAAACATTTTTGGTGGCCAGGTATGAAAGCCGATATTGCTAAATATGTAGGAGAATGTTTGACGTGTTCTAAGGTCAAAGCTGAACATCAGAAACCATCAGGTCTACTACAACAACCTGAAATCCCGAAATGGAAATGGGAAAACATTACTATGGATTTCATTACTAAATTGCCAAGGACTGCAAGTGGTTATGATACTATTTGGGTAATAGTTGATCATCTCACCAAGTCAGCACACTTCCTGCCAATAAGAGAAGATGACAAGATGGAGAAGTTAGCACGACTGTATTTGAAGGAAGTTGTCTCCAGACATGGAATACCAATCTCTATTATCTCTGATAGGGATGGCAGATTTATTTCAAGATTCTCGCAGACATTACAGCAAGCATTGGGAACTCGTCTAGACATGAGTACTGCCTATCATTCACAAACTGATGGGCAGAGCGAAAGGACGATACAAACGCTTGAAGACATGCTACGAGCTTGTGTTATTGATTTTGGAAACAGTTGGGATCGACATCTACCGTTAGCAGAATTTTCCTACAACAACAGCTACCATTCAAGCATTGAGATGGTGCCGTTTGAAGCACTTTATGGTAGAAAGTGCAGGTCTCCGATTTGTTGGAGTGAAGTGGGGGATAGACAGATTACGGGTCCGGAGATAATACAAGAAACTACCGAGAAAATCATCCAAATTCAACAAAGATTGAAAACTGCCCAGAGTCGACAAAAGAGCTACGCGGACAGTAAAAGAAAAGATATAGAGTTTAAAATTGGAGAAATTGTCATGCTTAAGGTTTCACCTTGGAAAGGCGTTGTTCGATTTGGTAAACGTGGGAAACTAAATCCAAGGTACATTGGACCATTCAAGATTATAGATCGTGTCGGACCAGTAGCTTACTAACTGGAGCTACCTCAACAACTCGCGGCTATACATAACACTTTCCACGTCTCAAATTTGAATAAATGTTTTGCTAAAGAAGATCTCACTATTCCGTTGGACGAAATCCAAATCAATGAAAAACTTCAATTCATTGAAGAACCCGTCGAAATAATGGATTGTGAGGTTAAGAGACTTAAACAAAACAAGATACCGATTGTTAAGGTTCGATGGAATGCTTGTAGAGGACTCGAGTTCACCTGGGAGCGTGAAGATCAAATGAAGAAGAAATACCCGCATTTATTTCCAGATGATACGTCAACACCTCCAACTGCTTAAAATTTCGGGACGAAATTTATTTAACGGGTAGGTACTGTAGTGACCCGAACTTTTCCATGTTTATATATATATTAAATGAAATTTTTATTTACATGATTAAGTGTTTCCAACATGTTAAGCAATCAAACTTGTTATGACTTGATTAATTGAAATAGGTTTCATATAGACAATTGACCACCCAAGTTGACCGGTGATTCACGAACGTTAAAACTTGTAAAAACTATACGATGACATATATATGGTTATATATATAGTTAACATGATTTTATTATAAGTATGTATCTCATTAGGTATTTTAACAATGAGTTATATACATAAAAATGAGACTATTAATTTAAGAAACTCGAAAACGATATATATAATGATTATCGTTATAACAACGTTTTACTAGGTACATATGAATCATATTAAGATATTGATACACTTGGTTAATTATGTTAAATGATAAGTAAATATATTATTAAGTGTATTAACAATGAAATACATAGGTAAAAATAAGACTACTAACATAATGATTTCGAAACGAGACATATATGTAACGATTATCGTTGTAACGGCATTTAACTGTATATATATCATACTAAGATATATTATATATCATAATATCATGATAATATAACAATTTAACATCTCATTTGTTATAATAAACAATGGGTTAACAACATTCAACAAGATCGTTAACCTAAAGGTTTCAAAACAACATTTACATGTAACGACTAACGATGACTTAACGACTCAGTTAAAATGTATATACATGTAGTGTTTTAATATGTATTCATACACTTTTAAAAGACTTCAAGACACTTATCAAAATACTTCTACTTAACAAAAATGCTTACAATTACATCCTCGTTCAGTTTCATCAACAATTCTACTCGTATGCACCCGTATTCGTACTCGTACAATACACAGCTTTTAGATGTATGTACTATTGGTATATACACTCCAATGATCAGCTCTTAGCAGCCCATGTGAGTCACCTAACACATGTGGGAACCATCATTTGGCAACTAGCATGAAATATCTCATAAAATTACAAAAATATGAGTAATCATTCATGACTTATTTACATGAAAACAAAATTACATATCCTTTATATCTAATCCATACACCAACGACCAAAAACACCTACAAACACTTTAATTCTTCAATTTTCTTCATCTAATTGATCTCTCTCAAGTTCTATCTTCAAGTTCTAAGTGTTCTTCATAAATTCTAAAAGTTCTAGTTTCATAAAATCAAGAATACTTCCAAGATTGCAAGTTTACTTCCAAGTTTTCTAAATCCATTCCAAGTAATCATCTAAGATCAAGAAACCTTTGTTACTTACAGTAGGTTATCTTTCTAATATAAGGTAATAATCATATTCAAACTTTAATTCAATTTCTATAACTATAACAATCTTATTTCGAGTGGAAATCTTTCTTGAAATTGTTTTCGTGTCATGATTCTGCTTCAAGAACTTTCAAGCCATCCAAGGATCCTTTGAAGCTAGATCTATTTTTTTCATTTCCAGTAGGTTTATCCAAGGAACTTGAGGTAGTAATTATGTTCATAACATCATTCGATTCATACATATAAAGCTATCTTATTCGAAGGTTTAAACTTGTAATCACTAGAACATAGTTTAGTTAATTCTAAACTTGTTCGCAAATAAAGGTTAATCCTTCTAAATTGACTTTTAAAATTAACTAAACACATGTTCTATATCTATATGATATGCTAACTTAATGATTTAAAACCTGGAAACACGAAAAACACCGTAAAACCGGATTTACGCCGTCATAGTAACACCGCAGGCTGTTTTGGGTTAGTTAATTAAAAACTATGATAAACTTTGATTTAAAAGTTGTTATTCTGGGAAAATTATTTTTATTATGAACATGAAACTATATCCAAAAATTATGGTTAAACTCAAAGTGGAAGTATGTTTTCTAAAATGGTCATCTAGACGTCGTTCTTTCGACTGAAATGACTACCTTTACAAAAACAACTTGTAACTTATTTTTCCGACTATAAACCTATACTTTTTCTGTTTAGATTCATAAAATAGAGTTCAATATGAAACCATAGCAATTTGATTCACTCAAAACGGATTTAAAATGAAGAAGTTATGGGTAAAACAAGATTGGATAATTTTTCTCATTTTAGCTACGTGAAAATTGGTAACAAATCTATTCCAACCATAATTTAATCAACTTGTATTGTATATTATGTAATCTTGAGATACCATAGACACGTATACAATGTTTCGACCTATCATGTCGACACATCTATATATATTTCGGAACAACCATAGACACTCTATATGTGAATGTTGGAGTTAGCTATACAGGGTTGAGGTTGATTCCAAAATATATATAGTTTGAGTTGTGATCAATACTGAGATACGTATACACTGGGTCGTGGATTGATTCAAGATAATATTTATCGATTTATTTCTGTACATCTAACTGTGGACAACTAGTTGTAGGTTACTAACGAGGACAGCTGACTTAATAAACTTAAAACATCAAAATATATTAAAAGTGTTGTAAATATATTTTGAACATATTTTGATATATATGTATATATTGTTATAGGTTCGTGAATCAACTAGTGGCCAAGTCTTACTTCCCGACGAAGTAAAAATCTGTGAAAGTGAGTTATAGTCCCACTTTTAAAATCTAATATTTTTGGGATGAGAATACATGCAGGTTTTATAAATGATTTACAAAATAGACACAAGTACGTGAAACTACATTCTATGGTTGAATTATCGAAATCGAATATGCCCCTTTTTATTAAGTCGAGTAATCTAAGAATTAGGGAACAGACACCCTAATTGACGCGAATCCTAAAGATAGATCTATTGGGCCTAACAAACCCCATCCAAAGTACCGGATGCTTTAGTACTTCAAAATTTATATCATATCCGAAGGGTGTCCCAGAATGATGGAGATATTCTTATATATATGCAACTTGTTAATGTCAGTTACCAGGTGTTCACCATATGAATGATTTTTATCTCTATGTATGGGATGTGTATTGAAATATGAAATCTTGTGGTCTATTATTATGATTTGATATATATAGGTTAAACCTATAACTCACCAACATTTTTGTTGACGTTTTAAGCATGTTTATTCTCAGGTGATTATTAAGAGCTTCCGCTGTCGCATACTTAAATAAGGACGAGATTTGGAGTCCATGCTTGTATGATATTGTGTAAAAAAACTGCATTCAAGAAACTTATTTTTGTTGTAACATATTTGTATTGTAAACCATTATGTAATGGTCGTGTGTAAACAGGATATTTTAGATTGTCATTATTTGATAATCTACGTAAAGCTTTTTAAACCTTTATTGATGAAATAAAGGTTATGGTTTGTTTTAAAATGAATGCAGTCTTTGAAAAACGTCTCATATAGAGGTCAAAACCTCGCAACGAAATCAATTAATATGGAACGTTTTTAATCAATAAGAACGGGACATTTCACGTAACTTATGGGATTTTAGTATTATATATGCATATGTAAATTATGTATTGCAGGATACTAATATACATCCTATAATCTAATTCATATCGAAAATCCTCCATCTGATCGTACGAGATGGATCCTTCAACCAGTTCGAGTCCCTCGAATTTCGATAGTTATTCCGATAGTTATTTTCGACATCTATTCCGATATGGATATTCACCTGAGCTCCGAAAGCAGTGTAATCAGAATAGATCAACTAATCAGCCATCATCAATTCTGGATGAATAGGGGATGGGTTCGTAGTCGACTGAATCAATGGAGACGCGAAGAAGGCGATCCTTTCCACCAACCGAATTCACCTCTTGGCGAAGAACCTGAAGCACTTACCGGCGAACCTGTCCGAAACACCATTTTCACCCTCATTTCCCGAATATCTCGCCATGATTATATACTATCTCAAATTCAAAATTTTATACATCTGCTCGTTCCAACCGTCAATCATCCCGGGGTAATGGAAGAAGTCAATGAACTTCGCGCTCGAGTAATCAATTTGGAGAATATGGTGCAAAACTTACCAGCTTCAACAACATCACCGGCACCAACAGTACCACCAATATCAACACTAGTACCACCAATAACCCAAGTTTCAACATCACACGTCTCAACATCACAATCCATACCTAGAACTTAATCATCGTTCTACAAATCGTTCTACATCATTTATCTTCGTTCTACATGACGATTATGTAATTTCTAATGTTTTAGAGATTATATATTCTAGTTCTAACGGTAAAGCAAATGAGATTAATATCATATTAACTCATTAAATTCATGATTACATCTGAAGAAAATATATGTATATATGTTTTCATAAAGGTTGTAATTACAAATTCTTTTGTACAAACTGTTAATGGTGAAAATATTTTAACGGGTAGGTAATACCCGAAGAATATTTAGATTTCACATTAATAAGTTACACTGTACATTCTTCGAATCTGATTCAACAGTCATTTACTATCCAACTTACATCCACAGATATACGAATCCGTTCACCACAGAATAACCATTTTCATTCAAATTCATATTTGGATTTTGACTTATCAGAATCCAACAAGTGGCATAATGAAGAAAACATTGGACAAAAATAAAATTTGTTAGAAACAAACAAATTAACTATGAGAAATTTTGTTAAGAATCCACGCTAACAATATCCTAGCTAACTGTTCCTAATTCCTTATTACATTTTAATTATCGCAATTTATTTATCGTAATTTATTTATCGCAATTTTAATTCTCACAATTTCATTTATCGTCATTTAATTTATGTTATTTATTTTACGCACTTTATTTATCGTCATTTAAATACTGTTATTTATGCATTTTAAATATCGGGACACATATATAATGTTTTGACATATCATATCGACCTCATCTATATATATTATTTGGAATAACCATAGACACTCTATATGCGGTAATGCTTGAGTTAGCTATACAGGGTTGAGGTTGATTCTAAAATAATATATATACTTTGAGTTGTGATCGAGTCTGAGACATGTGTAGGAACTAGAGGGGGTGAATAGTTCTAAAAATCGATTTGTTAAAACTTTTTTGATTTAGGATATCCTGCGGTCGACCGTAGATGCGACCGTGGATGTTGTGTTCAACAATGATGTTGTTTTCAAGTCCAAGGAACTAGTTTTAATAAAATAGTATGTTTGTGTTTGTTAGACTATACATGAAATGAAGTAAAATGCACAAACACAAGCATAGTGGTTAGGGTGGATGTTAACTAATCCACCTTAATCCACTCCTCAATTCTACGAATTGAGAGTTTTCTTCACTATGATACCCCAAACCCGGTGGAGTGTCCAGATACAACACTAGCTCCTCGATAAGCCGCTACTTATGAACCCTTACATCCCTTTGAAGAATTCACAAACACTATATGCTCTTACCACAAGATCCTAATGCTCTAGCCTCGTGAAATCACAACTACCTTCTAGATCCCTTTAAGAAGATAGCTTACAAGTAAACTTATAGCTAAGCTTACAATCACTCATAGTTCTTCAATAGGTCACACCAACTTAATTCCCAATGGAATTGATCAACTTCCTAGATCCCTTTAAGGAAGTTGAATCATTAAGCAAGATGGTGTTTCCTACCATAAGAACTATCTAACTTCCTTGACCCCCTAAGGAAGTATCTTACAAAGTAAACTTAAAGATACAAATAATAAGCATAAAGTTTACATTTCAATTCTACTTAGTGTAAGTAGAATCTCTCTTTCTCTCTTATAATCTCTCCATAGATGTGTGGTTAAGGCTTGGAAGATTAGTTGATATGAATTTGAAAGTATGTTGAAAGAGGTGGTCTTCAAGTGTCTTCAAGCGTTGTTTAAATAGGCAATAGAAATGCAAAGTAGTGGGCACACCTTCTTCATCTCTTTTATCTTGTTTCTTCATAATGTTACTTACACAAAGATTCTCTTTGACTTGGAAGTATTCATTGATTATAACCCTTCAATGCATGTGTCAACATTTGATCTTGGAAGCATGCATATGATACTTGCCAAATAGCAATCTTCCAAAATACTTCTTGTAAGCATGCATGTGATATTCAAGTACTTGACAAGTAGCAACCTTCCAATTTCTTTTTGTAAGACTTATATGCATGTGTCAACATCTAATCTTGTGACAAACCATAATACTCCAAACTTCATATCCCAAGACTTCAATAATTTGTCAATACATGGATGGAAGTATCAAGCTCCATTGGTTACTTGCAAATGAGGAAAGCATCTTTTCTTGAGACTTTTGTCATTGATTTTAAAAGAGGTAAATGCTGAATTTTTGCTCCATGATAATTAGAAACCATCCAAACTTCATAACCCATGACTTTAACCATTTGTCTTTTCTTTGATGGAAGTATCTAGCTTTTAGAACCTTGTTGCACCTTAATTAAACTAGTTTGAATCTAGTTGAAACTTAATTGATTCTTGTTACAACCTTAACTAGCTTGGATTAATTACACTTACATACATACAAATGGTACTTAAAAGTAATGGGAGAGCACCTCTTTAATTGGGACTTTAATGACCATTATTAGTATGTTTAAATGACATTATGCAATAAGATAAAAAGATATAACACTTGTGTGTTTAATCTAAATTCAGCTCAAAATGTCATTAAGACGTCATTAGGTGTGATTAGTAAAAATTAACATCTTTTGGTTCAAAACTCTTTTGGAATCAAAGAAGGCAACTATTATAAGTGTGTTTAAAAAGGTTTTGTAAAATATAGATGCGTCAAAGTGGTCTAACTTAAAGTGGTTGAATTTGGTAACAGAGAAAACTGCGGTCGAGCTGCGGTCGTCCGTGATGTCAGCCGTAGATTCACAATTTTAGAAAAATTGAACTCGTTGGTACAGGACACACACGTTGGCTTCACGGTCGACCGTAGTTCAGCCGTGTAGCATTTTTACCAAGAAAATTACTTATGTATTGGTCTTTTTGCTAGAGATAGTTTAGGCTCATGAACTCATGTCGTCTTACATATGATTAAGCACTTATCTCTTTTGTGTCATCATCAAAACAAAGTGATTAACTTTTGAATATTATCACTGGATCATTAACCAACATTCTCCCCCTTTTTGATGATGACAAACATATAGGTAAGTGCTAACTTATGTAAGCCGACATAAGTGTTAACATCACTTACCATACACTTTCTCCCCTTTTGTCGAAGCAAAAAGGTTAGCTCTCCCTGGAACTAAGCTCGCCCTAGAGTAATACTCCCCCTTAAATCTTACATAGCGGTAGATGATATAGCTCCCCCTTGAAATGTGCAATATAAGACTCATAGAAAAGAGGATTAGTCCACACATAAGTCATAATATTAAGAAAAGAGTGATATGAACTCAACGAGCTGGATAAACCTTCAATCAAGGGTTAGTGCACACACATAATAATATATAGCAAACATAAAAATCATTGTGTGTCATAGATAACAAAGATAGTGGAGTGAGCACTTTGACCAATATATGTGATCGTTAGAGAGCATGTAAAATCAAAAGTGCGTATGAACCATCACATATCAGAGTTAATGAGTAGTATAGTATGAGTGTGTGATATAACATGTAGTGAGCAGAAGCCTTAGTATATCATGCAACATTATCATTAAGTACCAACATTACTCCACTAGTTTTACCAATTTCATGCATGTATGGAAGCAAGTAGGTTTAAGCAAGCATGTAAAACCATATAGCATAGCATGGTATACATGGTGCACATAGCACAATGTAGAAACATAAGTGAGAGTAGCATGCAAAAGCTAATATACATTAGATCAATTGTCAAGTAAACAATCATGCATAACAATCATATTTATAAGCTTAGATGCTAGAGCATGAGACTAAGTTCAAACAATCATGTTAAAACACGAGCATAACATAGCATGGCAAACAAGTATGAGCATCACACGTAATCATATCATGCAACACTATAGATACTAACATAGTAGTTTCAACAAGCATGCAAGGACACAAGCATGGCATACATATGGAACATATCATAAGCATAGCATGTCAAGAAATAGTGATCAATAAGGCATATATGATAAGTTGAAACGTTATCCACATGATAAGTTATCACTGAGAAAAAATCATACACTAAGTTTCAAGTTATTCAACTAGGAGCATATCCCTTTGTATACTTAGTGATGAACATATGTATAACCTAAACATATAGAGCATGGTAATATTTTACTTGTTATGATCAAAGCTAAATTGGTGTTCAAATAATCAATTATTAGGTTGACTAGTCCAAATTTAGCAAGAGGATGCACACATATATGAGTTTTGGAAGAAGTGGTACCTTAATCGAGGAAAGTTTTTTTCATCTATAAAGCTTGAGAATATGATATTTCAATTGCTATATACTCGACTTTGGTAGTAGAGAGAGAGCTACAAGTGTTTGTTCCTTTGAGAGCCAAGAGGTTAAGCATAAACTAACTAATGCACATATACTACTCTTCTAAATAGTAGCTATCCATCATTATCCAAATCTCCAAGGCACATGATATTCATGATGCATAGAACCCTTTATATTTCTCTAAAGATCCTTTGAATGGCTCGAAAGTGTGACATATTTGGACTTTCCTTTGCTTAGGTGATGAGCATAATAGTGCGTTTGAAGTCTCACAAGCATTGTTAGAAATATATGCATACATAGAACTCAAGAATAAATATAGTATGCATATATCACATCAAAACAAGAAATCATGCATAATAAGCTCAATTAGAATTCACACTACAAGTAACAATCATGCATAGCAAGCAAGTAATCATGATAATCAAATAGAGGCATGTTCCATAGCATGCATTTTGGTGAGCATATTCATAACCTAAGCAACTAGACCGGGAAGGCATTTAACTCGCAATTCATATCAAAATACGATATACGTTAAATCACTACTTATTTAGTTATCTTTTTCGAATATAGCCCCAGAGTGCAATTAAATGATATAACATAACAAGCAATCACAGAATTCATGGAAAACAAGCTAATATCCAATTACTTATCAGGCACTCAACAATTATGATCTAATATAATTATCATCATGTCAATATATGTTATTAACTTGACTAAGAATAATGTTAATAGTTCGGAGTGTTCTATTGGATCATGAGCATAAAAACAACCAAGCATAATGTTTCAACATGTTAATAAATCATAAGCATGTAAGCACATAAGCATGGTGAAAAATATATGGCATGTTGGATGTATCAAATATTAAGCACAATACCCTCACAAATAAAGTTTAATCGGTAAGTTAATGATCCTTAGGTGTGTAATATAGCATTTAACAGGGTAATTTCAACCAACATTGGTTACGAAGAGAGAACTCAAGTTGTCAAGCATGATAATATTATGAGCATTCAAGTTTCTCTATCAAGTATGTTTCAAACTTATCATCCGTGAGTTCAAAGAGCTTTTCACAAGGAAAATGGTTAATTGGATCAATAACCAAGTCATGAACATCTATTAACATTTTATTCTTATGCTCCTTAGCAAATAATGTATTGCCAACTTTTACCATTTCACACACATGATCAAGCAAGTATGTCCTAAGTTTATCAAGACTTTCACGACGCAAAGATATAGCCTTTTCATGTATTTTTGATTATTCCTTAAGGCTACTCGGATGTTTATTTAGACCTAGTTAGGTTTTGCTTTCTAAAGACTATCCTAGAGACGTACACATAGATCTTTGAATGATAATCTAGCATTGATTTCCATAAGTGTGTCTAATGCCTTAGCACTTATCTAAAAGGTTAGTGAAACTTTTCATTTTACTTGTTTATTCTAGGTGTTAGTTTGACGCAAACCTAATTCTAGTTTAGAAATTCAAAGCATAAATTATTCTTAAAGCTTTCTAACCTCAAAGATTTAGAATCATCCATCCTAATATGTCTAAGTGTGTTTTAGACATTTTAACAACTCAACAAACGCTTATGCGTTTAACTAACAATTTTTATTAATGACTACTACTCTAGCAATTTAGACAAGAATAATATCATTTTCTTTTTGTATTTTAGGTATGAGCCTAGAATGAGTTCTATCATTATGAATATATCTCCTTAAGCATAGATGATGGAAATAATATATAACCCCTCTACTAAGACTACAAAGTTGAACTTTGGAAATCTATAATATACCTAGAAAACGAAGAACTTAGACTACACACTTCAAATCTAATTTGACTCCTATTGATGTCTCCTAAGATTTGTTTAACATGATTCTCTTTGCTATCATTGTTCATCAAATATTTACTTTGTTGAAGCAAACTAATGAGAATGATCTTTTTAACACTTTAGCTCACTTAGTGATCATCATATATTACTTTTAGGTAGATCTCTAATGATTAGTTTCATGGTCGTGTGATCTCATCTTATATACCATCTAAAACATGTATTGATGCAACGCATATATTGACATGTTCTTATCTTTTCACCAATTTCACTTGCAAGCATATAAGATATTCTACCTAACTGTATGCATAACATGTTTCTACTTTCAAATAAGTTGTGACGTAACAAGCATGTTAAGATATATGCACATATGAAATGCCCCGTTCATGTTAATTATAAACGTTTCATATTAATTGGTTTCTTTGCGAGGTTTTGACCTCTATATGAGACGTTTTTCAAATCTTGCATTCGTTTTTTTTAAAAACAACCATAACCTTTATTATTGAATAAAGGTCTTAATGACATAATTTAGATTGTCTATCAAAGATAATCTCCTCAAATAAATAAGTTTTTACACAACCCATTACAATATGATCAAATATATTACAACAAATACTCCGAATGCAAGTTTAAACAATATAAACAATTATGCTGACTCCAAATCTTGACCTTGGGTTGGCATACGACAGCGGAAGCATTTTTAATATTCACCTGAGAATAAACATGCTTAAAACGTCAACAAAAATGTTGGTGAGTCATAGGTTTAATTTCTATATAATAATCATAACATTTAATAAGCCACAAGATTTCATTTAATTAAATGCACAGGATCATTACAACTGCAAAAATCATTCATACGATGAGTTACCTGGTAACCGACCTTAACATAGAGCGCTTAAAATATCTGGCATCATACATTCCACTATTCAAATGTATGACAAGAACCCTTTGAAGTACTAAAGCATTTCCACTATTCGAAAATGGGGGTGGTTGGTGCCCGTAGATCTACCTTTAGGATTCGCGTCAATTAGTGTTTTTCACTAATTCTTAGGTTACCAAGAATAATAATAATAAGTACAGATATCTGGTATAACAAAATAACCATAGAATGTAGTTTCATGAACTTGTGCTTATTTTGTAAAACATTTATAAATTTGCATGTATTCTCATCCCCAAAATAATTTAGATAGTAAAAATGTGACTATAACTCACTTGTGATGATTTCCGAATAGATGGTGATAAGACTTGGCCTTTTGACAAAATCACGAATCTAATAATAATATTCTTGTGTCAATATATATATATATATATATATATAATTAATATTCCATACTTATGATACTTGTGATAATTTTACTTGTCCATTGTTAGTAGTCCAACGTTCGTAGTCCAATAGTCCAATAGTCCAACAGTATAAATATATATATAAATATAAATGCGTATATTGTGTTAGAATTCACTAACACTATAATATATTGTCTTAATATAATAAGACACAAAATATGTATATTGTCTGAAGCAATCCGCGACCCATTGTATACATGTCTCGGGCTCAATCACAACTCAAAGTATATAATATTTTGGAATCCACTTCGACCCACAGCTAACTCAAGATTAATGCCAATGGTGTCTAATAGTTCGTTCCAATAATATATATAGAAGAAGTCAAAATGATATGTTAAAACTTTGTATACGAATCCACGGTGATCAAGTCGTATATATATATGGTGCCTTACGATCTTTATTAAGACTATAATATATTGTCGTAGAACTTAATCACGACTATTATAAATTGTATTTCTATAATTTCGGGAACAATACATGTATAAATACATGTAGGATACAAGGTAAGTTAGCTAGGATAAGGTTAGCATCCATTTTTATGAATCATGTCCGTAGCTAAAAATTAAAAAAAAAATATCCAATTTTGTTTTACCCATAATTTCTTCATTACAATTCCATTTTGAGTGATTCAAGTTGCCATGGTTTCGTATCGAACTCAACATTATTAATCTTAACATAAAAAGTATAGGTTTATAGTCGAAAATACATCTTAGGTGTCAAATAATAGAAGATAGTCATATCCGTCGTAAGAACGACATCTTGATGACCCTTTTAAAAAACATACTTCCACTTAGAGTTTAACCATGGATTTTGGATATATTTCATATCCATATAAAATAAGATTTTTCACCAAAGGAAATCTTTTAATTCAAAGTTTAAGATAGGTTTTTAAAATTAAACCCAAAACAGCCCCCGTTCGACTAAGACGGCGTATATTCGATTTTAAGGTGTTCTTCGTGTTTACAAGTTTTATATCCTTATGTTAGCTTGAGATACTGTCATAATACATGTGTTGAAGTGTTTTAAAAGTCAAGTTAGAAGGATTAAGTTTATTTGCAAACAAGTTTAGAAATAATCTAAACTATGTTCTTGTTGTTATTAGTTATAACTCAAAATAAGATAGCTATATGAATACGAATCGAATAAGATTATGAATAAGGTTACTATCTCAAATCAAATGAGTAAAGTTGCTGGAGAAATAAGGAGAATATCTTGAGTTCAAAGATACCCTTGATGGCTTGGAATTCTTGAAGTGTTCTTGATCAAGCTTTGTTATGATGATTATAACTTGGATTATGAGACCAATACTTGCTGAATTGAATGGAGGTTTGAGAGAGTGTTTGAGTATGTGTTTAGAGAGTAAAATGATGTAGTTAATTGGAATGAAATGGATGGTTATTTATCCTATATGTTGGCATCAAAATGGGGGCAACAACATGGCTCCATGGTTTGTAATTTTATGCATTTAGTCATACTAGTTTCCAAGCCATGGTTCCCACAAGTCTACATCATGTTTATACATGTCTCACAACTGATTGAGGCCTGCTAAGATCAATGATTTGGTATGTATATACCCATAGTAAATACGTATAGAAGCTGGGTATGTTACGGGTATAAATACCGTATGAATACGAATAGGATTCTTGATAAAATTGAATGAGAAAATGAGTATAGCTATCTTTATTGAGTATAAATATATTGATATATATTATTAAATCTTTCAAAAGTGTATTAATACATATTAATACAATACATATACATACATTTTAATTTAGAAGTTATTACAACGTTAATCGTTATATATATGTATATAATCTTGAAGTCTTTAAGTTAGTAATCTCATTTTATGTATATAACCAATTGTTATTATATATAATGAGATACTTAAATATCATTTTAACAAATCATAAGTATATATATATATATATATATATATATATATATATATATATATATATATCCATATATACATCAATATATAATTATTTCAATTTATGACGTTCGTGAATCGTCAGACAGACTGGGTGGCCAAAAGTTTGTATAAAATTCATTGCAAATAACCAATTCTTAATGAGTTTAATTGCTTAACATGTTGGAAACATTAATTATGTAAATATTAATCTTCAATATATTAGCAGAAAAATCCGGGTCGTTACATTACACGCCCGTTAAATTAAATTGTGTCCCGAAATTTAGAATAGTACCTAGTTAACGTGCGATATCTAAAAACAAATGTGGGTACTTCATCTTCATTTGGTCTTCTCATTCCCAAGTGAATTCAGGTCCTCTACGAGCATTCCACCGAACCTTAACGATTGATATCTTACTTTGTTTGAGTCGTTTGACCTCACGATCCATAATTTCGACGGGTTCTTCGACGAAATTTAGTTTCTCATCAATCTTAATTTTGTCTAAAGGGATAATGAGATCTTCGGTAGCTAGGCATTTCTTCAGGCTCAAAACATGAAAGGTGTTGTGAATCTTTTCTAATTGTGGAGGTAGTTCAAGTCGATAGGCCACCGCCCAATGCGTTTTTCGATCTTGAATGGCCCAATGTATCTTGGGCTCAATTTCCCTCGCTTTCCAAAACGAATAATGAAAGGACCCGTTCATATACATTATAAACGATTCACAATAGTTGATTACATCGCGAGGTATTTTACCTCTATATGATACATTTTACAAACATTGCATTCGTTTTTAAAAGACAAACTTTCTTTACAACGAAAGTTGACGGCACGCACACCATTTCATAATACATCCAACTATAATTGGCTTTATAATAATCTTGATGAACTCAATGACTCGAATGCAACGTCTTTCAAAATATGCCATGAATGACTCCAAGTAATATCCTTAAAATGAGCTAATGCACAGCGGAAGATTTCTTTAATACCTGAGAATAAACATGCTTTAAAGTGTCAACCAAAAGGTTGGTGAGTTCATAGGTTTATCATAACAATCATTTCAATATATTACTAGACCACAAGATTTCCGTTTATAAATATATGTACACTCGCAAGTGTATAAAAGTATTCTATAAGTTGTAGGCACCCGGTAACAAGCTTTAACGTTCATGTTTTACCCTCTGAAGTACACCAGATCAGGTGTGTTTAAAATAACCTCAAAGTACTAAAGCATCCCATAGTCAGGATGGGGTTTGTCAGGCCCAATAGATCTATCTTTAGGATTCGCGCCTACCGTACATAGACAAGTAGTTTAATGTTACCAAGCTAAGGGTATATTTCTGGTTTAAACCCACATAAAATTAGTTTTAGTACTTGTGCCTATTTCGTAAAACATTTATAAATCAGCGCATGTATTCTCAGCCCAAAAATATATATAAAAAGGGAGCAAATGAAACTCACAATACTGTATTTCGTAGCAATTATGTATATGATGGCACTGAACAAGTGCAGGGTTTATCTCGGATTCACGAACCTATATTAAGTATATATATTTATATGTTGGTCAATATCTGTGTAACAATTTAGGTCAAGTCGTAGTGTATCACAATCCTAATGCTCGAGACCGACATGCAAAAGTCAACAAAAGTCAACTTGACCCAAAATGACTTCCAAAATCTATACATGTTTATTATATAATTTATATATAGTAGTTTTATATATTTAAATATATTTATCAGATCTTATTATACTAAATAATACAAGTCATTTATTAATAAATAAAAATTTATATTAAAATTCATATATGATAAAAATATACTTTTATATATCTCAAGTAATAAAATTTATAAAATTCACTTAATATCATAAAAATATAGTGGTATGTATTATTAATGTAATTACATTACGTGTGGTAAAAATATCTTTGTACGCATATTTATTTGATAAAATAATATTGATAATAATGATAATGATAAAAATAATAAAATGATAGTTTCAATAAAAATATTAATTTTTAGTAATAAAGATAATTTTAGCAATAACATCAACTGATAACAGTTATAATAATCGTTTTAATAATAATATTAAAATTAATGATAATTCAGTTGACCATATCTTTTAATTCGTTCATCGAAACCACACGATTTCTAAATGAAAAGTTATTAATTTTTTCTTCAGCTTTTCAACGACATGCATATCATATAACTTATCTCAGTAGCATATGTATCAAATTCGTGATTTATCATAAACTATTTAACGACGAAACTAAGCATACAAACATGCATAATCATATATACTCGAGCACTAGTCAGGGATACACTATTAATATATAAAAGATAAGATATGAATGCTCACGTATCAATATTGTGATTCAATATTGCAGGAAAGTACGTAGACGCAACGAAAATGATAAACGTTAGGTTGAACTCACGAGCAATACCCTCGATCAATACCCATAACCTTCATAGCTATAACCCATAATTTCCTTAGCTCTATCCCATTTGAAAACTTATTTTGAAATCGTCTGAATATAACTCCGTCGTAGTATTTTATGTATACTAATAATATCTTGAAATAATACTAAGTAAATATATATATATATATATATATATATATATATATATATATATATATATATGTAATTCGATTGAGAGAGTTTAGAGAAATATATTTTCAAGTTTCTATGAAATAATGAAACCTATTGAATTCTATTTATAATAGATTTTTGAATTATTAAAGTGAATTATTAAAGTATGAATTATTAAAGTGAATTATTAAAGTATGAATTATTGAAGTGAATTATTAAAGTATGAATTATTAAAGTGAATTATTAAAGTATGAATTATTAAAGTATGAATTATTAAAGTGAATTATTAAAGTATGAATTATTAAAGTGAATTATTAAAGTATGAATTATTAAAGTGAATTATTAAAGTATGAATTATTAAAGTTAAAGTAAAGTAAAAGTAAAGTAAAGGTAAAGTTAAAGTATAGTAAAAGTATAAAACTATGTACATATAATACGCGTATAAAAAAATATATATAATATTAATTTAAATCGTTTTATATATTTAATAAAATAAAATATAAATATCGTTATCTTTATCATACTGGTTAAGTATTGAGTTGTCAAAAAGAATAGATTTCTTAAATCACAGTGGACCTCATAACATAGGCCCGTAATCATATCATAATGTATCTGATAATTCAATTATTTGATATTATCTCTTAATTCTGTCGATAAATATATCGATACAAATATGTTCATGTAAAGTATCATATATCTAATACTTTGTTAATGTTTTCAGTTAATATTATATATTATATATACATATCTATATACACATAATTGTTCGTGAATCGTCGAACACGGTCAAAGGGTAATTGATTACGTGAATGTAGTTCCAAACTTTTTGAGATTCAACATTACAAATTCTGCTTATCGTGTCGGAAACATATAAAGGTTAAGTTTAAATTTGGTCGGAAATTTCCGGGTCGTCACAGTACCTACCCGTTAAAGAAATTTCGTCCCGAAATTTGATCGAGGTCGTCATGGCTAACTATAAAAATGTTTTCATGACGAATATGAGTTGATAAATAGAGTTTTATCATCATTGAGTAATATAGATAAAAACAATTTGATTACGCGAAGAGTATAAGTGAAGCTATCGCAAGAGAGTGAAATGAGTAAACGTATATTCGTTTTAACCGATGACGTAGTTATGATTGATTTTCGGAATTCATGGGATTTAAATAAAATCTTTGCAATAAGATTTGGTTCTTCGGCGATTAAGGAAATCAGGATCTTCTTGGATTAAAGGCGATAATCTGTCTCGATTTCTCTGTCTGATATTTTACTATAATTCCACCCCCTTCGTTTCTTTATTTCCACAGCTCACACCTTCTAGTCTTTCTCCCCAATTCATACTTTAAAGCATTCGTTAATATGCTTCATCCAGTATTGATTCTTGATATACTCTTAACTTTCATATCTGTCATTCTTCTTTTTCATCTACCACCGGAGGAAGTTATTTTCTTCTACCATTACCTTGGGGTTATTGTGTTTTTTATTCTTCTGTGTCCTTATATTGCTATACGCATTGATATACATGGTTTGTAATTTCGAGATTGTTATCGGGCTTTATATTCTCCATTATATTTCGGAGCTTCATGCTTTCGTTTTCTCTTCCCGACCTTAAGTCAAGCGGATAATGGTCCAGAATTCATAGATATGAATTTTTGGATGAACATAGTTAATGTTTCAAGAAGAAAATCTTAATGGTACGATCTTGATTTGGCAAATTACTAGAATATCCGAAAATATAGAGCTATCAAGATGATATGTTCTTAATATGTTTGAAAATCGGGTAGAATGTAAGAGTCGTGTAAACAGTACATGATGACGATATGTTCTGTGAATCATCACGTTCCATTAGAAACTCAGCATGACTTACTGTAATATAATCACGTTGATCAAGTGTCATTATATTATACTAACTCATGCTTCAATTCCCAACACTACTTCAAAAACATTCCTATTTTAAATTCAAATTTTTTTTTTTTAGAATTTAGAAACTAACAAAGTTTCTTTTTATGTTGTAACGTAGATATTGCGAAGAGATAAAAGATTTCGGATAAGAATAGTTGTGAAAATATCTTCAGGAATATCGAAGATATTATAATAAAAGATACGATAATATGGATGATGAAGAAGATTTATCTGTGAAGGTTTAGAATAAGAAGTAAGTTGTTTGCTAATGATTTCAGTAGACACTGAATCATTTGGATCCTTTGAAGGAAGGTTTAGTCTTTGTGATTTGTCCACAGCCTCCTTCATGGTCTGCTCAATCCGTTTTCCAGTTTCAAACCTTCTCTTTTTCTCAGCTTTACCACCATACTATTTTTTATCATCAAACTTTTGACTGTTAAAGTCGTTTATAGTTTTTGCTGCTTCATCAGCATTTTTCCAATTTCGGAGAACTAGTTCATAGTTTGGGATGTTTTTCAGAAAATTCACATTCGAAGTATGTAAGTCTAGGAGATAGACGTTATATGTATAACTTTTGACGTAAAATTGTCGTGAAATTCAAAATACTGATTGCTAATTCCCAGTAGTTGGTGTGACAATTATTGTTACAGGATGTAGGTGAGTACATGATGGGGTTTTAATGAATAAGTATAGTGGCTTTTCGGAGAGGCTTAAGTCGAAGGTTAATGAAGTTATTGATAAGTTTACTGCTAATGTGGCGAGATATGAAAGGTTCCCCGGTAACAATGATGAAGCGGTAATTGTTATAATAAGGTTTATTTGTATAAACAAATGAAGGTGATTTGCTGGAGCTGTGACAAAACTGTCTATTTTGGAAAGAGATTGAAAAATTATATTTGGTAATAAATATCAAAGGATCTGACACAGATACGTGTTAAACTATAACTTTGGTTTCGAGAGCTTTTCAGATGCATGACAGTGGGTAATATGTGGTTGGATCATCATCTCGCATGTCTTTAGGAATTTTGAAGTGTTTGAACACATATTGTAATTGTTAATATACATATGATGTTCTAAGATTTTGAATGATACAAATATTTTTTGTGAGTTCCATGAATAGAAATGAGGTTCTAGGACAGTTTTGAAGTCAAAGTATAGTTTTGAAAGATGTAGGAATCTAAGAGTGATGATTTCGGTTATATCTTGAATCGAATTCTGAGATTTCAAAATCAGAATATGTAATTAGATTTTGAATGAGTATGGTTGTTTTGATTTCTATAAAAGAATGTATATTGTTGTGAAAGTAGGGAGTATAATGGATGATTTGCTGAATCAGATTCGAAGAATGTAACATATTAATTGTGAATTTATATATCTCTCGGGTATTACCTACCCGTTAAAAAAAATTTCACAATTAATATTTTGTACAAAAGAATTTTATTACAGTCTTTATGGAAATATATATGTGTATATTTCTTCAGATGTAATATTGATTTAATGAGTTAATATTAAGTTAAACTCATTTGATTTATGGTTAAGGCTAGGATAGATAATTTCTAAACTTTAGAAATTACATAATCGCCGTAGAATGTTTCCCCAATGAAGTTATGAATCAATACTTCATCGTTGTGGTATTCCTTGGTATCTACATGGCGTATGACGTCGATGCTCGTGGGACAGATTGTGAAGTTGATGTTTGCGATGCGGTTGTTGTTGGTGGTGGTAATGGTACTGTTGATGTTGTTGATGGTGGTACTGGTTATGCTGCTGGTGCTGCTGCTGGTGTTTGTAACCTTTGCACCATATTCTCCAAAGCCACTACCCGAGCGCGAAGCTCGTTGACTTCTTCTATTACACCGGGGTGATTGTCGGTTCGGACGAGCGGATAAATAAGATCTAGAATTTGGTGTAGTATACAATTATGACGAGATACTCTGGAAATGAGAGAGAAAATGGTGTTTCAGACAGGTTCGCCGGTAAGTGCTTCAGGTTCATTGCCAAGAGGGCAATGTGGTGGATGAAAGGGATCGCCTTCTTCTTGTCTCCAATGGTTAAGTAGATTACGAACCCATCCCCAATTCATCCAGAATAGATGATGGCTAATTGGTTGATCCATTCCGGTCACACTGCTTTCGGAGCTCATGTGGAAATCCATATCGGCATAGCTGTCGGAATCCGAGGAACTCGAACTGGTTGAGGGATCCATCTTGTATGATCAGGGAAATAATTTTTTGGTATGAAATAGATTATAGAATTTAGATTTGGTATTCTTCAATACATAATTTACATATGTATATATAATACCAAAATCCCATAAATTACGGAGGAATCTTTGAAAGATGTCAGTCAAAGTTCACAGTAACAGATATGCTAAGATAAGAATTCGTCTATACACTATTATGCAATAAATGTAGGAAAACGCGTCTAGACTTAAGAATGATAAGCAGGTAATTTCCTAAGGATGGTAAGTAGATGATTTTCGACTAAAAATGATAAGCAAAACTTTTGACATGCAGACACGGTCGAAGTCCAGACTCACTAATGCATCTTAATAACTATCAGTTAGACACACTAATGCAAGACCTGGTTTGCTAAGACCACCGCTCTGATACCAACTGAAAGGACCCGTTCATATACATTATAAACGATTCACAATAGTTGATTACATCGCGAGGTATTTGACCTCTATATGATACATTTTACAAACATTGCATTCGTTTTTAAAAGACAAACTTTCTTTACAACGAAAGTTGATGGCACGCACACCATTTCATAATACATCCAACTATAATTGGCTTTATAATAATCTTGATGAACTCAATGACTCGAATGCAACGTTTTTCAAAATATGCCATGAATGACTCCAAGTAATATCCTTAAAATGAGCTAATGCACAGCGGAAGATTTCTTTAATACCTGAGAATAAACATGCTTTAAAGTGTCAACCAAAAGGTTGGTGAGTTCATAGGTTTATCATAACAATCATTTCAATATATTAATAGACCACAAGATTTTCGTTTATAAATATATGTACACTCGCAAGTGTATAAAAGTATTCTATAAGTTGTAGGCACCCGGTAACAAGCTTTGACGTTCATGTTTTACCCTCTGAAGTACACCAGATCAGGTGTGTTTAAAATAACC
Organism: Rutidosis leptorrhynchoides; assembly: GCF_046630445.1. NCBI lineage: Eukaryota > Viridiplantae > Streptophyta > Magnoliopsida > Asterales > Asteraceae > Rutidosis > Rutidosis leptorrhynchoides. Next base: position 340,568,151 of record NC_092343.1, on the reverse strand, counting down.
TCGAAGTACTAAAGCATCCCATAGTCAGGATGGGGTTTGTAAGGCCCAATAGATCTATCTTTAGGATTCGCGCCTACCGTACATAGACAAGTAGTTTAATGTTACCAAGCTAAGGGTATATTTCTGGTTTAAACCCACATAGAATTAGTTTTAGTACTTGTGCCTATTTCGTAAAACATTTATAAATCAGCGCATGTATTCTCAGCCCAAAAATATATATAAAAAGGGAGCAAATGAAACTCACAATACTGTATTTCGTAGCAATTATGTATATGACGGCACTGAACAAGTGCAGGGTTTGTCTCGGATTCACGAACCTATATTAAGTATATATATTTATATGTTGGTCAATATCTGTGTAACAATTTAGGTCAAGTCGTAGTGTATCACAATCCTAATGCTCGAGACCGACATGCAAAAGTCAACAAAAGTCAACTTGACCCAAAATGACTTCCAAAATCTATACATGTTTATTATATAATTTATATATAGTAGTTTTATATATTTAAATATATTTATCAGATCTTATTATACTAAATAATACAAGTCATTTATTAATAAATAAAAATTTATATTAAAATTCATATATGATAAAAATATACTTTTATATATCTCAAGTAATAAAATTTATAAAATTCACTTAATATCATAAAAATATAGTGGTATGTATTATTAATGTAATTACATTACGTGTGGTAAAAATATCTTTGTACGCATATTTATTTGATAAAATAATATTGATAATAATGATAATGATAAAAATAATAAAATGATAGTTTCAATAAAAATATTAATTTTTAGTAATAAAGATAATTTTAGCAATAACATCAACTGATAACAGTTATAATAATCGTTTTAATAATAATATTAAAATTAATGATAATTCAGTTGACCATATCTTTTAATCCGTTCATCGAAACCACACGATTTCTAAATGAAAAGTTATTAATTTTTTCTTCAGCTTTTCAACGACATGCATATCATATAACTTATCTCAGTAGCATATGTATCAAATTCGTGATTTATCATAAACTATTTAACGACGAAACTAAGCATACAAACATGCATAATCATATATACTCGAGCACTAGTCAGGGATACACTATTAATATATAAAAGATAAGATATGAATACTCACGTATCAATATTGTGATTCAATATTGCAGGAAAGTACGTAGACGCAACGAAAATGATAAACGTTAGGTTGAACTCACGAGCAATACCCTCGATCAATACCCATAACCTTCATAGCTATAACCCATAATTTCCTTAGCTCTATCCCATTTGAAAACTTATTTTGAAATCGTCTGAATATAACTCCGTCGTAGTATTTTATGTATACTAATAATATCTTGAAATAATACTAAGTAAATATATATATATATATATATATATATATATATATATATATGTAATTCGATTGAGAGAGTTTAGAGAAATATATTTTCAAGTTTCTATGAAATAATGAAACCTATTGAATTCTATTTATAATAGATTTTTGAATTATTAAAGTGAATTATTAAAGTATGAATTATTAAAGTGAATTATTAAAGTATGAATTATTGAAGTGAATTATTAAAGTATGAATTATTAAAGTGAATTATTAAAGTATGAAATATTAAAGTGAATTATTAAAGTATGAATTATTAAAGTGAATTATTAAAGTATGAATTATTAGAGTGAATTATTAAAGTATGAATTATTAAAGTGAATTATTAAAGTATGAATTATTAAAGTTAAAGTAAAGTAAAAGTAAAGTAAAGGTAAAGTTAAAGTATAGTAAAAGTATAAAACTATGTACATATAATACGCGTATAAAAAAATATATATAATATTAATTTAAATCGTTTTATATATTTAATAAAATAAAATATAAATATCGTTATCTTTATCATACTGGTTAAGTATTGAGTTATCAAAAAGAATAGATTTCTTAAATCACAGTGGACCTCATAACATAGGCCCGTAATCATATCATAATGTATCTGATAATTCAATTATTTGATATTATCTCTTAATTCTGTCGATAAATATATCGATACAAATATGTTCATGTAAAGTATCATATATCTAATACTTTGTTAATGTTTTCAGTTAATATTATATATTATATATACATATCTATATACACATAATTGTTCGTGAATCGTCGAACACGGTCAAAGGGTAATTGATTACGTGAATGTAGTTCCAAACTTTTTGAGATTCAAAATTACAAATTCTGCTTATCGTGTCGGAAACATATAAAGGTTAAGTTTAAATTTGGTCGGAAATTTCCGGGTCGTCACAAATAACACCTTTCCAAGGTGATACCTTAAGCATAACCATATCACCCTCCTCAAACTCTAAAGGTTTCCTTCTAATATCCGCATAGCTCTTTTACCGACTCCGGGCTGTTTTCAATCGTTGCTGAATCTGAATGACCTTGTCGGTAGTTTCCTGGATAATTTCCAGACCTGTAATCTGTTTTTCCCCCACATCACTCCAACAAATCGGAGACCTACACTTCCTCCCATAAAGTGCCTCGAATGGTGCCGCCTCAATGCTAGAATGATAGCTGTTATTGTAGGAAAACTCAGCTAACAGTAGATGTCGATCCCAACTGCTTCCAGAATCAATAACACATGCTCGTAGCATGTCTTCGAGTGTCTGAATCGTCCTTTCACTCTTCCCATCAGTTTGTGGATGATAGGCAGTACTTAAATCTAGACGAGTTCCCAACGCTTCGTGTAATGCCTGCCAGAATCTAGAAGTAAATCTGCTATCACGATCAGAGATAATAGAGATTGGTATACCATGTCTAGAAACAACTTCTTTCAGATATAATCGTGCTAATTTCTCTATACCATCATCTTCTTTTATTGGCAGAAAGTGTGCTGACTTAGTAAGGAGATCGACTATTACCCAAATCATATCATAACCACCTGCAGTTCTCGGTAACTTAGCAATGAAATCCATGGTAATATTTCCCCATTTCCATTCTGGGATTTCAGTTTGTTGGAGTAGACCCGATGGTTTCTGATGCTCAGCTTTGACTTTAGAACAAGTCAAACATGCTCCTACATATATGGCTATATCGGCCTTCATTTCTGGCCACCAAAGTTTCTCTTGAGGTCTTGGTACATTTTCTCCGCTCTGGGATGTATTAAATATCTGGTTTTATGTGCTTCATCTAGTACCACTTTCCTCAAATCCCCATTCCTTGGTACCCAAATTCTTTCAGCTAAATACCTGGTTCTGTCTTCCCGAATATTAAGCTGTTTTTCTAATCCTTTGGGTATTTCCCTTCCAAAAATTCCTTCCTTCAAAACCTTCTGTTGTGCCTCTTTTATTCGAGTAGTAAGATTAGTATGAATAATCATGTTCATAGCTTTTACTCGAATAGGTTCTCTTTCCTTTCGACTCAAGGCATCGGCTACCACATTTGCTTTCCCTAGGTGGTAACGGATTTCACAATCATAATCATTTAGCAGCTCAACCTACCTACGCTGCCTCATATTTAGTTGCTTTTGATTTAAAATATGTTGGAGACTTTTGTGGTCAGTGTATATGATGAACTTGACCCCATATAGATAATTTCTCCACATATTTAATGCAAAAACAACGGCGCCCAATTCCAGATCGTGTGTGGTGTAGTTTTGTTCATGAATTTTGAGTTGTCGAGAAGCATATGCAATCACCTTCTTCTGATGCATAAGAACACATCCAAAACCCATTCTTGATGCGTCGCAGTAGATAACAAAATCTTCCATTCCATCAGGTAACGATAAAATAGGTGCTGTAGTCAACTTCTTTTTCAACAATTGGAAGGCACCCTCTTGTTCGGAAGTCCATTCATACTTCTTCCCCTTATGTGTCATTGCGGTTAAAGGTTTGGATACTCGGGAGAAATCTTGAATAAATCTCCTATAATAACTGGCTAAACCCAAAAATTGACGTATTTGCGTTGGAGTTTTCAGGGTTTCCCAATTTTTGATGGCTTCGATCTTGGCGGGATCAACTTTGATTCCATTACTACTGACTACGTGGCCAAGAAATTGTACTTCATTTAACCAAAAAGCGCACTTAGAGAATTTTGCATAAAGTTGTTCTTTTCTTAACAACTCTAATACAAGTCTCAAGTGTTGTTCGTGTTCTTGGTTATTCTTCGAATAGATAAGAATGTCATCAATAAAGACAATAACAAACTTATCTAAATATGGACTACATACTCGGTGCATGAGATCCATGAAAACTGCGGGTGCATTGGTTAAACCGAATGGCATAACCATGAATTCGTAGTGGCCATAACGAGTTCTGAAGGCTATTTTCGGTATATCGGCTTCTTTAACCCTCAGTTGATGATAACCCGGCCTTAAGTTGATTTTGGAGTATACGCTCGAACCTTGGAGTTGATCAAATAGGTCATCGATTCGGGGTAAAGGGTATCAGTTTTTGATGGTTACTTTGTTCAGCTCACGGTAATCGATACACATGCGAAAAGACCCATCTTTCTTTTTAAAAAATAAAATTGGAGCTCCCCATGGTGACGTACTCGATCGGATAAAACCACGTTCTAATAATTCTTGTAGCTGACTTTGTAATTCTTTCATTTCCGTTGGCGAAAGTCTATATGGAGCACGAGCTATTGGTGCGGCTCCTGGTACAAGATCTATTTGAAATTCAATGGATCGGTGTGGAGGTAGTCCCGGTAATTCGTCTGGAAACACCTCAGGAAATTCTCTTGCAACAGGAACGTCATCGATTTTCTTTTCTTCTTTTTCAACCTTCTCGACGTGTGCTAGTATGGCATAGCAACCTTTTCTTATTAGTTTGCACGCCTTCAAACTACTAATAAGATTTAATTTGGCATTACCCTTTTCTCCGTACACCATTAAGGGTAACCCGTTTTCTCTCAGAATGCGAATCGCCTTCTCATGACAAACAATTTCGGCTTTCACCTTGGACATCCAGTCCATTCCAATAATTACGTCGAAGCTTCCCAATTCCACCGGTATTAAATCAATTGCAAACGTTTCGCTAACTAAACTAATTTTTCAATTTCGGCAAATTTTATCAACCTTAATTAGTTTGCTGTTTGCTACTTCAACTATACACTTTTTATCCAAAGGCGTTAACGGGCAATTTAATTTGGCACAAAATTCTCTACTCATATAACTTCTATCGACACCCGAATCAAATAAAACATAAGCAGGTGTATTGTTGATAAGAAACGTACCCGTAATAAGTTCTGGGTATTCCTGTGCTTTCTCCCCATTAATGTTGAAGGCTCTCCCACGGCCTTGCCTATTTCTATTCCGGCACTGGTTTATGGTATGACCCAGTTTTGCACATCCATAGCAAACAACGCCGTTATTATTTGTTCCGGCATTATTTGCTCCTTTGTTTCTATTTGGTCCGTAGACTTCACACTTTGCCTCAATATGGCCATTCCTGTTGCACCTGGTACATAACTCTCTACAAAACCACTCCGCATGAAACGTATCACACCTTGGGCATATAATACTTTGCTTTTTGTTGTCGTTGTTATTGTTGTTGTTGTTGTTGTTGTTAGGGTTACTGTTGTTGAGGCGATTGTTGTTGTTATTGTTAGGATTGAGGTTGTTATTGTTGTAGTTTTAGTTGCGGTTGTTGTTGTTGTTGTAATTGTTATTGGAATGGTTGTTGCGGTTATTGTTGCGGTTATTATTGCGATTATTGTTGTTGTTGGACTGGTGACCCTGATCACTGCTTTACTCCCACTTTCTCTTTCCCTGTTTCATTATGGCCTCCTCTGCTGCCTCTTTCTTTAACCTTCATGTAATTTGGCCTATCAATTTGTGGGCTATACGACTCGCTTTCTGCATTGTTGCAGGGTCGTTAGCACCTACATGCTCTTGGATTCGTTCCGGCAAAACTTTTATGAACGCTTCAATTTTTGCCTCTTCATCCTCAAATACTCCAGGACACATTAAAACCAGTTCATTGAAACGTCGCTCGTAGGTAATGACGTCTAACCCTTGTGTTGTCAGTGCTTTAAGCTCTTCCTTGAGCTTGTTGATTTCGGTTCTGGGACGGTACTCTTCCATCATCATGTGCTTGAAAGCGGACCATGGAAGTGCGTAGGCGGTATTCTGTCCTACGTAATCCATGTAGGTATTCCACCATGTCAAAGCAGTACTACTGAAAGTATGTGTGGTATACTTAACTTTATCCTCTTCTGCGCAGTTGCTGATTGCGAACACGACTTCAACCTTCTCTGTCCACTGCTTTAGTCCAACGGGTCCTTCAGTTCCTTCAAACTCATTGGGTTTGCATGCCATAAAAGTTTTGTAGGAACATCCTACCCGGTTGCCATTGTTTCCTCCACTGCTGGAACCCGATTGGTTATTGTTGTTCATTGCATTCACCACTACAGCCATATTTGTAGCGAAAGCTTGAAGTTCTTCTGTGTTCAATTGTTGTTGTCTAGTAGCTGGAGGAGCCATTTCCTTCAAAAAAAGCCGACTGAGTTAATCATATAGAATTTTAGAAGTAGCCAAAAAGTATTTTGTAGCTTAATATGAACTTATTATTATAAAAGCCTTTTCTTCATATTAGCGTTTTATAACTGTAATAATGTTCATACTTAGCAGCTAACACACAAATTAACTACTAAAATTCTAATATGAAAAACTATGGTAAGTTATTACGTTACTACGTAATAATAAGTTGTAATAATAATAATAAACCTTCCATGCTTATTCTTATTATTATACAATCATAAGGAAAATTACATTGCGGATTTTCTTACAAACTTAAACACACAATATAATACATATTTCACAATGCATGGAATACATGATAGCTGCCAATGGTTCAAGAAAGGCAAGATTTCTTATATGTTGACATTGTTTCTTTCTCGGCCAAACGTTTGGATTTTCCTTTGGATAGTTCTTTTTCCAATTCCTCCCAATTGGTTCTTTCGGCTAATTGTTTGGGAGCAAAACCAACAGTCATTATACGAGCGGTCATTTTATAAACTGGTCTCTTAGGTGGTTCAGGTGGATGATCACAAACATTTTGGGTCATAATAGGTTCATCGGGTTTGAGATCAGGTATAACAGCCAAAGATTTTTCCAAATCATGTTGTGGTTCGGTAATTTCCACAACTTCTTCATGATCCTCTTCTTCGGGTTCCTCTTCGGGATCTTCTTCTGGATCCTCTTCTGGAACCTCTACTAGCAATTGTGAATCTTCCCAATTTTCCCAACAATTTTTCACTTTAATGGTAGCACCAAAAGTTAACTTTTCCGTTGGTTCATAAGTCATATGCTTTGACTCAGCCTCCGAATCACTTGATAAGTAAATGAAATCTGAATCACTAGAGATGCTTATATGATCGGATGTAGTCATCTATCACATAATAGCAGGCACGTTAAGAGAATGATATGTCTTATAATATTTATATGTTAATAATCTTATGTTTTCAACAATTATATTAAGCAATCATTTTTAAAATAATTACGGTCGAAGTCCAGACTCACTAATGCATCAAAAATCAGTTAGACACACTAATGAAAAATTTTTTGATTCTCTAAGACCAACGCTCGGATACCAACTGAAATGCCCCGTTCATGTTAATTATAAACGTTTCATATTAATTGGTTTCTTTGCGAGGTTTTGACCTCTATATGAGATGTTTTTCAAATCTTGCATTCGTTTTTTTAAAAACAACCATAACCTTTGTTATTGAATAAAGGTCTTAATGACATAATTTAGATTGTTTATCAAAGACAATCTCCTCAAATAAATAAGTTTTTACACAACCCATTACAATATGATCAAATATATTACAACAAATACTCCGAATGCAAGTTTAAACAATATAAACAATTATGCCGACTCCAAATCTTGACCTTGGATTGGCATACAACAACGGAAGCATTTTTAATATTCACCTGAGAATAAACATGCTTAAAACGTCAACAAAAATATTGATGAGTCATAGGTTTAATTTCTATATAATAATCATAACATTTAATAAGCCACAAGATTTCATTTAATTAAATGCGCAGGATCATTACAACTGCAAAAATCATTCATACGATGAGTCGCCTGGTAACCGACCTTAACATAGAGCGCATAAGATATCTGGCATCATACATTCCACTATTCAAATGTATGACAATAACCCTTCGAAGTGCTAAAGCATTTCCACTATTCGAAAATGGGGGTTGTTGGTGCCCGTAGATCTACCTTTAGGATTCGCGTCAATTAGTGTTTTTCACTAATTCTTAGGTTACCAAGCATAATAATAATAAGTACAGATATCCGGTATAACAAAACAACCGTAGAATGTAGTTTCATGAACTTGTGCTTATTTTGTAAAACATTTATAAATTTGCATGTATTCTCATCCCCAAAATAATTTAGATAGTAAAAATGGGACTATAACTCACTTGTGATGATTTCCGAATAGATGGTGATAAGACTTGGCCTTTTGACAAATTCACAAACCTAATAATAATATTCTTGTGTCAAGATATATGTATAATTAATATTCCATACTTATGATACTTGTGATAATTTTAATTGTCCATTGTTAGTAGTCCAACGTTCGTAGTCCAATAGTCCAACAGTATAAATATATATATAAATATAAATGCGTATATTGTGTTAGAATTCACTAACACTATAATATATTGTCTTAATATAATAAGACACATAATATGTATATTGTCTGAAGCAATCCGTGACCCATTGTATACATGTCTCAGGCTCGATCACAACTCAAAGTATATAATATTTTGGAATCCACTTCGACCCACAGCTAACTCGAGATTACTGCCAATGGTGTCTAATAGTTCTTTCGAATAATATATATAGAAGAAGTCAAAATTATATGTCAAAACTTTGTATACGAATCCACGGTGATCAAGTCGTATATATATATATGGTGCCTTACGATCTTTATTAAGACTATAATATATTGTCGTAGAACTTAATCACGACTATTATAAATTGTATTTTCATAAGTTCGGGAACAATACATGTATAAATACATGTAGGATACAAGGTAAGTTAGCTAGGATAAGGTTAGCATCCATTTTTATGAATCATGTCCGTAGCTAAAAATTAAAAAAAATATCCAATTTTGTTTTACCCATAATTTCTTCGTTACAATTCCGTTTTGAGTGATTCAAGTTGCCATGGTTTCGTATCGAACTCAACATTATTAATATTAACAAAAAAAGTATAGGTTTATGGTCAAAAATACAGCTTAGGTGTCAAATAAGAGAAGATAGTCATATCCGTCGTAAGAACGACATCTCGATGACCCTTTTGAAAAACATACTTTCACTTAGAGTTTAACCATGGATTTTGGATATATTTCATATCCATATAAAATAAGATTTTTTACCAAAGGAAATCTTTTAATTCAAAGTTTAAGATAGGTTTTTAAAATTAAACCCAAAACAGCCCCCGTTCGACTGAGACGGTGTATATTCAATTTTAAGGTGTTCTTTGTGTTTACAAGTTTTATATCCTTATGTTAGCTTGACATACTGTCATAATACATGTGTTGAAGTGTTTAAAAGTCAAGTTAGAAGGATTAAGTTTATTTGCAAACAAGTTTAGAAATAATCTAAACTATGTTCTTGTTGTTATTAGTTATAACTCAAAATAAGATAGCTATATGAATACGAATCGAATAAGATTATGAATAAGGTTACTACCTCAAATCAAATGAGTAAAGTTGCTGGAGAAATAAGGAGAATATCTTGAGTTCAAAGATACCCTTGATGGCTTGGAATTCTTGAAGTGTTCTTGATCAAGCTTTGTTATGATGATTATAACTTAGATTATGAGACCAATACTTGCTGAATTGAATGGAGGTTTGAGAGAGTGTTTGAGTATGTGTTTAGAGAGTAAAATGATGTAGTTAATTAGAATGAAATGGATGCTTATTTATCCTACATGTTGGCATCAAAATGGTGCAACAACATGGCTCCATGGTTTGTAATTTTATGCATTTAGTCATACTAGTTTCCAAGCCATGGTTCCTACAAGTCTACATCATGTTTATACATGTCTCACAACTGATTGAGGGCTGCTAAGATCAATGATTTGGTATGTATATACTGATAATGCTAAAAACGAACATATATTTCATAGCATTATTCCTCAAGAAAGACAAGCTTTTAGTTGCAATTGTTCTATTTAAAAGTGATATTCGTTTAAATAATAAAAGGTGAAGACAAAAGACAGATTCGACGAATTGAAGACGCAAAGGTCCAAAAAGCTCAAAAGTACAAAATACAATCAAAGTGGTTCCAATTATTGATAAGAAACGTCTCGAAATTACAAGAGTACAAGATTCAAAACGCAAAGTACAAGATATTAAATTATACGCAAGGACGTTCGAAAATCCGGAACCGGGACATGAGTAAACTCTCAACGTTCGATGCAACGGACTAAAAATTACGAGTCAACTATGCACATAAATATAATATAATATTTAAATAATTCTTAAAATTATTTATATATTATATTTATATTAAAAATCAGTCGGCAAACAAAGAGCCAAAGCTGGGTGAGCTGTAATTTCAAACTCCGCGAGTTGCGGAGTTTGAAGATAAAAAATTACGCGACTCGCGGAGTTCACCTGGACTCAAATTCCTATAAAAGCCAACGCAGTTCGACGAAAAAAAATATCTAATATCCATCAATCTCTCTATCTATATGCGTAATATTTATATTTATAATTTATATTTTAATTTTAATTTTAATTTTAATCCTAATAATAAGGGTATGTTAGCAAATGTTGTAAGGGTGTAAGTCGAAATTCTGTCCGTGTAACGCTACGCTATTTTTAATCATTGTAAGTTATGTTCAACCTTTTTAATTTAATGTCTCGTAGCTAAGTTATTATTATGCTTATTTAATCCGAAGTAATCATGATGTTGGGCTAATTACTAAAATTGGGTAATTGGGCTTTGTACCATAATTGGGGTTTGGACAAAAGAACGACACTTGTGGAAATTAGACTATGGGTTATTAATGGGCTTTATATTTGTTTAACTAAATGATAGTTTGTTAATGTTAATATAAAGATTTACAATTGGGCGTCCCTATAAATTACCATATACACTCGATCGGACACGATGGGCGGGGTATTTATATGTACGAATAATCATTCATTTAACCGGACACGGGAATGGATTAATAGCCACTAGAATAATTAAAACAGGGGTGAAATTATGTACAAGGACACTTGGTATAATTGATAACAAAATATTAAAACCTTGGGTTACACTCAGTCGACATCCTTGTGTAATTATTAAACAAAGTATTAAAATCTTGTTACAGTTTAAGTCCCCAATTAGTTGGAATATTTAACTTCGGGTATAAGGATAATTTGACGAGGACGCTCGCACTTTATATTTATGACTGATGGACTGTTATGGACAAAAACCAGACGGACATATTAAATAATCCAGGACAAAGGACAATTAACCCATGGGCATAAAACTAAAATCAACACGTCAAACATCATGGTTACGAAAGTTTAAATAAGCATAATTATTTTATTTCATATTTTATTTCCTTTATTTTATATTTAATTGCACTTCTAATTATCGCATTTAATTTATTGTTATTGTATTTAATTGCACTCTAATTTTCGTACTTTTTAATTATCGCAAGTTTATTTTATCGCACTTTTATTTATCGCAATTTCATTATCGTTATTTACTTTACGCTTTAATTTAAGTCTTGTATTTATTTATTATTTTACATTTGGTTTTAACTGCGACTAAAGTTTTAAAATCGACAAACCGGTCATTAAACGGTAAAAACCCCCCTTTATAATAATAATATTACTTATATATATATTTGTATTTTTATAAAAGTAAACTAATATAGCGTTAAGCTTTGTTTAAAGATTTTCCCTGTGAAACGAACCGGACTTACTAAAAACTACACTACTGTACGATTAGGTACACTGCCTATAAGTGTTGTAGCAAGGTTTAAGTATATCCATTCTCTAAATAAATAAATATCTTGTGTAAAATTGTATCATATTTAATAGTATTTCCTGCTAAAATATAAAGCTATTTTATATACACCTCGCATAACATCAAGTTATTTTTGGCGCCGCTGCCGGGGAACAATCTAGCTTAAAAGCCGGAAGCGCAACGCTACATAAAAAAAAAAAAATTATTTTTAGTTTACTTTTATTAAAATTCACTTTTGTAAAAATACGTTTTTAATTATTCGAAAATATAAGAAGAAAAACAAAAAATTTATATATTTTTAAGATTTTATTAAATATTTAAGTTTTATAAAGTTTCTTTATTTTTATTTTATAAAAATATAAGTTTTTATTATATAAATATTTTAGATTTTAAAACAGAAAACAAAAAAAAAAAACGCGTCAAATTTTAAACTGTACCTGAGTTGAAAATTGGAACCCCGCGACTCGCGGAGTTTGCAGCCTCGAATACCGCGACTCGCGGAGCCACCCTGACACCGACAGAAACCCTAATCAGCATTTATTACGGGTAATTATTAATTATTATTATTAATAAACCCTAATTACTTAATTATTAATATAATTAGTTTAAGTTTTTAAATTAAATTGTATTTTAAATTTTAATTAGTTTTATTATATAAAATTAATAGTTTTATAAAATAAATAATATAAAAAATTTTATAAAAATTGTACTTTTTACAAATTTTATTTTATTTTTATATTTTGTCCCTTTTTAATCGTTTTAGCGTAATATTTGTATTTTTAGCTCATATTTAGTTTTAAACTTAGTTTTTGCCATAGTTATTTTTACTTCTAGATTTTTAGGCTTTGCCGTAGAATTCCTTAAGTGCTTTTTCTTTAGACTAAGATTTAGGTACTTTAGAATTTTGCGACGCCTTTTTAAGTTTTAGTTTCTTTTTAAGTTATTTCCATTTGGGATTTAGTTTTTCCTGTAAGCTTTAATATTTTTAGACGACTTTTACCTATGTATCAATTATCATTCCAATTAGTAATCTCAATTTGCGATTATAATTTTAAGTTAGTTGTGGTAATAAGGTTAGGTTAGTCAAGTGTTTTTAAGTTTTATAAGTTTCTTTTATTTTTCCGTCACCTTTTATTTTTCAACCATTTTTCTTTTTCGACCTTTTTCGACACGCTCTTTTTCTTTCTTATTTCTCGCTATTCTAGTTTTTAGGACATAGATTTTTATTCTACTTCTTATCTAAATTTCTTAAAATTACGAAAATTTATTTTAAGTGGTTAAATTGATAGACATCAAAATTTTCTAGTTCGTAGTAATAGTTGGATTTGTATGTGGACCGGGTTATTGGAGCCAAACAGTCCTCAATTATATTGAGACCAAACGAATCCTGCCCCTCTGCTGCATCTTTTGGCTATTCGAAACGTGGGCAAAATCAGAAAAGTCTATTGATTGGATAACTTATTATAATTTTTCTTTCCTTTTAAAAACTAATAGGATATTCAGTGAATGCACCGAGCAAGACGTTCATCACCTTTTGTACGTTCTCCACCAGTAACTAGATCAAGACATTTAGCAAATATTGCTGCCGTTGATTTTTCTTTAGAATCGTCATCCAGTCGACCAAGTACTCCAGTTCAAATTTCCGATAATCCATTTTTTGAACCCGACCTCACAATTGAGAATCCGGAGAATATTCAGGGACGATTCGTAGATCCTGAACCACTAAACTTTCCTCCGGAACCACCAATCATTCAAACAGAGATTGTTGAGGAACGAACCATTAAATCAGAATCCTCTAGTGATTCCGATTCAACAAATTCAATTATGGAAGTAACAGAACCATTAAGTATGGAAGACCGAATGAGAGCTAAACGCACTGGCCAAGGTTACGCAATTACTCATCCAGACATTAATGCGCCAGATTATGAAATCAAAGGACAAATTCTACACATGGTGACTAATCAATGCCAATTTAGTGGTGCGTCGAAGGAAGATCCAAATGAACATCTTCGTACCTTTAATAGGATATGCACACTATTTAAAATCCAAGAAGTGGAGGATGAACAGATATATCTCATGTTATTTCCCCGGACTTTAAAGGGAGAAGCCAAAGATTGGTTGGAATCGTTACCTGAAGGGGCGATCGATACATGGGATGTTTTAGTTGAAAAATTTCTTAAACAATTCTTTCCTGCATCTAAAGCCGTAAGACTTCAAGGAGAAATTGTTACATTCACACAGAAGCCGAATGAAACTCTATATGAGGCGTGGACTAGATTTGGAAAGTTGTTAAGAGGATGTCCGCAACATGGTTTAGATACCTGTCAAATAGTACAAATATTCTACCAAGGATGCGACATTACTACAAGGAAAGACATAGATATAGCAGCTGGTGGTTCCATTATGAAGAAAACCGAAACTGATGCTTACAAAATTATTGATAACACTGCTTCCCACTCACATGAGTGGCACCAAGAAAAAGATATCGTTAGATCATCTAAAGCAGCTAGAGCCGATTCTAGCCATGACTTAGATTCCATTTCCGCAAAGATAGATGCTTTGGAGAGACAAATGGAAAAGATGACTAAAGATATTCACTCAATACGAATTAGTTGTGAGCAGTGTGGAGGACCACATTTGACAAAAGATTGTCTCAGTATTGAATTAACAATGGAACAAAGAGAGAATATTTCATACATAAACCAATGGCCTGGAAATAATTATCAGAATAATTATCAACCGCCAAGACCGATTTACAATCAAAACCAAAATTATAACCGAAATATTCCATACAACAACCAACAAGGTCCTAGCAATCAACAAGTATCCAATAATACTTACAACCAGCAAAGACCTAATTTTCAAAATAAACCACCACAACAAACCGATGATAAAAAGTCGAATTTAGAAGATATGATGACGAAGCTAGTTGAAACTCAAACGCAGTTTTTCACATCTCAGAAACAAACTAATGAACAAAATGCTCAAGCATTTAGAAATCAACAAGCTTCTATTCAAAATCTGGAACAAGAAGTAAGTAACCTAGCAAGGTTAATAGGTGAAAGAAAACCGGGAAGTCTACCTAGTGATACAAATGCTAACCCCCGGAATGAAACAGCTAAAGCCATTACCACAAGAAGTGGTACAACACTTAAACCACCTGAAATACTTGTAACTTCTGATGAAGCTATTCCTACTCCACAAGAACCACAACCTAATAAAGATAAGGAAAAAGAACCGGTAGTTGAAAAGGTTAATGAAGATAACACAGTTAAGGCTAAACCTTATGTTAAACCATACCAACCACCACTTCCTTACCCGAGTAAAATGAAGAAAGAGAAACTTAAAGCCGAGCAATCCAAATTCTTGGATATGTTTAAACAGATAAATGTAAATCTTCCTTTCATTGATGTGATTTCAGGAATGCCTAGATATGCTAAATTCTTGAAAGATCTGATCACGAATAGAAAGAAAATGGAAGAACTCTCGGCTGTTACTATGAATGCTAATTGTTCAGCAGTGATGTTGAATAAGATACCAGAAAAACTATCTGATCCAGGAAGTTTCACAATTCCATGTTTTCTGGGTAGTCTTAGTTCAATAGAAGCATTGGCAGACTTAGGTGCTAGTATAAATCTAATGCCGTATTCACTATACACTAAACTAGACCTTGGAGAATTGAAACCAACCAGAATAAGCATACAACTAGCCGATATATCAATAAAATATCCTAGAGGGATAATGGAGAACATGCTAGTTAAAGTTGGTACTTTAGTATTTCCAGTAGATTTTGTTGTTATAGACATGGAAGAAGATTCTCAAGTTCCTCTCATATTAGGAAGACCATTCTTAAACACGGCTAAAGCAATGATAGACGTGTTCGGTGAGAAATTGACCCTAAGTATAGAGGATGAGAGTGTTACCTTTTCAGTTGATAGAGCAATGCAACAACCACAATCTGCAGATGATACATGTTATTATATTCAAACTATAGATGCACATGCAGAATTATTAGAAGAATTTCCAGAATTACAAGGAACAGAAGAATGTTCTTTAGGAGAAGGTAATGAACCAATTGATGAAGTTGAAATTTTAGCTACACTTATAGCTAATGGATATGAACCAACAACAGAAGAAATTCAAATGCTAAAAGAAGAAGACAGATATCGATATAAATCATCGATAGAAGAACCACCGAAATTAGAATTAAAGCCACTTCCAAACCATTTGGAATACGCTTATTTACATGGTGAATCTGAATTACCTGTAATAATATCGTCTTCTCTTACTGAAAATGAGAAATCACAACTCATTTCTGTGTTGAAAGCTCATAAACCAGCCATTGCATGGAAGATTCATGATATTAAAGGAATAAGTCCTTCGTATTGCACACATAAAATCCTTATGGAAGAAGGTCATAAAACGTATGTGCAACGCCAACGAAGACTAAATCCTAATATGCAAGATGTAGTTAAAAAAGAAATTATTAAACTGCTAGACGCAGGTCTAATTTATCCAATTTCTGATAGTCCATGGGTAAGCCCAGTTCAATGCGTGCCTAAGAAGGGTGGCATGACTGTCATTACAAATGAGAAAAATGAGCTTATTCCTACTAGGACTGTAACAGGATGGCGTGTATGTATTGATTATAGAAAATTAAATGACGCCACCAGAAAAGATCACTTTCCCTTACCTTTCATTGATCAAATGTTGGAAAGATTAGCCGGAAATAGTTACTATTGTTTTCTAGATGGATTTTCTGGATATTTTCAAATTCCAATAGCACCCGAGGACCAAGAGAAAACCACATTCACGTGCCCTTATGGTACTTTTGCTTACAAACGCATGCCATTTGGACTTTGCAACGCCCCTGCAACCTTTCAAAGGTGTATGATGGCGATTTTTCACGACATGATAGAAGAATGCATGGAAGTTTTCATGGATGACTTTTCAGTCTTCTGTGATACATTTGAATCATGTCTAGTTAATCTGGAACGAATGCTAATTAGATGCGAAAAATCAAATCTAGTACTTAATTGGGAGAAATGCCATTTCATGGTTAATGAAGGCATCGTTCTTGGACATAAAATTTCAAAAGAAGGAATTGAAGTGGATAGAGCTAAAGTAGATGTAATTGCTAAACTTCCACATCCCACCAATGTTAGAGGAGTTAGGAGTTTTCTAGGGCATGCCGGTTTTTACCGACGTTTCATAAAAGATTTTTCTAAAATTGCCACTCCTATGAATAAACTCCTAGAAAAGGATGCTCCATTCATATTTTGAGATGAGTGTATCAAATCTTTTAATATTCTTAAAGAGAAACTCACTAATGCGCCGATCATGATAACACCAAATTAGAATCTACCATTTGAACTAATGTGCGATGCAAGTGATTTTGCAATGGGAGCCGTTTTAGGACAAAGGATTGAAAAACGATTTCAACCTATATATTATGCTAGTAAGACGTTACAAGGAGCATAAACGAACTATACAACTACTAAAAAAGAACTCCTTGCTATTGTCTTTGCGTTTGACAAATTTCGATCATATCTCGTTCTAGCAAAAACGGTGGTCTATACCGACCATTCTGCTCTTAGATACCTATTTTCGAAACAAGATGCTAAACCAAGATTAATCCGTTGGATCTTACTCTTACAAGAGTTTGATATTGAAATCCGAGATAAAAGAGGAGCAGAAAATCTCGCCGCTGATCATCTTTCTCGTCTTGAAAATCCTGAGTTAGAAGTTCTAAATGAATCGGCCATACAAGACAACTTTCCTGATGAATATCTATTGAAGATAGATTATAATGAAATACCATGGTTTGCAGACTATGCAAACTACTTAGTTTGTGGATGCCTTGAAAAAGGATTATCATACCAAAAACGAAAGAAATTCTTCAGTGATATAAAGCACTATTTCTGGGAAGATCCACATTTGTTTAAAAGTTGTCCAGATGGAATAATACGCCGATGTGTATTCGGAGATCAAGCCAGTAAAATATTAAACCATTGTCACACGGGACCAACAGGAGGGCATTATGGGCCTCAACTAACAGCAAGAAAAGTTTATGATACTGGATTCTATTGGCCTACAATTTACAAAGACGCACACCTTCTTTGCAAATCCTGTGATGCTTGTCAAAGGGCCGGAAAAATAAGTCAACGTGATGAAATGCCACAAAATGTTATCCAAGTATGTGAAGTATTTGACATTTGGGGTATTGACTTTATGGGTCCATTTCCAAAATCTCATAATAATCTCTACATTCTCGTAGCCATTGATTATGTATCTAAATGGGCAGAAGCACAAGCTCTCCCAACTAACGATGCACGAGTTGTAGTCAACTTTTTAAAACGTCTTTTTGCAAGGTTTGGAACACCGAAAGCTTTAATAAGTGATCGGGGAACTCATTTCTGTAATAATCAACTTGAGAAAGTTCTCAAAAGATATGGAGTAACTCATAAAATCTCCACCGCATATCATCCACAAATAAGTGGACAAGTTGAAAATACCAACCGAGCTTTAAAACGTATTCTAGAGAAAACCGTAGGATCAAATCCGAAGGAATGGTCCATTAAATTGGAGGATGCACTCTGGGCTTTTAGAACAGCCTACAAAACTCCAATTGGAACCACACCTTTTAGACTTGTTTATGGAAAAGCATGTCATCTTCCAGTAGAAATTGAACACAAAGCATTTTGGGCTTTGAAGACATGTAATCTTGATATACATGAAGCTGGACGTCTACGATTAAGTCAACTAAACGAATTAGAAGAATTAAGACATGAAGCATACGAAAATTCGTTAATCTATAAAGAAAGAATGAAGAAATGGCATGATAAAAGAATCAGAAGTTAAAAAGAATTTAAAGAAGGAGACAGAATTCTTCTTTTCAATTCACGATTCAAGCTATTTCCTGGAAAATTGAAATCAAGATGGTCTGGACCATTCATAGTCAAAAGAGTTTTCCCATACGGAACGATAGAATTAATAAATTCAAATGGGATTGAATTTAAAGTTAATGGTCACAGAGTTAAACACTACATAGATAGTCCGATGGAATTCGACAATGAAGTTAGACACAATTTCGATACCACAGCTAACTAAGTGTGGGGAGAATCAAGTCTTTAAAGAATAATATGTATTTCTGTTAGAGTTAGATTGTATGTTTTCGTGTAGTTCTCGAAAATGGAACCCGAATGGTCTTTCCCTAGCAGACCCTAAAGAACTAGTATTCTCCCCCCATTCTGAATTTTTATTTTTTTTAGGAAATGAAGACTGCCTGTGAACTAAACCATGGTCTAATGCTACACGCTTTGATCACTAAACGTAATAATGACACACTACCAAGTGAAATAGTATCAGTAATCAGAGAAAGATTGGACGGAGTAAGAAAAGAATCCAGATGCGAAGATAATAAGTTACAATTTGGTAAAGGAAAATCAAAATCCGCAGCGAAAAGAAGAGCACGACACCTAGAAAGATGTCACAAATGCGGAAAATGGTCACATGGAGGTAAATGTTCAAATAATCAAACCTATTCAAACACCGAATTTGTTACTTTATGCAGAGACGGACCGTTCATATGTTTAGAAGAAAAAACACTGAATGCTCGAGGTTACGCCTATGTAGCCATGGAAAACCAATTAAACCGACTATCTTATGAATGGGATAGATCATATAACTAAGAATACTATCTCACAGGTAAGTCTGTACAGTTTTTTATTTTTATTTTTATTTTTAACCTTTTGATAATAAACGCTAATTTGTTCGCTATAAAGTATTAAATTGGTATTGAATAAAATTAGGTTTGGCGACCGAAATTATTGATATCATACAAAAATTTATTACATCACTGCGAAATTTAACGTTTATTCTTAAGGTATAAATATCTTTAATCAATCAACCCAAAATATTTCAAAAATTCGTCATGAGTTAAATTAGGGCTTGGAACCGAAATTACTTTACCGAAAAGAGGGGCGCATATTTCTGATAATATTTGATTGATTAAAGTGGGATAAAAAGCCAAAAAGATTTTTAATTTTATTTTTACCATATTTTAAAATTAATATATAAATTTTAAATTAATATTGTAAACTTTGTAAAATCAATATATTTAAAATTATAAATATTTGAAAAATATAATATAAGTTTGGTGTGAATTTATAATATGAATTTTTAAATTAAGTTTGGTGTGAATTTTTAATTTTTAAAATATAAATTTTTAATTTTATGCATTTCAAATTTTAAGTTTGGTGTGAATTTTTAATATTAATTTTGAATTTTATATTTAAGTTGTGTGAATTTAAAAACAAAAATTTACTTTATCTCGCTAAGTTAAAAATATGATTTTTAAAATTCGTCATAAGTTGAAGACTAGGTCTTTGAACCGAAATTGCTTTACCCGAGGGAGGGACGAGAACTTTTATTATCATTATTTTTAATCTTATTGAATTAAAGTATGCCAAAAAGATTAAAAAACTAAAAAAAAAAATCTAAGCTTTTAAAACAATCGCTTGAAAAAGACAAATTTTAAAATTTTGTCGAAGGACGGACTAGGACATCGATCCGAAACGTCCTCGTCCTAAAACAAAGGAAAACAAAATTTTAAATTTATTTTATATTTGTTTTACAAGTTAAGGTTTGTGTAAAAAAAAAAATACAAACTCCGCGACTCGCGGAGTTTGAAGGGTAAAAACCCCGCGACTCACGGAGGGACCGAAATACAGAAAAAAAATAAAACGCCAGAACAGCTCAGTTGCACACCACAACACAGAAAATACTACGAAAACAAACCGCAAAAACCCGAAAAAACACCCCCAAATTCACAATTTTTGACCGTTAATCATCAAATCTTTTACTAAAATCATGTTGAGAAGGATGCTATCAAGGAATTACTCAAGAAAAACGGTAAATTTCTACACCTAAACACCATTTAATCCGAAAATTAGTGTTCTTGAGCAATTTTTTCCCCAATTTGATTTTGATGCTTTTTAGTGTAATTATGCTTAAATTGTTTATGTATTATGCTTGTATAACCTAGATTGATGCTATTTAACATGATTAGAAGCCTTAAACTTCAAATTTTGAGTAATCTAGGGTTTGTGTTCTTGAGCAAATTTGGGGCTTTTTGATATAAACAGGTTATGGCCGATTTTTGTCATGAATTGTTGCTAAATTAAGTAGTATAACATGTTTAGGTAGTTAAATGATCCAAACTTTGAGCCTAAACATGATTTTGAGAATTAAAGTGGACTTTTCAAGTCTAAAATTCATGAAGTTGATTTTTGAAAGATAATGCCATTTGAAACTTGTTTAATTGCTAGTAATGATTATTTTGACATGTTATTTGAGTTAAATGCTTATGAACTTGGCGAACATTTTCGTATATGCTTATTTGAAAAAGTGTAGATTTGATAAAAATATGAAAATGAGCTTAAGTTTGATATAAATTGATCATGTCATTGTAATTATTTTGATTGATGATTTTGCTGACACTAATGCATATTTGGATGCACAAAAATTGTGTTTGATGTGTTTTGCAGACTTAAAGGGGTGAATCTTCATCCCAAGCTCGCAATGCTCCTGCTGAGAATGCGGAACAACAGGAGGTGGATAACTACTACAAACAAGATATACCTCATCCAGTCATGACATTTTCTGATATGCACTTGAAAGATTTGCACCCGAACCTGAGATTTAACAGACTTTGGATATATTATCCAAAATACCAAAGGGGTTTGCATACTCTTCATTCTAAAGTTGTTGAGGTACCTAGGGTCATAGAATGGGGACCATTAGAAGCTGTAGAATTGGCCGGGCCAATTAGGGAATTACTTGCACAGAGGTATGGTAATTCTACTTTTAACGACTGGGTACGTTTATTCACCATGCGTAGACCTGTATATAAAGTATGGTGTGAAGAGTTGTTGTGTAGTATAGAATTAAATGATCGGGTAGCTAGTTTAACCGATCGATCTTTTATTAGATTTTTGTTAGGAGGTTCGATGCGCCACATGTCTTTACTAGACATGGCTCAGGCTTTATGTATATATACGCCTGAGGAGTTAGCATCTGCCGATTGTAGAGGGTTGATACTAAATGGTAGAAAGATAGATGAAAATTTTGATACACATGGTGTATGGAGTCAAATGACAAGCCATCACCGATTCAAAGGGGGAAATTACTCTTATTTGGATATAGATAGAGCTGAATTAAGAGTAATTCATAGGTTTTTAGCTAATTCGATTACACAAAGAGGTAAGAACAAGGAAAAGGTAAATGAACAGGATTTGTTTTACCATATGTGTATTCGAGACCCACAAAGCGCTGTAAGTATACCTTATTGTATGGGTTATTATTTATCAGCTATGGTTAGGGGGATGAGACCGCATAGCATAATAGGAGGTGGTATATTTATTACTTTGATTGCTGAATATCTCGGTGTGGATATAAGTCGTGGGGGGATTATTAGTCGAAGAACTAGAACCCCGCGATACAATAGGTTTAAATGTATACCATGGTGCGAAAGTTTTGAAGAGGCGAAATAACGCCGCAGTACAATACCATGGTAGACATCCACAGGTTGAGAGAAACCAACAGCAGGGTAATGTAGGAGGGGGAAATGAAATGCAAGAAATGCAAAGGTTTATAGCTTCACAGGAGTACGAAAATGCTAGACATAGAGCATTTGAAGATTGGCAAGTTCATCAAAACCAAATCATAGCTTATTGCCAACATATAGGTAGAAACTATATTCCTACTCCAAAGCCCGTATTTCCTCCCTGGTCTATAGAGATCCAACCACCGTATCCTACGTATAACCCAGCCGAAGCATTTTATAACACATATGGTTATGCATGGAACCCCTACTGGTATCAGTATCATCCCTAGTCTACTTAGTTTTATTTATTTTATAATTTGTAATGTTGATACATTTAATACTTATGTTGGAATTGTATTAGTTTTTATAATTTACAAATTTTTATTTTTAGATTTTAATAATGTTTGAATGTGGGGTAATATACCAAACTTCAAAAATATGTATATATGTTTGCAGTTTATCTTATGTACACAACAGGGTAAAACAACGCATTTTCAAAGACTGGCATTAAGTTCAGCAAAAGCAACTAATTTTGACGACAAGATGCAAAATAAATGTGATATAACAACAAGACGGAATGAACAAATGATATGCACCATTTATCATTCAGCAAACAAACGCCAATATGTTTGGAAACTTTGGTAAAATTTAATCATTTTCACACAAATCACCCTCAATAATTTAAATTGTTACTGATTTCTTGCAAATGAGGGCATTGCAAGATCTTAAGTGTGGGAAAGGGTTAAATTCTTTCGGATTTTAAAAATTTTTAAACACTTGGTTACCATTAGAAATACTAGTAAAGTAGTAGTTGTATTAGAATCTAGTGCTCTCTGATAATAAAGAACAGCCCTAGTCTTATATACTGACTACCCAATTCTAGTAAAATTTTTCAAAATTTTCAATTAAATGAACTCAAAATCATGTTTATACATATTTATGAACGATAAAACTAGGTTTTAACACCGAAATTATTGTTACCTCGGAAAGGACATAAATTGAGAAACAAACCAAAATGTTAAAATTCATTTAAAATGAAATAGAGGACAATAAAAAGGAAAATAAAAGCCAAGTGTGGGAAATTTACCAAGATATTTTAAACATATGTCACATATTTCTGTAACAAATAACTGAAAATACTTTTGCTTTGGACTAAACTAAACTGTTTTACCCGATGAAAGAAAAGAAGAGATGGATCTACACGATGAATCAATTCCATCATTAAAAGGAAGTAAAGTCTTCCGAAAAAGAAACGCGCTTCTTGATTTAGGTCAGGAAGTTGTCGTCCAGACCAGCTGTAGGTTGACGAAAAATCTAGAAAAGTCATCACTAAAATCAGCAAGAAATCCACGAACCTCAGCATAAAATAGGGTCGCCAAGTGGTCAGATTTATCCTAACCATGAGAAGGATTTATCTCGTAAAATGGGGGGCATCGTGCAAATTAGCTGGATAAGACTAATGAATCAGATCCCCAGAAAGGATAATCTCCTTAAAGATTAAAAATCAGCTTTTAAGACTGATATTACTCAATCCTAGAGATTGACCTTAAAGATTGAGAATTACAAACTCATGGAATTCAATGATATCTAAACTCGAGCTTGAACTAGAAAATATTTTGATCAAAATTACAAACGTTTTGTTTTCTGAAAACCCATTTTCAATGCGTTCATTACCATTGAACGTAAAATCCTAGGAATTCACCTGGAATTCATTAGGTCACCTGAACCAAATCGGGTGTCAACCATAAGAACGGTGGTTGCATAGCATGGTCAAAGAAAGGACCTTGTGCCAGACCGAAAAATTATAAGAGTGAGCTTTACTATTGCTCCTACCAAGGATAGTAATTGCGTCCGACAAGTTATAGACCATAATTAAAAGCATGTCAGGGGACATTGCCTTAACAGTTGCTTGTTCAACGCTTTCCTTTACAACCGGACGGTAGTTTACTGAAAGGTAATATATGGAGCAAGTATACTGGACGTGTTGCTTTCCTAATACAAGGTTAGCAAGTGGGTGACACAAAACCGCAAGTTTTGAGCTAAAATTTTCAAATCTGAAACCCACCAAACCCACAAAAATATTTTGCAAACACCGGTGAATGGTTATTCCGGAAAACTTATCTAGGGTAAAAGCTAGATTAAAATTTTCAAAAGATCAAATGTTTTCATAAAGATCCAATTTCCTTAATGGATCTAAATTTTATAGTCATGTGGAACTGTAAACCATATCGTTACTACCATTGTTTATACCGCCGTATAGAAATCACTGATGTACAAAGTGTGAAGAATAAAGAAGTGATTCTAGTATTTCAAGACTATATTGCTTGAGGACAAGCAACGCTCAAGTGTGGGAATATTTGATAATGCTAAAAACGAACATATATTTCATAGCATTATTCCTCAAGAAAGACAAGCTTTTAGTTGCAATTGTTCTATTTAAAAGTGATATTCGTTTAAATAATAAAAGGTGAAGACAAAAGACAGATTCGACGAATTGAAGACGCAAAGGTCCAAAAAGCTCAAAAGTACAAAATACAATCAAAGTGGTTCCAATTATTGATAAGAAACATCTCGAAATTACAAGAGTACAAGATTCAAAACGCAAAGTACAAGATATTAAATTGTACGCAAGGACGTTCGAAAATCTGGAACTGGGACATGAGTAAACTCTCAACGTTAGACGCAACGGACTAAAAATTACGAGTCAACTATGCACATAAATATAATATAATATTTAAATAATTCTTAAAATTATTTATATATTATATTTATATTAAAAATCCGTCGGCAAACAAAGAGCCAAAGCTGGGTGAGCTGTAATTTCAAACTCCGCGAGTTGCGGAGTTTGAAGGCAAAAAATTACGCAACTCGCGGAGTTCACCTGGACTCAAATTCCTATAAAAGCCAACGCAGTTCGACGAAAAAAAATATCCAATATCCATCAATCTCTCTATCTATATACGTAATATTTATATTTATAATTTATATTTTAATTTTAATTTTAATTTTAATCCTAATAATAAGGGTATGTTAGCAAATGTTGTAAGGGTGTAAGTCGAAATTCTGTCCGTGTAATGCTACGCTATTTTTAATCATTGTAAGTTATGTTCAACCTTTTTAATTTAATGTCTCGTAGCTAAGTTATTATTATGCTTATTTAATCCAAAGTAATCATGATGTTGGGCTAATTACTAAAATTGGGTAATTGGGCTTTGTACCATAATTGGGGTTTGGACAAAATAACGACACTTGTGGAAATTAGACTATGGGTTATTAATGGGCTTTATATTTGTTTAACTAAATGATAGTTTGTTAATGTTAATATAAAGATTTACAATTGGGCGTCCCTATAAATTACCATATACACTCGATCGGACACGATGGGCGGGGTATTTATATGTACGAATAATCGTTCATTTAACCGGACACGGGAATGGATTAATAGCCACTAGAATAATTAAAACAGGGGTGAAATTATGTACAAGGACACTTGGTATAATTGATAACAAAATATTAAAACCTTGGGTTACACTCAGTCGACATCCTGGTGTAATTATTAAACAAAGTATTAAAATCTTGTTACAGTTTAAGTCCCCAATTAGTTGGAATATTTAACTTCGGGTATAAGGATAATTTGACGAGGACACTCGCACTTTATATTTATGACTGATGGACTGTTATGGACAAAAACCAGACGGACATATTAAATAATCCAGGACAAAGGACAATTAACCCATGGGCATAAAACTAAAATCAACACGTCAAACATCATGGTTACAGAAGTTTAAATAAGCATAATTATTTTATTTCATATTTTATTTCCTTTATTTTATATTTAATTGCACTTCTAATTATCGCATTTTATTTATTGTTATTGTATTTAATTGCACTCTAATTTTCGTACTTTTTAATTATCGCAAGTTTATTTTATCGCACTTTTATTTATCGCAATTTCATTATCGTTATTTACTTTACGCTTTAATTTAAGTCTTGTATTTATTTATTATTTTATATTTGTTTTTAACTGCGACTAAAGTTTTAAAATCGACAAACCGGTCATTAAACGGTAAAAACCCCCCTTTATAATAATAATATTACTTATATATATATTTGTATTTTTATAAAAGTAAACTAATATAGTGTTAATCTTTGTTTAAAGATTTTCCCTGTGGAACGAACCGGACTTACTAAAAACTACACTACTGTACGATTAGGTACACTGCCTATAAGTGTTGTAGCAAGGTTTAAGTATATCCATTCTCTAAATAAATAAATATCTTGTGTAAAATTGTATCATATTTAATAGTATTTTCTGCTAAAATATAAAGCTATTTTATATACACCTCGCATAACATCATATACCCAGAGTAAATACGTATAGAAGCTGGGTATGTTACGGGTATAAATACCGTATGAATACGAATATGATTCTTGATAAAATTGAATGAGAAAATGAGTATAGCTATCTTTATTGAGTATAAATATATTGATATATATTATTAAGTCTTTCAAAAGTGTATTAATACATATTAATACAATACATGTACATACATTTTAATTTAGAAGTTATTACAACGTTAATCGTTATATATATGTATATAGTCTTGAAGTCTTTAAGTTAGTAATCTCATTTTATGTATATAACCAATTGTTATTATATATAATGAGATACTTAAATATCATTTTAACAAATCATAAGTATATATATATATATATATATATATATATATATATATATATATATATATATATATATATATATATATCCATATATACATCATTATATAATTATTTCAATTTATGACGTTCGTGAATCGTCAGACAGACTGGGTGGCCAAACTTTTGTATAAAATTCATTGCAAATAACCAATTCTTAATGAGTTTGATTGCTTAACATGTTGGAAACATTAATTATGTAAATATTAATCTTCAATATATTAGCGGAAAAATCCGGGTCGTTACAACATAGCAAGCTAAAACTCAAGTAGCACATTTACTTGCAAGAGATGTTACCTCTACCGATAATGGTACTTAAGATATGTCCATCACGTCATCATGTTCTTTGTGCTCAGGGTGACATATTTATCATGGACGTGTTTTGAGTACTTGTGATTACATCATCTTCCACCACACTTGTTAACAAACCTACAACTTGTTAGAAAAACAAAACGTGGTACCCAATGTTTGTTGGGTTCGAGGTTGTTAGCATTAAATACTCTCACCCTAACCCATTTTAGTACCTTTCTCAAACACTAGAATTTATCCTTTTAGACATGTTTATATTATAAGATTTGATAAACCAAGTTCATGTCTTTAGTGAGGATAATTTATGTGTACACTTATAGTTGTTTGGGAATCACTATCATTTATATAAACAAGTGTCATATGATGACAATAAATAGCTTTACATTTAACAAGTGTTTAGATCTTTCCAATAAACAATGTCAAACTAATGTTATAACCAATTTACAAAGAATCAACATCTAAAAGTATCAAATCATGGCCGATCTT
Source organism: Rutidosis leptorrhynchoides (assembly GCF_046630445.1). Classification (NCBI taxonomy): domain Eukaryota; kingdom Viridiplantae; phylum Streptophyta; class Magnoliopsida; order Asterales; family Asteraceae; genus Rutidosis; species Rutidosis leptorrhynchoides. Next base: position 340,540,056 of record NC_092343.1, on the reverse strand, counting down.
AAAATTGCAAAAGTACATTTTGATCAGAGCCTATGCGGTCGATCCACAGTCGACCGTAGGCTCGATCGCCCACTAGTTTGGCACTATTTTGAGTTTTATGAAATGTGTTTTGGAAAAAGCATGTGATAGGTTTACTCAAGGTGTCTTTTATAGCCAAGTATTGGTTTATCATTTGGAATCTTTGACTTTAAAAATCACTTCTACTATATCACCACTTTTTATCATTTTAGAAGAAAGGTAATTCTTTTTCTTTCTCAAAATAGTCACAAGCTAGTGATATTCAAGTTATAATTATCCCTAAGTAACTTTTTATTCGAGAACACTTATTTAGATGGTTAGAGTCCAATCTTAGATATTATATCTATCGCGTAAGGCTCTAAGTTGTGTGACAATCTAAGTATTCTAGCATGTAAGATCAACTAATCAAGCACACATCAAGCAATAACTCATGCAAGGGTTCAAGGCACAAGTAATTTCAATTATCCTATACGTTGCATTGACCTAAGTTTCATGGCAAGTTTTAAGGTGCTTCTATTGTGTACTTATAGTTGTGATTTTGTCTCAACCCCACAATTTTCTCTACATACTTAAATGGAATCGGGTGTGATTTTACAAAAATTTGAACAGAAGAGGATCCCATAGTGGGATGGTTGAGATCCCATAGTGGGATTAAATTCTGTTTTTTTTTTAAATATTTCTTTGCTCAAGCTTTTCTTTTCAATCATAGTTTTGTTAATTATCACAACATTTAGAGGACACAAATATTAAATAGACTAAAAACAAGTAAGCTTACCACACCATGTGAATGGTGGTATTTTCCCTCAATGTAATTGGACGTAGGTTTGAGCATTCGGGTTCGATCCTTGACTTCACATACCGCAAGTGTCTTGAAGTTGCTTCTCATATGTAAATTTTCATCGTGATTCAAGACTAATTCATCCAAGATCTCTTTTACGTTCTCCAAACAAATAGAGTTTAGTTCCAAGATCTTTGACTCGAGTTTTTGCACAAAATAATTTTTTTTTACTCAAGCAAAAACGTTTTTAGAGCAAAGATTCGAGCAACCGCTCTGATACCAATTGCAGGAACTAGAGGGGGTGAATAGTTCCAAAAATCGATTTGTTAAAACTTTTCCGATTTAGGATATCCTACGGTCGACCGTAGATGCGACCGTGGATGTTGTGTTCAACAATGATGTTGTTTTCAAGTCAAGGAACTAGTTTTAACAAAATAGTATGTTTGTGTTTGTTAGACTATATATGAAATGAAGTAAAATGCACAAACACAAGCATTTTTAGTGGTTCGGGTGGATGTTAACTAATCCACCTTAATCCACTCCTCAATTCTACAAATTGAGAGTTTTCTTCACTATGATACCCCAAACTCAGTGGAGTGTCCAGATACAACACTAGCTCCTCGATAAGCCACTATTTATGAACCCTTACGTCCTGATGTTAAAGCAAAGGGGTACAAAATAGTTATATATTTACTACGAAATACTATTAAATACGATACAATTTTACACAAGATATTTATTTATTTATAGAATGGATATACTTAAACCTTGCTACAACACTTATAGGCAGTGTACCTAATCGTACAGTAGTGTAGTTTTTAGTAAGTCTGGTTCGTTCCACATGGAAATCTTTAATCAAAGCTTAACGCTATATTAGTTTACTTTTATAAAAATACAAATATATATATATAAGTAATATTATTATTATAAAGGGGGGTTTTTACCGTTTAATGACCGGTTTGTCGATTTTAAAACTTTAGTCGCAGTTAAAACCAAATGTAAAATAATAAAAATAAATACAAGACTTAAATTAAAGCGTAAAGTAAATAACAATAATGAAATTGCGAATGATAAAAGTGCGATAAAATAAACTTGCGATAATTAAAAAGTACGATAATTAAAAGTGCAATTAATAACAATAAAAATGCGATAATTAGAAGTGCAATTAAATATAAAATAAAGGAAATTAAATATGAAATAAAAGAATTATGCTTATTTAAACTTCCGTAATCATGATATTTGACGTGTTGATTTTAGTTTTATGCCCATGGGTTAATTGTCCTTTGTCCTGGATTATTTAATATGTCCGTCTGGTTTTTGTCCATAACAGTCCATCAGTCATAAATATAAAGTGCGAGTGTCCTCGTCAAATTATCCTTATACCCGAAGTTAAATATTCCAACTAATTGGGGATTCGAATTGTAACAAGGTTTTAATACTTTGTTTAATGAATACACCAGGTTATCGACTGCGTGTAAACCAAGGTTTTACTACTTTGTTAACAATTACACCAATTACCCTTGAATGTAATTCACCCCTGTTTCAACAAGTCTATTAACTATTAATCCAGTTCCGTATCCGGTAAAATGAATAATTATTGGTATTTATAGATATCCCGCCCACCGTACCCAGTCAAGCGTATGTGGTTATATATCAATACGTCGAATTATAAGTTTGTATATTAAATTAACAAGGTATTGTTTAATTAATATAAAACCCATTAATAACCCATAGTCTAATTTCTACAAGTGTCGTTCTTTTATTCAAACCCCAATTATGGTACAAAGCCCAATTACCCAATTTTAGTAATTAGCCCAACATCATGATTACTTCGGATTAAATAAGCATAATAATAACTTAGCTACGAGACATTAAATTAAAAAGGTTGAACATAACTTACAATGATTAAAAATAGCGTAGCGTTACACGGACAGAATTTCGACTTACACCCTTACAATATTCGCTAACATACCCTTATTATTAGAATTAAAATTAAAATATATATTATAAATATATATTACGTATATATTGAGAGAAGAAGGAAAAAAAGATGGTTTTTGCGATCAGAATTCGGTTGCTTTTATAGGGATTTTCAGAAATTGGGGCTCCGCGACTCGCGGCCCTTTTGGCCTTCAAACACCGCGAGTCGCGGAGTTTGCTTTTACAGCTCACACAAGTTTGGCTCTTTGTTTACCGACGGTTTTATAAATAAATATAATATATTAAATAATTATAAGATTTATTTAAATATTATATTATATTTATGTGCATAGTTGACTTGTAATTTTTAGTCCGTTGCGTCGAGCGTTGAGAGTTGACTCTGGTCCCGGTTCCGGATTTTCGAACGTCCTTGCGTACAATTTAATATTTTGTACTTTGCGTTTTGAATCTTGTACTCTTGTAATTTTGAGACGTTTCTTATCAATAATTAGAACCTCTTTAATTGTATTTTGTTCTTTTGAGCTTTTTGGTCGTTTGCGTCTTCAATTCGTCGAATCTGTCTTTTGTCTTCACCTTTTATTATTTAAACGAATATTACTTGTAAATAGAACAATTGCAACTAAAAGCTTGTCTTTCTTGAGGAATAATGCTATGAAATATATGTTCGTTTTTAGCATTATCAAATATTCCCACACTTGAGCGTTGCTTGTCCTCAAACAATATCGTCTTGAAATACTAGAATCACTTCTTTATTCTTCACACTTTGTACATCAGTGATTTCTATACGGCGGTATAAACAATGGTAGTAACGATATGGTTTACAGTTCCACATGACTATAAAATTTAGATCCATTAAGGAAATTGGATCTTTATGAAAACATTTGATCTTTTGAAAATTTTAATCTAGCTTTTACCCTAGATAAGTTTTCCGGAATAACCCTTCACCGGTGTTTGCAAAATATTTTTGTGGGTTTGGTGGGTTTCAGATTTGAAAATTTTAGCTCAAAACTTGCGGTTTTGTGTCACCCACTTGCTAACGTTGTATTAGGAAAGCAACACGTCCAGTATACTTGCTCCATATATTACCTTTCGGTAAACTACCGTCCGGTTGTAAAGGAAAGCGTTGAACAAGCAACTGTTAAGGCAATGTCCCCTGACATGCTTTTAATTATGGTCTATAACGTGTCGGACGTAATTACTATCCTTGGTAGGAGCAATAGTAAAGCTCACTCTTATAATTTTTCGGTCTGGCACAAGGTCCTGTCTTTGACCATGCTATGCAACCACCGTTCTTATGGTTGACACCCGATTTGGTTCAGGTGACCTAATGAATTCCAGATGAATTCCTAGGATTTTACGTTCAATGGTAATGAACGCATTGAAAATGGGTTTTCAGAAAACAAATCGTTTGTAATTTTGATCAAAATATTTTCTAGTTCAAGCTCGAGTTTAGATATCATTGAATTCCATGAGTTTGTAATTCTCAATCTTTAAGGTCAATCTCTAGGATTGAGTAATATCAGTCTTAAAAGCTGATTTTTAATCTTTAAGGAGATTATCCTTTATGGGGATCTGATTCATTAGTCTTATCCAGCTAATTTGCACGGTGCCCCCCATTTTACGAGATAAATCCTTCTCATGGTTAGGATAAATCTGACCACTTGGCGACCCTATTTTATGCTGAGGTCCGTGGATTTCTTGCTGATTTTAGTGATGACTTTTCTAGATTTTTCGTCAACCTACAGCTGGTCTGGACGACAACTTCCTGACCTAAATCAAGAAGCGCGTTTCTTTTTCGGAAGACTTTACTTCCTTTTAATGATGGAATTGATTCATCGTGTAGATCCATCTTTCTTACAGTAAATCAGGTAAAACAGTTTAGTTTAGTTCAATGCAAAAGTATTTTCAGTTATTTGTATAAAAATATGTGACATATGTTTAAGATAACTTGGTAAATTTTCCCACACTTGGCTTTTATTTTCCTTTTTATCGTCCTCTATTCCATTTTAAATGAATTTTAACATTTTGGTTTGTTTTTCAATTTATGTCCTTTCTGAGGTAACAATAATTTCGGTGTTAAAACCTAGTTTTATCGTTCATAAATATGTATAAACATGATTTTGAGTTCATTTAATTGAAAATTTTGAAAAATTTTACTAGAATTGGGTAGTCAGTATATAAGACTAGGGCTGTTCTTTATTATCAGAGAGCACTAGATTCTAATACAACTACTACTTTACTAGTATTTCTAATGGTAACCAAGTGTATAAAGTAAAAATTTTAAAATCCGAAAGAATTTAACCCCTTCCCACACTTAAGATCTTGCAATGCCCTCATTTGCAAGAAATCAGTAACAATTTAAATTATTGAGGGTGATTTGTGTGAAAATGATTAAATTTTTATCAAAGTTTCCAAATATATTGGCGTTTGTTTGCTGAATGATAAATGGTGCACATCATTTGTTCATTCCGTCTTGTTGTTATTTCACATATATTTTGCATCTTGTCGTCAAAATTAGTTGCTTTTGCTGAACTTAATGCCAGTCTTTGAAAATGCGTTGTTTTACCCTGTTGTGTACATAAGATAAACTGCAAACATATATACATATTTTTGAAGTTTGATATATTACCCCACATTCAAAAATTATTAAAATCTAAGAATAAAAGTTAGAAAATTATAACAACTATTACAATATTAACATAAGTATTAAATGTATCAACATTACAAATTACAAAATAAATAAATAAAACTAAGTAGACTAGGGATGATATTGATACCAATAGGGGTTCCAGGCATAACCATAGGTGCTATAAAATGCTTCGGCAGGGTTATACGTAGGATACGGTGGTTGCATCTCTATAGACCAGGGAGGGAATATGGGTTTTGGCGTAGGAATATAGTTTCTACCTATATGTTGGCAATGAGCTATGATTTGGTTTTGATGAACTTGCCAATCTTCAAATGCTCTCTGTCTAGCATTTTCGTACTCCTGTGAAGCTATAAACCTTTGCATTTCTTGCATCTCATTTCCCCCTCCTACATTACCTTGCTGTTGGTTTCTCTCAACCTGTGGATGTCTACCATGGTATTGTACTGCGGCGTTATTTCGCCTCTTCAAAACTTTTGCACCATGGTATACATTTAAACCTATAGTATCGCGGGGTTCTGGTTCTTCTACTAATAATCCCCCCGACTTATATCCACACCGAGATATTCAGCAATCAAAGTAATAAAAATACCACCTCCTATTATGCTATGTGGTCTCATCCCCCTAACCATAGCTGATAAATAGTAACCCATACAATAAGGTATACTTACAGCGCTTTGTGGGTCTCGAATACACATATGGTAAAACAAATCCTGTTCATTTACCTTTTCCTTGTTCTTACCTCTTTGTGTAATCGAATTAGCTAAAAACCTATGAATCACTCTTAATTCAGCTCTATCTATATCCAAATAAGAGTAATTTCCCCCTTTGAAACGGTGATGGCTTGTCATTTGACTCCACACACCGTGTGTATCAAAATTTTCATCTATCTTTCTACCATTTAGTATCAACCCTCTACAATCGGTAGATGCTAACTCCTCAGGTGTATATATACGTAAAGCCTGAGCCATGTCTAGTAAAGACATGTGGCGCATCGAACCTCCTAACAAAAATCTAATAAAAGATCGGTCGGTTAAACTAGCTACCCGATCATTCAACTCTATACTACACAACAATTCTTCACACCATACTTTGTATACAGGTCTACGCATGGTGAATAAACGTACCCAGTCATTAAAAGTAGAATTACCATACCTCTGTACAAGTAATTCCCTAATTGGCCCGGCCAATTCTACAGCTTCTAAGGGTCCCCATTCTATGACCCTGGGTACCTCAACAACTTTGGAATGAAGAGTATGCAAACCCCTTTGATATTTTGGATAATCTATCCAAAGTCTGTCAAATCTCAGGTTCGGGTTCAACTCTTCCAAGTGCATATCAGAAAATGTCATGACTGGATGAGGTATATCTTGCTTGTAGTAGTTATCCTCCTCCTGTTGTTCCGCATTCTCAGCAGGAGCATTGCGAGCTTGGGATGAAGATTCACCCCTTTCAGTCTGCAAAACACATCAAACACAATTTTTGTGCATCCAAATATGCATTAGTGTCAGCAAAATCATCAATCAAAATAATTACAATGACATGATCAATTTATATCAAACTTAAGCTCATTTTCACATTTTTATCAAATCTACACTTTTTCAAATAAGTATATGCGAAAATGTTCGCCATGTTCATAAGCATTCAACTCAAATAACATGTCAAAATAATCATTACTAGCAATTAAACAAGTTTCAAATGGCATTATCTTTTAAAAATCAAGTTCATGAATTTTAGACTTGAAAAAGTCCACTTTAATTCTCAAAATCATGTTTAGGCTCAAAGTTTGGATCATTTAACTACCTAAACATGTTACACTACTTAATTTAGCAATAATTCATGACAAAAATCGGCCATAACCTGTTTATATCAAAAAGCCCCAAATTTGCTCAAGAACACAAACCCTAGATTACTCAAAATTTGAAGTTTAAGGCTTCTAATCATGTTAAACAGCATCAATCTAGGTTATACAAGCATAATACATAAACAATTTAAGCCTAATTACACTAAAAAGCATCAAAATAAAATTGGGGGAAAAAATTGCTCAAAAACACTAATTTTCGGATTAAATGGTGTTTAGGTGTAGAAATTTACCGTTTTTCTTGAGTAATTCCTTGATAGCATCCTTCTCAACATGATTTTAGTAAAAGATTTGGTGATTAACGGTTAAAAATTGTGATTTTGGGGGTGTATTTTCGGGTTTTTGCGTGTTTATGTTCGCAGTATTTTTTGGTTTGAGGTGTGCAACTGAGCTGTTACAGCTCTTTTTATTTTTTCTGTAATCCGATCCCTCCGCGACTCGCGGTGAATTACCCTTCAAACTCCGCGAGTCGCGGAGTTTGTTTTTTTTTTTTTTTTTTTATCCTTAACTTATAAAATAATTAAGTAATTAATTTTTAAAATTTTGTTTCCCTTGTTATTTAGGACGGGGTCGTTTCGGATCGATGTCCTAGTCCGTCCTTCGACAAAATTTTAAAATTTGTCTTTTTGTAGCGATTGTTTTAAAAGCTAAGATTTTTGGGTTTTTTAATTTTTTTTGGCATACTTTAATTCAATAAGATTAAAAATAATGATAATAAAAGTTCTCGTCCCTCCCTCGGGTAAAGCAATTTCGGTTTAAAGACTTAGTCTTCAACTTACGACGAATTTTAAAAATTATATTTTTAACTTAATGAGATAAAGTAAATTTTTGTTTTTAAATTCACACAATTTAAATATAAAATTCAAAATTAATATTAAGAATTCACACCAAACTTAAAATTTAAAATGCATAAAATTAAAAATTCATATTTTAAAAATTAAAAATTCACACCAATCTTAATTTAAAAATTCATATTATAAATTCACACCAAACTTATATTAATTTTTTAAATATTTACAATTTTAAATATATTGTTTTTACAAAGTTTACAATATTAATTTAAGATTTAAATATTAATTTTAAAAACATGGTAAAAATAAAATTAAAAATCTTTTTGGCTTTTTATCCCACTTTTATCAATCAAATATTATCAAAAATATGCACCCCTCTTTTCGGTAAAGTAATTTCGGTTCCAAAACCTAATTTAACTCATGACGAATTTTTGAAATATTTTGGGTTGATTGATTAAAGATATTTATACCTTAAGAATAAACGTTAAATTTCGCAGTTATGTAATAAATTTTTGAATGATATCAATAATTTCGGTCGCCAAACCTAATTTTATTCAATACCAATTTAATACTTTATAGCGAACAAATTAGCATTTATTATCAAAAGGTTAAAAAAAAAAAACTGTACAAAAATACCTGTGAAATAGATTTCTTAGTTATATGATCTATCCCATCCATAAGATAGTCGGTTTAATTGGTTTTCCATGGCTACATAGGCGTAGCCTCGAGCATTCAGTGTCTTTTCTTCTAAACATATGAACGGTCCGTCTCTGCATAAAGTAACAAATTCGGTGTTTGAATAGGTTTGATTATTTGAACATTTACCTCCATGTGACCATTTTCCGCATTTGTGACATCTTTCTAGGTTTCGTGCTCTTCTTTTCGCTGCGGATTTTGATTTTCCTTTACCAAATTGTAACTTATTATCTTCGCATCTGGATTCTTTTCTAACTCCGTCCAATCTTTCTCTGATTACTGATACTATTTCACTTGGTAGTGTGTCATTATTACGTTTAGTGATCAAAGCGTGTAGCATTAGACCATGGTTTAGTTCACAGGCAGTCTTCATTTTGTAAAAATCTAAAAAAAATAAAAATTCAGAATGGGGGGAGAAGACTAGTTCTTTAGGGTCTGCTAGGGAAAGACCATTCAGATTCCATTTTCGAGAACTACACGAAAACAGACAATCTAACTCTAACAGAAATACATATTATCCTTTAAAGACTTGATTCTCCCCACACTTAGTTAGCTGTGGTGTCGAAATTGTGATTAACTTCGTTGTCGACTTCCATCGGACCATGTATGTAATGTTTAACTCTGTGACCATTAACTTTAAATTCAATCCCATTTGAATTTATTAACTCTATCGTTCCGTATGGGAAAACTCTTTTGACTATGAATGGTCCAGACCATCTTGATTTCAATTTTCCAGGAAATAGCTTGAATCGTGAATTGAAAAGAAGAACTCTGTCTCCTTCCTTAAATTCTTTTGAACTTCTGATTCTTTTATCATGCCATTTCTTCGTTCTTTCTCTATAGATTAACGAATTTTCGTATGCTTCATGTCTTAATTCTTCTAATTCGTTTAGTTGACTTAATCGTAGACGTCCAGCTTCATGTAAATCAAGATTACATGTTTTCAAAGCCCAAAATGCTTTGTGTTCAATTTCTACTGGAAGATGACATGCTTTTCCATAAACAAGTCTAAAAGGTGTGGTTCCAATTGGAGTTTTGTAGGCTGTTCTAAAAGCCCAGAGTGCATCCTCCAATTTAATGGACCATTCCTTCGGATTTGATCCTACGGTTTTCTCTAGAATACGTTTTAAAGCTCGGTTGGTATTTTCAACTTGTCCACTTGTTTGTGGATGATATGCGGTGGAGATTTTATGAGTTACTCCATATCTTTTAAGAACTTTCTCAAGTTGATTATTACAGAAATGAGTACCCCGATCACTTATTAAAGCTTTCGGTGTTCCAAACCTTGCAAAAAGACGTTTTAAAAAGTTGACTACAACTCGTGCATCGTTAGTTGGGAGAGCTTGTGCTTCCGCCCATTTAGATACATAATCAATGGCTACGAGTATATATAGATTATTATGAGATTTTGGAAATGGACCCATAAAGTCAATACCCCAAATGTCAAATACTTCACATACTTGGATGACATTTTGTGGCATTTTATCACGTTGACTTATTTTTCCGGCCCTTTGACAAGCATCACAGGATTTGCAAAGAAGGTGTGCGTCTTTGTAAATTGTAGGCCAATAGAATCCAGCATCATAAACTTTTCTTGCTGTTAGTTGAGGCCCATAATGCCCTCCTGTTGGTCCAGTATGACAATGGTTTAAAATTTTACTAGCTTCATCTCCAAATACACATCGGCGTATTATTCCATCAGGACAACTTTTAAACAGATGTGGATCTTCCCAAAAATAGTGTTTTATATCACTGAAGAATTTCTTTCGTCTTTGGTACGATAATCCTTTTTCAAGGAATCCACATACTAAATAGTTTGCATAGTCTGCAAACCATGGGATTTCATTATAATCTATCTTCAATAGATATTCATCAGGAAAGTTGTCTTGTATGGCCGATTCATTTAGAACTTCTAACTCAGGATTTTCAAGACGAGAAAGATGATCAGCGGCGAGATTTTCTGCTCCTCTTTTATCTCGGATTTCAATATCAAACTCTTGTAAGAGTAAGATCCAACGGATTAATCTTGGTTTAGCATCTTGTTTCGAAAATAGGTATCTAAGAGCAGAATGGTCGGTATAGACCACCGTTTTTGCTAGAACGAGATATGATCGAAATTTGTCAAAAGCAAAGACAATAGCAAGGAGTTCTTTTTCAGTAGTTGTATAGTTTGTTTGTGCTCCTTGTAACGTCTTACTAGCATAATATATAGGTTGAAATCGTTTTTCAATCCTTTGTCCTAAAACGGCTCCCATTGCAAAATCACTTGCATCGCACATTAGTTCAAATGGTAGATTCTAATTTGGTGTTATCATGATCGGCGCATTAGTGAGTTTCTCTTTAAGAATATTAAAAGATTTGATACACTCATCTGAAAAGATGAATGGAGCATCTTTTTCTAGAAGTTTATTCATAGGAGTGGCAATTTTAGAAAAATCTTTTATGAAACGTCGGTAAAAACCGGCATGCCCTAGAAAACTCCTAACTCCTCTAACATTGGTGGGATGTGGAAGTTTAGCAATTACATCTACTTTAGCTCTATCCACTTCAATTCCTTCTTTTGAAATTTTATGACCAAGAACGATGCCTTCTTTAACCATAAAATGGCATTTCTCCCAATTAAGTACTAGATTTGATTGTTCGCATCTAATAAGCATTCGTTCAAGATTAGCTAGACATGTTTCAAATGTATCACCGAAGACTGAAAAGTCATCCATGAAAACTTCCATGCATTCTTCTATCATGTCGTGAAAAATCGCCATCATGCACCTTTGAAAGGTTGCAGGGGCGTTGCAAAGTCCAAATGGCATGCGTTTGTAAGCAAAAGTACCATAAGGGCACGTGAATGTGGTTTTCTCTTGATCTTCGGGTGCTATTGGAATTTGAAAATATCCGGAAAATCCATCTAGAAAACAATAGTAACTGTTTCCGGCTAATCTTTCCAACATTTGATCAATGAAAGGTAAGGGAAAGTGATCTTTTCTGGTGGCGTCATTTAATTTTCTATAATCAATACACACACACCATCCTGTTACGGTTCTAGTAGGAATAAGCTCATTTTTCTCATTTGTAATGACAGTCATGCCACCCTTCTTAGGCACGCATTGAACTGGGCTTACCCATGGACTATCAGAAATTGGATAAATTAAACATGCATCTAGCAGTTTAATAATCTCTTTCTTAACTACATCTTGCATATTAGGATTTAGTCTTCGTTGGCGTTGCACATACGTTTTATGACCTTCTTCCATAAGGATTTTATGTGTGCAATACGAAGGACTTATTCCTTTAATATCATGAATCTTCCATGCAATGGCTGGTTTATGAGCTTTTAACACAGAAATGAGTTGTGATTTCTCATTTTCAGTAAGAGAAGATGATATTATTACAGGTAATTTAGATTCACCATGTAAATAAGCGTATTCCAAATGGTTTGGAAGTGGCTTTAACTCTAATTTCGGAGGTTCTTCTATCGATGATTTGTATCGATATCTGTCTTCTTCTTTTAGCATTTGAATTTCTTCTGTTGTTGGTTCATATCCATTAGCTATAAGTGTAGCTAACATTTCAACTTCATCAATTGGTTCATTACCTTCTCCTAAAGAACATTCTCCTGTTCCTTGTAATTCTGGAAATTCTTCTAATAATTCTGCATGTGCATCTATAGTTTGAATATAATAACATGTATCATCTGCAGATTGCGGTTGTTGCATTGCTCTATCAACTGAAAAGGTAACACTCTCGTCCTCTATACTTAGGGTCAGTTTCTTACCGAACACGTCTATCATTGCTTTAGCCGTGTTTAAGAATGGTCTTCCTAATATGAGAGGAACTTGAGAATCTTCTTCCATGTCCAAAACAACAAAATCTACTGGAAATACTAAAGTACCAACTTTAACTAGCATGTTCTCCATTATCCCTCTAGGATATTTTATTGATCTATCGGCTAGTTGTATGTTTATTCTGGTTGGTTTCAATTCTCCAAGGTCTAGTTTAGCGTATAGTGAATACGGCATTAAATTTATACTAGCACCTAAATCTGCTAATGCTTCTATTGAACTAAGACTACCCAGAAAACATGGAATTGTGAAACTTCCTGGATCAGATAGTTTTTCTGGTATCTTATTCAACAGCACTGCTGAACAATTAGCATTCATAGTAACAGCCGAGAGTTCTTCCATTTTCTTTCTATTTGAGATTAGATCTTTCAAGAATTTAGCATATCTAGGCATTCCTGAAATCACATCAATGAAAGGAAGATTTACATTTATCTGTTTAAACATATCCAAGAATTTGGATTGCTGGGCTTCAAGTTTCTCTTTCTTCATTTTACTCGGGTAAGAAAGTGGTGGTTGGTATGGTTTAACATAAGGTCTAGCCTTAACTGTGTTATCTTCATTAACCTTTTCAACTACCGGTTCTTTTTCCTTATCTTGATCAGGTTGTGGTTCTTGTGGAGTAGGAATAGCTTCATCAGAAGTTACAGGTATTTCAGGTGGTTTAAGTGTTGTACCACTTCTTGTGGTAATGGCTTTAGCTGTTTCATTCCGGGGGTTAGCATTTGTATCACTAGGTAGACTTCCCGGTTTTCCTTCACCTATTAACCTTGCTAGGTTACTTACTTCTTATTCCAGATTTTGAATAGAAGCTTGTTGATTTCTAAATGCTTGAGCATTTTGTTCATTGGTTTGTTTCTGAGATGTGAAAAACTGCGTTTGAGTTTCAACTAACTTCGTCATCATATCTTCTAAATTCGGCTTTTTATCATCGGTTTGTTGTGGTGGTTTGTTTTGAAAATTAGGTCTTTGCTGATTGTAAGTATTATTGGATACTTGTTGATTGCTTGGACCTTGTTGGTTGTTGTATGGAATATTTCTGTTATAATTCTGGTTTTGATTGTAAATCGGTCTTGGCGGTTGATAATTATTCTGATAATTATTTCCAGGCCTTTGGTTTATGTATGAAATATTCTCTCTTTGTTCCATTGTTAATTCAATACTGAGACAATCTTTTGTCAAATGTGGTCCTCCACACTGCTCACAACTAATTCGTATTGAGTGAATATCTTTAGTCATCTTTTCCATTCATCTCTCCACAGCATCTATCTTTGCGGAAATGGAATCTAAGTCATGGCTAGAATCGGCTCTAGCTGCTTTAGATGATCTAACGATATCTTTTTCTTGGTGCCACTCATGTGAGTGGGAAGCAGTGTTATCAATAATGTTGTAAGCATCAGTTTCGGTTTTCTTCATAATAGAACCACCAGCTGCTATATCTATGTCTTTCCTTGTAGTGATGTCGCATCCTTGGTAGAATATTTGTACTATTTGACAGGTGTCTAAACCATGTTGCGGACATCCTCTTAATAACTTTCCATATCTTGTCCACGCCTCATATAGAGTTTCATTCGGCTTCTGTGTAAACATAACAATTTCTGCTTGAAGTCTTACGGCTTTAGATGCAGGAAAGAATTGTTTAAGAAATTTTTCAACTAAAACGTCCCATGTATCAATCGCCCCTTCAGGTAACGATTCCAACCAATCTTTGGCTTTTCCCTTTAAAGTCCAGGGAAATAACATGAGATATATCTGTTCATCCTCCACTTCTCGGATTTTAAATAGTGTGCAGATCCTATTAAAGGTACGTAGATGTTCATTTGGATCTTCCTTCGGTGCACCACTAAATTGGCATTGATTAGTCACCATGTGTAGAATTTGTCCTTTGATTTCATAATCTGGCGCATTAATGTCTGGATGAGTAATTGCGTGACCTTGGCCAGTGCGTTTAGCTCTCATTCGGTCTTCCATACTTAAAGGTTCCAGATTCTCCATAATTGAATTTGTTGAATCGGAATCACTAGAGGATTCTGATTTAATGGTTCGTTCCTCAACAATCTCTGTTTGAATGATTGGTGGTTCCGGAGGAAAGTTTAGTGGTTCAGGATCTACGAATCATTCCTGAATATTCTCCGAATTCTCAATTGTGAGGTCGGGTTCAAAAAATGGATTATCGGAAGTTTGAACTGGAGTACTTGGTCGACTGGATGACGATTCTAAAGAAAAATCAACGGCAGTAATATTTGCTAAATGTCTTGATCTAGTTACAGGTGGTGAACGTACAAAAGGTGGTGAACGTCTTGCTCGGTGCATTCACTGAATATCCTATTAGTTTTTAAAAGGAAAGAAAAATTATAATAAGTTATCCAATCAATAGACTTTTCTGATTTTGCCCACGTTTCGAATAGCCAAAAGATGCAGCAGAGGGGCAGGATTCGTTTGGTCTCAATATAATTGAGGACTGTTTGGCTCCAATAACCCGGTCCACGTACAAATCCAATTATTACTACGAACCAGAAAATTTTGATGTCTATCAATTTAACCACTTAAAATAAATTTTCGTAATTTTAAGAAATTTAGATAAGAAGTAGAATAAAAATCTATGTCCTAAAAAGTAGAATAGCAAGAAATAAGAAAAAGAGTTCGTCAAAAAAGGTCGAAAAAGAAAAATGGTTGAAAAATAAAAGGTGACGGAACAATAAAAGAAACTTATAAAACTTAAAACACTTGACTAACCTAACCTTATTACTACAACTAACTTAAAATTATAATCGCAAATTGAGATTACTAATTGGAATGATAATTGATACATAGGTAAAAGGTGTCTAAAAATATTAAAGCTTACAGGAAAAACTAAATCTCAAATGGAAATAACTTAAAAAGAAACTAAAATTTAAAAAGGCGTCGCAAAATTCTAAAGCTCTTAAATCTTAGTCTAAAGAAAAAGCACTTAAGGAATTCTACGGCAAAGCCTAAAAATCTAGAAGTAAAAATAACTATGGCAAAAACTGAGTTTAAAACTAAAAACTAGCTAAAAATACAAATATTACGCTAAAACAATTAAAAAGGGACAAAATATAAAAATATACAAAAAGTTGTAAAAAGTACAATTTTTATAAAAATATTATTTTTATATTAATTATTTAATAAAACTACTAATTTTAACAAATTAAATAAAAAGTAAAACTTAAAATAAAACTAATTATAATAATAATAATAATTAGGGTTAAATAATAATAATAATAATTAATTACCCGTAATTAATTCAGTTCAGGGTTTCTGTCAGCGCGTCAGAGAAACTCCGCGAGTTGCGGTATTCGATGCAGCAAACCCCGCGAGTCGCGGGGTTTCAAAATTCAACCCTGGAATAGTTAAAACTGACGCGTTTTTTTTATTTATATATATTTTTTTATTTTTCTGTTTTTAATTTAATTAAAATATTTATATAATTTAAATAAAACTTATATTTTTATAAACTAAAATAAAAATAAAGAAACTTATAAAACTTTTAACAAACTCTTAAAAATATATAAATTTTTGTTTTTCTTTTTATATTTTCGAATATTTAAAACGTACTTTTATAAAAACGAATTTTAATAAAAGTAAACTAAAAATCTTTTTTTCTTCTTATATTAGCGTTGCGCTTCCGGCTTTTAAGAAGTTCCCCGGCAGCGGCGCCATAAATACTTGATGTTAAAGCAAAGGGGTACAAAATAGTTATATATTTACTACGAAATACTATTAAATACGATACAATTTTACACAAGATATTTATTTATTTATAGAATGGATATACTTAAACCTTGCTACAACACTTATAGGCAGTGTACCTAATCGTACAGTAGTGTAGTTTTTAGTAAGTCCGGTTCGTTCCACAGAGAAATCTTTAAACAAAGCTTAACGCTATATTAGTTTACTTTTATAAAAATACAAATATATATATTAGTAATATTATTATTATAAAGGGGGGGTTTTACCGTTTAATGACCGGTTTGTCGATTTTAAAACTTTAGTCGCAGTTAAAACCAAATGTAAAATAATAAAAATAAATACAAGACTTAAATTAAAGCGTAAAGTAAATAACAATAATGAAATTGCGAATAATAAAAGTGCGATAAAATAAACTTGCGATAATTAAAAAGTACGATAATTAAAAGTGCAATTAATAACAATAAAAATGCGATAATTAGAAGTGCAATTAAATATAAAATAAAGGAAATTAAATATGAAATAAAAGAATTATGCTTATTTAAACTTCCGTAATCATGATGTTTGACGTGTTGATTTTAGTTTTATGCCCATGGGTTAATTGTCCTTTGTCCTGGATTATTTAATATGTCCGTCTGGTTTTTGTCCATAACAGTCCATCAGTCATAAATATAAAGTGCGAGTGTCCTCGTCAAATTATCCTTATACCCGAAGTTAAATATTCCAACTAATTGGGGATTCGAATTGTAACAAGGTTTTAATACTTTGTTTAATGAATACACCAGGTTATCGACTGCGTGTAAACCAAGGTTTTACTACTTTGTTAACAATTACACCAATTACCCTTGAATGTAATTCACCCCTGTTTCAACAAGTCTATTAACTATTAATCCAGTTTCGTATCCGGTAAAATGAATAATTATTGGTATTTATAGATATCCCGCCCACCGTACCCAGTCAAGCGTATGTGGTTATATATCAATACGTCGAATTATAAGTTTGTATATTAAATTAACAAGGTATTGTTTAATTAATATAAAACCCATTAATAACCCATAGTCTAATTTCCACAAGTGTCGTTCTTTTATTCAAACCCCAATTATGGTACAAAGCCCAACTACCCAATTTTAGTAATTAGCCTAACATCATGATTACTTCGGATTAAATAAGCATAATAATAACTTAGCTACGAGACATTAAATTAAAAAGGTTGAACATAACTTACAATGATTAAAAATAGCGTAGCGTTACACGGACAGAATTTCGACTTACACCCTTACAATATTCGCTAACATACCCTTATTATTAGAATTAAAATTAAAATATTAATTATAAATATATATTACGTATATATTGAGAGAAGAAGGAAAAAAAGATGGTTTTTGCGATCAGAATTCGGTTGCTTTTATAGGGATTTTCAGAAATTGGGGCTCCGCGACTCGCGGCCCTTTTGGCCTTCAAACTCCGCGAGTCGCGGAGTTTGCTTTTACAGCTCACACAAGTTTGGCTCTTTGTTTACCGACGGTTTTATAAATAAATATAATATATTAAATAATTATAAGAATTATTTAAATATTATATTATATTTATGTGCATAGTTGACTTGTAATTTTTAGTCCGTTGCGTCGAGCGTTGAGAGTTGACTCTGGTCCCGGTTCCGGATTTTCGAACGTCCTTGCGTACAATTTAATATCTTGTACTTTGAGTTTAGAATCTTGTACTCTTGTAATTTTGAGACGTTTCTTATCAATAATTAGAACCTCTTTAATTGTATTTTGTTCTTTTGAGCTTTTTGGTCGTTTGCGTCTTCAATTCGTCGAATCTGTCTTTTGTCTTCACCTTTTATTATTTAAACGAATATTACTTGTAAATAGAACAATTGCAACTAAAAGCTTGTCTTTCTTGAGGAATAATGCTATGAAATATATGTTCGTTTTTAGCATTATCACGTCCCTTTGAAGAATTCACAAACACCATGTGCTCTTACCACAAGATCCTAATGCTCTAGCCTCGTGAAATCACAACTACGTTCTAGATCCCTTTAAGAAGATAGCTTATAAGTAAACTTATAGCTAAGCTTACAATCACTCATAGTTCTTCAATAGGTCACACCAACTTAATTCCCAATGGAATTGATCAACTTCCTAGATCCCTTTAAGGAAGTTGAATCATTAAGCAAGATGGTGTTTCCTACCATAAGAACTATCTAACTTCCTTGACCCCCTAAGGAAGTATCTTACAAAGTAAACTTAAAGATACAAATAATAAGCATAAAGTTTACATTTCAATTCTACTTAGTGTAAGTAGAATCTCTCTTTCTCTCTTATAATCTCTCCATAGATGTGTGGTTAAGGCTTGGAAGATTAGTTGATATGAATTTGAAAGTATGTTGAAAGAGGTGGTCTTCAAGTGTCTTCAAGCGTTGTTTAAATAGGCAATAGAAATGCAAAGTAGTGGGCACACCTTCTTCATCTCTTTTATCTTGTTTCTTCATAATGTTACTTACACAAAGATTCTCTTTGACTTGGAAGTATTCATTGATTATAACCCTTCAATGCATGTGTCAACATTTGATCTTGGAAGCATGCATATGATACTTGCCAAATAGCAATCTTCCAAAATACTTCTTGTAAGCATGCATGTGATATTCAAGTACTTGACAAGTAGCAACCTTCCAATTTCTTTTTGTAAGACTTATATGCATGTGTCAACATCTAATCTTGTGACAAACCATAATACTCCAAACTTCATATCCCAAGACTTCAATAATTTGTCAATACATGGATGGAAGTATCAAGCTCCATTGGTTACTTGCAAATGAGGAAAGCATCTTTTCTTGAGACTTTTGTCATTGATTTTAAAAGAGGTAAATGCTGAATTTTTGCTCCATGATAATTAGAAACCATCCAAACTTCATAACCCATGACTTTAACCATTTGTCTTTTCTTTGATGGAAGTATCTAGCTTTTAGAACCTTGTTGCACCTTAATTGAACTAGTTTGAATCTAGTTGAAACTTAATTGATTCTTGTTACAACCTTGACTAGCTTGGATTAATTACACTTACATACATACAAATGGTGCTTAAAAGTAATGGGAGAGCACCTCTTTACTTGGGACTTTAATGACCATTATTAGTATGTTTAAATGACATTATGCAATAAGATAAAAAGATATAACACTTGTGTGTTTAATCTAAATTCAGCTCAAAATGTCATTAAGACGTCATTATGTGTGATTAGTAAAAATTAACATCTTTTGGTTCAAAACTCTTTTGGAATCAAAGAAGGCAACTATTATAAGTATGTTTAAAAAGGTTTTGTAAAATATAGATGCCTCAAAGTGATCTAACTTAAAGTGGTTGAATTTGGTAACAGAGAAAACTACGGTCGAGCTGCGGTCGTCCGTGATGTCAGCCGTAGATTGACAATTTTAGAAAAATTGAACTTGTTGGTACAGGACACACACGTTGGCTTCACGGTCGACCGTAGTTCAGCCGTGTAGCATTTTTACCAAGAAAATTACTTATGTATTGGTCTTTTTGCTAGAGAGAGTTTAGGCTCATGAACTCATGTCGTCTTACATATGATTAAGCACTTATCTCTTTTGTGTCATCATCAAAACAAAGTGATTAACTTTTGAATATTATCACTGGATCATTAACCAACAACATGTATACAGTGGGTCACGATACGTATTAATTAATTCGAATATTATATATTAAACTATATATGAATTATTAAATTACTAACTGTGGACTACTAACTGTGGACTACTAACTGTGGACAATTAAAATGAATAAAAATATTGATTATAACATATGAAACTAAAACATTTCTTCAAGTTTGCCACTTGATTTCATCTTAAACCTCGTTTGTATCTTGAAGATTACAATCTGCGTTCAAACCTTTCATGAATCTTGAAAATACCTCAATCGAAAGGATGAACCAACTGCACTTCATCTATGGAAGAAAAGATTGATGCATATAGTTATGCACCTGAAAACACTCGGAACCTGAGTAAACGTTTAACACGTATCTGTGTTAGCTTCTTTGGCATTGTTATTACCAAAAATAATATTGCAATTCCCTTTCAAATTAGCCAATTTTGTCACAGCTCCAGCAAATCAACTTCAATATTCATTCGGATTAACCTTATTATAACTTTGATATAAGTTACCTTTCATCATCATTACCGGAGAACCGTTTATATTCCACCACACTAGCAGTAAACTTACCAGCAACTTCATTACTCATTGGCTTAAGTCTCTCCGAAGAACCATTATATTTGTTCATTAAAACCTATTCATATACTCATCCGCATCTTATAACGAGAATTACCACATCAATTACCGGGAATTAGCAATCAGTATTTTGAAATCTCGCAACATGTCTACATCAACAGTTATATGTATACATATAACCTTTATCTCTTAGAATTATAACCTTCCATTATGAAATTTTGAAAAGCACCCAGTCTGCGAATCAATACTCTGAATTTTAAAAAGTTGAATGAAGCAACAAAAAAATGTAAACGACCTTAACAACCAAAATTTTGATGATAAAGAATTGTATGTTGGCAAAGCTCATAAATGTTAGAACTGGAAAACGGATTGAGCAAACCATGAAGGAGGCTGTGGACAAATCACAAAGACTAAACCTGCCTTCAAAGAATCCAAATGATTCAGTATCTGCTGAAGTCATTAATGAATACCTTGCTTCTGACTCTAAACCTTTACGAACAAATCTTCATCATCATCCATCGATATTAGAAATTCTAAGATATCATCGTATCTTTCATTATAAGTATCCTCGGTATTTTTGAAGATATTTTCATCAAAAATCATTTATCTCTTCGCGATATCAGCGTTACATCAGTAAGGAAACTATTTTAGTTTCTAAATTCTAAAAAAAAATTCGAATTTAAAATTTGAATGTTTTTGAAGTAATGTTGAGAACCGAAGCATGAGTAAGTATAATATAATGACACTTGATCAACGTGATTATATTACAGTAAGTCATGCTGAGTTTTTAATGGAACGTGGTGATTCACAGACCATAACGTCATCATGTGTCATGTTACACGACTCTTACATTTTATCTCATCTATAAACATATCGAGAACATATCTTCCTGATAGTTCTATCTTTTCTATTGAATTCTAGTAATTTAACCAATCAAGATCGTGCTATTACAATCTCTCTCTTAGAATATTAGTCATGTTCATTCGAAAACTCCATACCTACGAACTCTGGACCATTACTTGCGAAGAGAAAGTAAAAGAATGAAGCTTCAAAATAGAAATGGGAGTATAAATCGCAGCAAATAGAATAAAGCATTAACTGTGGATGACAATGATTATAAAAGACAGAAGCAGGGACTTAGAAATATAAAGGGAGATATAAAGTCCAACAACAACTCAGAAATTACAGGCCGTGAATATCGATGCATATAGCAATGTAAAGACACAGGATAACTAAAAACACTATAAACCCAAGGGTATAATAGAAGTAAATAGATTCTTCTGGCGGCAGATGAAAAAGAAGAATGACAGATATAAAAGTTAGGAGTATATCGAGAATCAGAACTGGATGGAGCATATTGACGAATGCTTTAAGATATGAATTGAGATAGAAAAAATGGAAGGTATGAGTTGTGGAGATAAGGAAACGAATGGGATGGATTTATAGTGAACTATCCGACAGAGCAATCGAAACAGATTGCCGCATTTAATTAAAGAGAATCATAATTTCCTTAATTACTGAAGAATCAAATCTTATTACGAAGACTTTATCTAAATCCCTTGAACTCTGAAAATCAACCGTATCTACGTCAAAAGATATGACGAAACTTTATTTTCTCATTTCACTCTTTTATGATAGCTTCACTCGTACTCTTAACAAAAATCAAATTGTTTTATCCATAATACTCAATGACGATAAAACTCTAATTTCCAACTCATATGAGTCATGAAAACATATTTATTGTCAACCATGACGATCTCAATCAAATTTTGGGGACGAAATTTCTTTAACGGGTAGGTACTGTGACGACCCGGAAATTTCCGACCAAATTTAAACTTAATCTTTATATGATTTCGACACGATAAGAAAGTCTGTTAGGTTGAGTCTCAAAAAGTTTGAACTGTTTCATATATTCAATTGACCTTCGACCATTCTCGACGATTCACGAACAACTAATTGTAAATAGATATATATATTTAAATATATATATATATATATATATATATATATATATATAATAGTTTGAATTATTATTTGAAATAATATATGATTTATTTGTTGGAAATAAATATGTAAAATAATATGCGATGTAATAAAAACGATTATATATATATATATTTATATATATATATATATGTATATATAAATATTTCTTGTAAATATATAAAATTATATTAAATCTAATTGTTTAAAAATATATAATATATTTATTTTAGTAATTAAACTTGCTATTTAAAAATATTTATATATAGAAAAAGAATATATTAAAAATAAATGATTTCGGACCTAATCAGTAATCGTCAGTATCACTCGGTTGGCATCTCGTTAGTGTTCATATAGCTCTAATACATATATATGACGGATTAAGATAAAAGTTGGACTGTAAATAGATTACGAAGATTATAGGTTGATAGAAATATTTTTATCTTTTTAGTTTAAGATTTAGTACTCCGTACATCTTACTTGAATTTAAAAATAAATAGAGGACGAATCTTTTTGGAGCAGGTTTTACACATTAAATTACCAAAATAAGTAAAGGTATTTAATTTAAAAATATGGAATTTTTCTGAGCATTTTTATCCGCCACTGATTTTATCAACGGAGTACGATATTGCAGTCCGTGAAAACTGTCGGCAGATAAATTACAAATTGAAGGCTGCTATATTATTTTATACTATTTGTGCACATTCCTTATACTTCTAATATGTTAATATATGAAATTACTGTACGACTTTATGTGAATGTGATTTTATATATTTATGTGTCTTGCATACAATCAAACCAACGAACACCCACTTTGTTTCTTTCTATTAACTTTTTCTATTTCTTCTCTAAAACCCTGCAGCAACCACCATGACCCAATTCATACACTATCTATATTCTATATCTATATAAAATACATATACAAGTGCATACGAAGAACATCTATCTATCTCTGTGTTAATTCACCATGTACCACCTAACGACATCACCTTTTAAACCACCACTTTCATCTCACCATCACCACCATCGAACCAACACCATAGAACTAAACTACTGCTAATTGGGTTTATATTGCAGATGCAAATCATCTAGCCCGAAACCTTTGAGCTACTACTACATCCACTTCTGTTTCTGGTCCTTCGATCAAACCCAGTCACCATCATCACGTTGCCAATCATATTGCTGCTACACACCTTATATTCATGTTTTGTTCAAGACTACTGCTACACTAATGTTTTTGTAACCCATTCGAACACCCAAAACAAAAACAACTGAGTCGTGTCATGAGATTATTTCGGTTACTTTTATTATTCGAAAAACCTATTGAATCGAGACCAAGAACAAAACAACCACGATAAATCTTGTCTCTCTCACTCTACTCTCTCTCTATTATTCTTCTTCGTAAAACCACCCTAACACCAACCATCACGCCACCATTATTATCTTCTACCGCTGCTATGGAGTTTCTGTTTCACCTGAAAAACAGCCCCACGAAACCTGCTGCATCTGCTTTCTATTCTGTTTTTTTTTTCTGTTGTTGTTTGATCAAAACTACAAACCCAGAATTGTTGTTACTCGCCTCCCTTTTCGGTTCATGTGACATGAATCGATGATGATGGAAGTAAATAGATAAATATGAGAATGATGATCTTGATTGACAAACCAAAGACCCCGTCTTCTGTCTCCTGTCGCGAACCAGAAAAGCACGAACCAGTTGTTTTTGGATACTGTATATGGCTGCCACATATACTTAATTCTTAACTTGCAAAACCCCTTTTTCTATACGCCTCAATTCTTTAACAACCGACAACTATGGATCACATATTTAATGGACTAAACTTGGGCTTCTTTTAGTTAGTATAGGACTATACAAAGAGTGGGCTGAGATGTTGGGCCGAAATATTTCCAGTTGGGCCGAAGAAATGAAGAGGATGAGATAAGAAATAACGGTGATGCAATCATGATCGTGATCGTGATGAACGAGTTGATGATGGTCATAATGATGACGATGATCGCGATGATGTTATGATAACATGATAATTCGATGATGATGAGGTGAGTTGAAAACGAGTGATGATGCGAATGATTACAATGGTGATTAGAATAATGAAGATGATTATGATCATGATATGATGATGATGATAAAGAAAAACGTTAATGATAGATGATGATTACGTTTGTTACTAAGATATTAAAATGGGTTTTGTTTTCGTGAAGATGGAGATGAAAAATTTAAACAGAAAACCTGAAAAACGAAATAAAGTCGTAACATAAATCAGATAAACAAGGATGAAGGAGTGGTTAGGGGAGATATCGGGTTAGTGGGAGGTCGCGGGTTCAAACCTGGACTTGGGCATTTTTTTTTCTTTCTAAAGGCTACTCCTTTGAGGTAGTTATTACTAATACTCTTATTATTATTAATATTTCATTATTATTATGATTATTGTTAATATTATTATTATTATTATTATTATTATTATGATTATTATTATTATTATTATTATTATTATTATTATTATTATTATTATTATTATTATTATTATTATTTATTATTGATTGTTATTAGGTAATTATTATTATTACCAATAGTAGAAATAAGATTATTAGTAAAATTAATATTATTATCATTATTACTATCATTATTATTATTTTCATTAACATGATTTTTGTATATAATTTTATTTACATTATTTTTATTATCACTATTATTATCGTTAGTATTATTATTATTACAGTATTATTATTACTACAAACATAATGATATTATTATATAAGTATTACATATAACAAATTACTGATTTTTGATGTAATACCAACTATATATATATATATATATATATATATATATATATATATATATATATATATATATATATATATATATATATATATATATATATTGTAATATAACTATATGTATGAATATTGATTATTTACAAAATAACTATATATAAAATATAACTGAAGATATAAAATATAAATAAAGTATATATATTTATATAACTACAACACTTAATATATAAATATTATGTAGGAGGAATTATGTGATTATATGTGTTAATATATATACTTGATATAGATTCGTGAATCCAAGGCCAACCCTGCACTTGTTCAGTGCCGTCATATGTATTTTTACTACAAAATACAGTATCGTGAGTTTCATTTGCTCCCTTTTTAAATATATATTTTTGGGACTGAGAATACATGCGTTGTTTATAAATGTTTTACGAAATAGACACAAGTAATCGAAACTACATTCTATGGTTGAATTATCGAAATCGATTATGCCCCTTTTTAGTCTGGTAATCTAAGAATTAGGGAACTGGCCCCTAATTGGCGCGAAT
This sequence comes from Rutidosis leptorrhynchoides, assembly GCF_046630445.1. Classification (NCBI taxonomy): domain Eukaryota; kingdom Viridiplantae; phylum Streptophyta; class Magnoliopsida; order Asterales; family Asteraceae; genus Rutidosis; species Rutidosis leptorrhynchoides. Next base: position 340,514,211 of record NC_092343.1, on the reverse strand, counting down.
CCTAAAGATAGATCTATGGGCACTAACAAGCTCCAGTCAGAGAATTTGAACTGCTTTAGTACTTCGAATTTATCATGTCTGAAGGGAGTCCCGGAATGATGGGGATATTCTATATGCATCTTGTTAAGGTCGGTTACCAGGTGTTCACCATATGAATGATTTTTATCTCTATGTATGGGATGTATATTTATGAGAAATGGAAATGAAAATCTCGTGGTCTATTAAAAATGATGGAAATGAATATTGATGATAAACCTATGAACTCACCAAACTATTGGCTGACACTTGAAAGCATGTTTATTCTCAGGTATGAAAGAAATCTTCCGCTGTGCATTTGCTCATTTTAGAGATATTACTTGGAGTCATTCATGACATATTTCAAAAGACGTTGCATTCGAGTTATTGAGTTCAACTTTCGATGTAAGGGGGATCGATTTGGACACGTTGTTATGCCCCCTTTGTAACGACTTGGTCGAGTCGGTGGATCACGCCATTTACTCATGCAAATCCGCCCAAGAATTTTGGATTGACATCCTTAAATGGTGGAATCTTTCCCTCCCATCGGGTTTCACTCTTGTAGATCTAATCAAATGTTCGAACGCGCTAGGTTTGGAAACAAGCAAAAAGAAAGTTTGGCAAGCGGTTGTTTGGGTCACATGTTATTTAATTTGGAAAAATAGAAACCTTAAAGTCTTTAGAAACGACGCTTGGGCCACATCTAAGATCGTTAGCGAGGTTCAAGTGAAGTCCTTTGAGTGGGTAAAAATTCGTTCGAGAAAATTCTTTTCGTCTTGGCATCAATGGCTTCTTAATCCGACATCCTCAAACGTATTGGACGTGAATTTTGACCCGGGATGAGTGTTGTATGTAATCTTTGTAATGGTCTTCGTATCGTGTATTTTTGTTCTCTCGTGTAACATGTTTGTATTTCCTCGTGTTTGGTGTTGGTAGCTAATTCGACTACCTCACCACCTGGTACATTATTTTTAATTAATATATACTCCGTATATAATTATAATTTTTTTTAAAAAGAAAAAAAATTTATAAATTGCCGCTAAAAAGTTAAAGTGGAAATTAATTTGTATTTCACTTACCCCGATCCGTGTTATGAAATTGCCAACAGCAAATTACGTCCGTTAGATCACTCACAAAAATATCAATGGCCAGTATTGTCAATCCATTACGCCTATAACCCACCAATCACATTGCACCATTCCGCACATATAAAACAACAACCCACCATGGTCAAATTCCTCACTTCACCTTCATTTCACACCCTCTCTACAAAATAATCTTTATAACACTCTGCACAAATGGCGCCAAAAGCAGAAAAGAAGCCCGCAGCCGAGAAGAAACCAGCGGAAAAATCTCCAGCGGCGGAGAAGAAACCAAAGGCCGGAAAGAAGCTGCCTAAGGAGGCCGGCGCCGGCGCCACCGACAAGAAGAAAAAGAGAAACAAGAAGAGCGTCGAGACTTACAAGATCTATATCTTCAAAGTGTTGAAACAAGTGCATCCTGATATCGGAATTTCAAGCAAGGCAATGGGGATTATGAATTCGTTTATCAATGATATCTTCGAGAAACTTGCTCAGGAATCTTCTAGACTTGCAAGGTATAACAAGAAGCCGACGATTACGTCACGTGAAATTCAGACGGCGGTGAGATTGGTGTTGCCTGGTGAGCTGGCAAAGCATGCCGTTAGTGAGGGGACAAAAGCTGTTACTAAATTTACTAGTGCCTAATTAGGGTTTGGGATTTGTGTTGGATTTGGGGGTTTTTAGAAATTTGATGTTTTTAGTGAATTGGAAGTCGTTTGGTTATGTAATTAAACAGTTCGAATGAAATTTAATCTTTATTTAGTTTGCTTTACTCATGAAAGTGTTGGTATTCATAAATCTAATAGTGGTCACAATTTTGTAGGGCTCAATTTGAGTTCTCTAAATGGGTCAAGTAAAAATCTAACTCAAGGAAACGGGTCTACCCGAATTCGGTTGCAAATCACAAATTGAATACTGTATTAATTTTATTTTGTTGTCACAAGTTTGTAGTAACACTTTGAGTATTTATTTATTTATAAAAACAATTAAGAGTTCAGAGTCGAGGGTCCAACCAACTAAACTTGATTCATTTTTGACCCATACTACAATCCATCCCTTTCGGGTCTGGCCCTCTTAATTATCAAGTACCTGATGTTGAAAAAGATGTATGGAAGGCAATTAGTGTGTATTGGCCTAGAAGAACCACTCAAATTGACTTTTGACATGTAGTCTGAGCCAATTTTTAGATGCCAATACAACTTGATCAGCTTAAGCTTATGTTGTGAATATAAGTTTTCTACACTGTTTGTGCATAGTTGCATATGCCTCTTTCAAGTTTCAACTTAGTCCAATCTTTATGAATAGTAAAAATAATATAGATATTTGTCAAATAAAACCAAAAAATTAAACTATATACCGAGTCAATTCTTAAATCTTTGTTGTGGTTCGAGAATAGTGATTAACAAAGAACTTTCTATTGTGGATTTGTGGTATACCTGGCAATTGGGTCGGGTCAGGTCGGGTTTGGGTCGGGTCAAAATGGGTTTGGGTCCAAACGGGTCGGGTCTGAACAAGGTCAAAAAATTTAAACTGGTCAAACGGGTCGGGTCGAAAGTGGGTTGGGTCGGGTCGGGTCGAGACCCATTCTTTTCCGGGTTGGGTTGGGTCAGCCCCATTTTCTTTAGACCCGGCGCTTTTTTGGGGGCGTTTTTTCGGGGGGCATTTTTCGGGTGGCGTTTTTCAACTGGGGCACTTTTCCGGGGGTGTTTGGGGAGCACTTTTTTCAAGGGGCACTTTTCTGGTCTGGGGGCGTTTTCTAGGGGGACACTTTTCCGGGCGTGTTTTTAACTTTTTTTCGGGGGGCGCTTTTTCAGGGGGCGTTTTTTGGGGGGACACTTTTTTGGAGGCACTTTTTTGGGGGCGTTTTTTTGGGGGCACTTTTTCGTGGGGCGTTTTTTTCGGGGGGCGTTTTTCGGGGTCGTTTTTTCGAGGGGCGCTTTTTCGGGGGAACTTTTTTGTGGAACGTTTAGACGCGCGTTTTAGGGGCCGTTTTTGGGGGCGTTTTCGGGTAGAAAAAAAACGCGTCGAATAATCGCATCGATAAAGCGCGTCGACAATCGCGTTAAAAACGTGCGCCGAAAACGTGCGGCGAAAATTCAAGTCGAAAAAACGCTTCGAAAAATCACGTCGATAAAGCGGGCATCGAAAACGTAGGACCCATTGGGACCCGAACATAGGACCCATTGGACCCGTCACATTTTCCTTGTGATATAAATGGTTCATTTTTGGACCCATTATAATTTTTATCCTTTATAAATCAAGACCCTATTGGACCCTAAAATTAAGACCCAATAGACCCATTTTTAAGGTTGTGGGTTTGATTTGCCAGGCATAATTTGTGGGTGACCAAAAGTGGGTAATATGGACTTGTTTCTTCAATGTAGCAATGGCAACATGAAACACTCATTACATCATTAGCATTTAATTCACAAAAACAATATGTAAAACGTTCACACTGAACCAACACAAGCTGATTAATTTGAATTGGCATTTAAAAATTGGCCAAAACAATCAACCTGAGTTGTTTGGCCAAGACTGATATCCAACCACTATAAGTCAGGTATTAGATATAACATAGATCGCTTAAAAAGAGTCTTCGCTTAGTGTTGGTCCAATACAACAACTGAGTAACAACCTAAGTCTTTGTATATGGATAAAAAAGATTGTAAATCTCTGAATTACTTCTATTTTACTTGACTCAACTGAGATAAAACATAACTCAATGTGGTTAATCTATAGACAAACAGGTTATAATCGCCACTTATGTATACTTAAGGTTTTATGCACTTTTGTTATTCATCAAAAGTTTGAACTTTGACAGAGTAAACTCTAACAAAGATTATTTTGTTCGTGGTGTAATCTATATGTATGCGTTTTAACATTAGACCCAAATAAACACAATTTCATTATATGTTTTGGGTAAATATTTACCATGGTAAATATTATTATAAAATAATAAAGAATCGATACAATGAGCGTTCAGTGCTATTAGTGAGTCTAGCAACCAACAAACAACCAAACTAGACTAAATACATGAGCCTAACCCTCAAAGAAAAATCAAACAAAGAAACTCATTGAACCTTCATTCTATCTTTTAGAACCCGCACCCGTTCTCCATGCGGTCGAATAGTATGCCATACTTGGGATATCCATTCAACATTCGCCATTTCACAGTATCTTCATTTGATAGATTACTTGGGATTAGAACAAAAATATCACGAATTGGGGATTAATTTACCACCCATGATGGTGGCTAAGCTCATGCTCCATTAAGAATTAAGTCGCTCACCTTTTCCTTGGACGTGAACCCAACAAGTCTAGAATGAGCAGCCCATATATCAAACCATGCATCAGTTCTAAGGACTTATTTTTCCAATCTTGGATCCGACTCTTCACCATCTCTATAAGCGACTTGCAATCACGACTTAACAGACGAGTGGAGACTAACGGGACCCCTTGGTAGCGGACATGCAGGGTTCTGCTTCAAATGAAATCATATCCAAAATCTGATTCTTCACCATCATTATCTGCTTTAATTTTAAAACCCACCTATCAATGAGTTTATATGTGAAAGGTTTATAAGGTCCTTAATATTGATTGATTTTTTAAAAAGTGTATTTTGCTATAGATTTTTTTGAAAAAAATATATTAACATCGACTTTTCTTGTATTTAGCGAATATTGGGTTCTTAGTGGGCTGTTAAAATAAACAGCTAGCCAACTATATAAAGAATGATGTTATTCTCATTTAAAGGCCCAATACTTTACTTTAAATTAAATTAAATTTATTTTATTTTATTACGGAATTATACTGAAATAAATTTTAACACAAAATGCGAAAATAAGCCGCTCACTTTAGATCTCAATTTAGGGTTTTACTCTACTGACGCCTCCTTTCTTCTTATAGGTAAACTCAATCTCTAAACTATTTCGATATTTGTTGATATATGTAGTTTAATTTTGTTTACTTGTGATTATTTCGGTTTTTATGAATGATTTTTTTAATGCTAAAAGCTCATCGATTCTAATATATAGATGAATAGATATGGTTTAATATTTATATTTTGTTTGTATAAGTTTCATCATTTGTTGTATAGCTTAAATTGTTAAAATGTGAACCTTGCAAGAATTTTGTCTGAATAATCCTGTTTTGTATATAATTTGATATTACTATCTATTTTTTTTTGTTGCACATATTACCGATAAAAGTTTACTCCATGTTCTTGGTTGGTACTTCGTAATCACAGTTTATACCTCTAAAGACATCCTGATTTGAATGCATATTGAGTTATTTTTTTTATTGGTTAACAAATTTTTTTATTTTCAAAAATAACACACTGTGACCATGTGAATTTAATTCTTGTTATTTAAACAATCAAACAAATAATTTACAGTTTTGAAAGTTACATTATGTTGTAGTTCTAATCTTTTATATTTACAGCTGACTAAATTTATTAGAGTAAAGATGAGGTATATTAAGATTCATAGAGCAAACCTTCAATGGCGTCTTATTCAACATCATTCAACCACAATAGCTATCAATATGACGTGTTTGTGAGCTTTAAAAACAGGTAAATAAGAGACTTTCTCATGTTGTTTAGTTTATTGCTAAACATAACGTTTTCATGATGATTAGTTTTGTTAAATATTACATTTTACATTTACATGATAAAGAAGTGGAAGTTTCATTTTAGTTTAGATGAAGAGTTACATACATATAATAATTGTGTGCACTACTTTTTTAGTGACCATTGGGTGTTGTTCATATTACCTTTGGAACTTTTAGTGTTTGATTTATTTTAAACAATATAAAGTTAGTTCATTTTCAAATCTTAACACGTTGATATTGCATATTTTGTTTATAGGATACTTGATGATATTCCTTGGATTTCGGCTGAGGTAAAATATATAACTTTATATGAAGGATATTCATTTGAGTCTAAGTTTTAAGTTGAGTTTGAGGGGACCAGTCTCAACCCTTAGATTGAGATTGATCAATGGATCAAATTAAAAGTCACAACATATCATTATTTTGGGGCAGAGGGGTATTTTCGTCCACACAAGCAAAATATACTATACACCCACAGGCTTGGAATTTCATTCGATCGCATCTGTATTTCACACACAAACACACACTTCCTTCTAGGGTTTCAACAACGAACGCTAATTTCCTTCGATCAACACCAATCAAAGCTGCCATTATCAACAATCATCAACAACCCTACACATTAATCGATCATCATCCATCAAACATGGCTAAATCAGACCGTTCTCTAATCAAAAAACGTCATCGGCTGAAAAGCAAGTTCCGGCTAATAAAAAAGCTCCGGCCAAAACTCATGGTAATTTTAACAAGTTTTATTGATGTTCGTTTATAATCAATCAAGTTTATTTGTATTCCTTTGTTGTTTTCAAATTTTAGGGTTTCGTGATATATCATTCGTGTGTGTGCTTCTTTAATCACATGTTATTTGTTGTGATTGTTTAATATGTGCTTTTTATCTTTTGTTTGAGTTGCACATTTGTTGTTCTTAAATCAGATTGCATGTATAAGTTTTGTTAGTACCTTTTAGGTTTTATCAATCACATGTGATTATTACAAGAAATCACTTTCGAATACACATTTAGCTGTTAACAGCTGACATTTGCTTCTTTAATCTCATGTTATTCGTTGTGATTGTTTAATATGTGCTTTTTATCTTTTGTATGACTTGCACACCTTTTAGGTTTTATTCAATCACATGTGATTATACAAGATTTCACTTTTGGAATACACATTTAGCTGTTAACAAATGATATTTGCTTATTTTAATCACATGTTATTTGTTGTGATTGTTTAATATGTGCCTTTTATCTGTGTATGAGTTGCATATCTGTTGTTGCTAAATCAGAGTGTAAGTATAAATTTTGTGAGTATCTTCTAGGTTTTTTCAATCACATGTGATTATACAAGAAATCACTTTTGAATTCACATTTAGCTGTTAACAAATGACATCACCTTTGATTTGTTTGGTTTAATGTTACTGATTTACTTTTGCAAACCACATTTTTCAGGTAAAAGAAAACACCAATCTGTTACCAATGATGTTGATAATCCCAAATAGAAACATAAAGGTAAGGAGATTGTGGTACATAAAGGTAAGGATGTTTTGGCTGATGATAAAGTTGAGTCTAAGCTACCTGCTCTTCGGCTAAGGACCACACTGGCGCAGTTTGCAAAGGTGATGTGTTCGTTGACCCCCGGACAAAAAGCTTGTCACGAGACTTGGGTTTCGTTCTTTAATTGGGTTTAATATAAACCAATTGTCGGGTTGTCTTGTTTACTATGTTGTTGACAATTTCGATGGTGATGAGATGATAATAAAGACTCAAAAAGGAAACATTAAGGTTGATTCCCAAGTTGTCCACGATGTGTTTGGAATCGAAGATGTTGGTACTGATATAGACACCTTGGAACTCAAGAGTGGTAGTCTTTTTGTTGAAAGTAGGTTCAACCAGTTTCCACCACCTCCGATGATCACCCTTTCATCTGCACCACCTCCGATGATCACCCTTTCATCTGCACTGTGTGCTAAGATCCTGACCTCAACCGAAGTTGATAGCATCTTTCAGATGAACTTTATCATGTTGTTTTCAAGCGCGATGGTGTCATGCGAAAGAAATGGGAAGGTGAGTGCGTATGTGGTGACGAGGTTGTCTGACGAGGTTGATATTTCAAGTATCAACTGGTCCATGTATCTTCTTTCTTCATTGAAATATAGCAAAATTGGATGGAACAGAAATGATCCCAACTGTTTCTACAATGGTCCTTCTACTTTTCTCACTGTGAGTTATCTTTTCATTATCTATATATCATATATGATTTACAACAATCTTTTTTACGAATTGGTTTGATAACTATGATTTTTTTCCGTGTTTGTTTCTTAGTTGCTCTATCTGGACCGTACAAAGTTTGATTATTTTCCTGTTGTACGTGGGCGTCCAGTTTTCAAGAACTGGAAAGGAGCCATTGCGGTTCGTGCAAAGAAAGAGGCTGAGCTCAGATCATTTGGACTGTTGGAACTTGCAGATGAATATGACGAAGAAGCAGAAGATGGGGAGGGTTTTCTCAAACTTGAAGATGAGGATAAGGCTGATCTGCTTAGAATTGAGGTAGTTTTTTTTTTTTTTTTTTTTTGCTTTTTTATAATTCAAACACCTGTTTTGACTAATTAAATCATGTTGTGTAAGTATGATTTTTTGTATACAATCACCCGTGATTGAATTTTTGTATACAATCACATGTGATTTTATGATATAATCACATGTGATTGAATTTTTTGTATACGATCACCTGTTTTGACTAATTAAATACTCCGTAATACTTGGTCTGATTATACATTCAGTAAATAATATTATATTATGCGATAACTTTGATCTTTTTTTATAATTATTATAAGCTTTTTGCACATTATATGCAGGGCTATTGTGAAGTTATTGAGGAGAAGTTTAAATTGGTCAATGAGTTGAAGCATTTTTTATCACGGACAATACGTGAAAGTTTGTCCAAGTACCCAGATGAGAAGATATTGATATCTTATGAAAAGAAGTTGAAGGAAGTTTTTAAAATGGATGTGGGTGATGTGAAGACTGATGGTGAGATGGAGGATGAGCCAAAGAAAAAAGACGAGGATGATGAGAAGAAGGATGAGCCAGAGAAAAAAAGACGATGATGACGACAACAAGGATGAGTCAGAGGGAAAAGACGATGATGATGACAACAAGGATGAGTCAGAGAGAAAAGATGATGATGATGACAACAAGGATGAGTCAGAGGAAAAAGATGAGGGTGATGAGAAGAAGGCCGAGTCAGAGGAAAAAGATGAGGGTGATGAGAAGAAGGCTGAGTCAAAGGAAAAAGATGAGGGTGATGAGAAGAAGGCTGATTCAGAGAAAAAAGATGATGAATGTGTTGATGTAAACAAGGTTGAGTCTGAGAAAAAGATTGATGATGGGCAATCCAAGGCGGCTGATGATGTGAATGATGAGCAAGAAGTTAATCTTGCTTCCGACGATCCAATTGTTCCAGTTGTGACAGAAGTTGTAGGTGCAAAGGTTACTGAGAAAGATGTTGACAAAGATCAAAATGAAGAAGAGTATACATCCTTGACACAATGGTTTGATCTCAATGTTGACGAGGTTTTTGAATGTTGTGAAATTGTTTCTTTACTTGTTAATGCACCCACACTATTGCACATTCTTCCAATGTTACATGTTCATAATACACCAACATTTAAGAGTTTAACCCCTCCAACTTTTCATCTTTTATCTCAGGAGGAGGTTGGTGAGGAGAAGAAGGCTAAGAAGGGAAAAAAAAACGATTATGAGATCTACGAAAGTTGCTATTGCTTCTCCATATGTCAATAGATTGACGGCAGTTTCGGACCTTTTGACTAACTCCGAACTAGCTTTGGTTATAGATTTGTTTTCAATGCAAAGAAACCCTTGGTGAGTTTTCTATACTTTTTTCTTAATCTAACTAGCACTTTATATCATTGATTCACATGTGATTATATTAGTCAATCACAAGTGATTATGTTTTGCAGTCACATGTTATTAACTAAACATAGAATCACTATTTGACATATAGTAATTATGTTTTTATTGTATTTTTTTTAGTGATGTTGTATTTGAAGTTAAAAATGCCGGTTGGACTGTTCATCGTGTCACATTGGAATCACTTTGTCCTGATTTATATGTTGAGGCTGGTGTGATTGATACTTGGAGTTTTATACTAAATCACGAGCGTAAGTATAGAGATCCAGCCATTCGAACAAAGTTTTTCTTTCCAACATCGATCATTGTAAGTTAACTTCTAAATTTTAGGTACATATATCATACTGTACAATCACTTGTGATTCTGCGTGCCAGTCACTTGTGATTCTGCGTGCCACTCACTTGTGATTCTTCGTGCCAATCACTTGTGATTCTGCGTGCCATTCACTTGTGATTCAACATGTCAATCATATTTATTGTTTGCATTTATTTGTTACAGTTTTTAATATATGTTCGTTTATTTTATACAGTGGTCATACATGTATGACAACAAGTTGAAAAAAGAAGATAAACTCAAGTCATTTCAACAAAATGCGTCATCATTGTTTGAAGTGTATCCCAACGATGTTTCTTTTCGCAAAACTGAGCTGGTATGTTATTTTACTTTACATTTTTGTTTATTTTTTCTGTAATATAATAATCAATTATTTTTTTAAACTGAAAATTTATTATTTTATTTTAATTTATTTCTACAGGTTTTTTTCCCGATCTGCAGACATAATCATTTCTCTGTCCTTGTGTTTAATTTGAAAGTTCCAAAGCTCTTCATACTTGACAATGCTAAACTAACGATTCACTTCCACGCAAAATATACCAAAGTTTGCAACCTTGTGGTTAGTTTATCTTTTTTTTTTTTTTAATTTACTTGTTTTGTATATTTAAGTATGTTTTCTGCATATTGTTTATTGTATAATATTTCATATATGAATTAGCACTTTATATTTATTTCAGTGAACATGTCATTAGACTATTCAATCACATGTGATTGAATGATACAATCACATGTGATTACAAACAATCATTAGCACATGTGATTTTGAAAAGCTGATCTTTATTTTTCTGATTTGATTTTGAAAGTGTTAAAAAAATCTATTGTGGAATCCCTAGCTAAAAAAACCCCACAAGAGTAAAAAGGATAAGGGATCGTTTATACGTCGGGACGAAGAGGAAGTGGATTATTCAGATGAATACAAGAGGGTGGGGGGTTATGAAATTGATTGAAGGTGGACGGGGTGATTGTTAAACCAATCATAACGACTCTGAATGAAAAAGAGGTGGTCAAGTAGTCTGTTTTGTTTTATTTTTATTTTGATGTCATATTAGAGTTAGTTTTAGGCAAATTGTGATGGTTCTTGCTTTTTGAAATTGTCCTAGATCGATTTGCGATACGGTTTGCTCTTTGGTGGGTGCTACGATTGTATACTGCCTCCGTGTCTCTTAGCACTTTTGTCTCGTTTGTATTTTTTGTTAGACCATTTGTAATGGTTGGGTGTGTTGTGGGGTGGTGTTGTGGGTTTTTTGATGATTAGGATGTGTTGTGGGATGATGTGCGTAGAGGTGTATACGAAATAGTTATATTTTTACTACAAAATACTATTAAATACGATACAATTTTACACAAGTTATTTATTTATTTATAGAGTGGATATACCTAAACCTTGCTACAACACTTATAGGCAGTATACCTAATTGTACAGTAGTGTAGTTTTTAGTAATTCCGGTTCGTTCCACAGGGAGCTAGCCAAGTTTAACGCTATATTTTTAAAACTATATTTGTATAAATATAAATATAAATATAAGTAGTATTATTATTATAAAAAGGGGGTTTTTACCGTTTAATGACCGGTTTGTCGATTTTAAAACTTTAGTCGCAGTTAAAACCTAATGCAAAATATTAAAAATAACTTAATTTAAAGCGTAAAGTAAATAACGATAAATAAAATTGCGATAAATAAAAGTGCGATAAATGAAATGACAGTAAATAAAAGTTGCGATAATTAAAAAGTACGATAATTAAAAGTGCGATAAATAAAATGACAGTAAATAAAAGTGCGATAAAATATGAAATAAAGGAATTATGCTTATTTAAACTTCCGTAATCATGATGTTTGACGTGTTGATTTTAGTTTATTACCATGGGTTAATTGTCCTTTGTCCTGGATTATTCAATATGTCCATCTGGTTTTTGTCCATAACAGTCCATCAGTCATAAATATAAAGTGCGAGTGTCCTCGTCAAATTATCCTTATATCCGAAGTCAAATATTCCAACTAATTGGGGACTTAAACTGTAACAAGGTCTTAATACTTTGTTTAATAATTACACCAGGATATCGACTGCGTGTAACCCAAGGTTTTAATACTTTGTTAACAATTAGGCCAAGTGTCCTTGTACATAATTCACCCCTGTCATAACCCGTCCTTAACCATAAGAACGAGTTAGATAACGTATGATTTCATTGCGAGGTATTGACCTCTATATGCGACATTTTTAAAAGAACAACTGCATTTATTTTACATTACAAACCATAACTCTTATGATAATACAAGCTTTAGACAATATAAAGATGATTATCGTTTAGCGATAATCTTAGACTTACAAACTTTACATGTGATGATAACAATACGATTTCTAGCATATTTTACATTACAACTCCTCTGATATGCAGTTTTATTTTTGACACAAATATGCATACACAAGATCTTGTTTAAATTCAACATGTTGCAGCGGAAGCTTCTAATTATCACCTGAGAATAGACATGTTTAAAACGTCAACATAAAGTTGGTGAGATATAGGTTTAATGCCGGCAGCAATATATATATATATATAGACCACAAGATTTCATATGTAAACATTTTAATAAAAATATTCTAAGTGGTTGAGCACTTGGTAACCATACTTAACATTTAATCACGTCGCATATTCCCTTTATTATGAAATCTTACTACACCGTACCGAGTGTAGTCACGAAACGAAGTACTGTGCAACCGTTGAATACTGGTCGTCCAGTCCGGTTGGGGTTGTCAGGTCCGATAGATCTATCAACAGGATTCGCGTTTACAATACCGCTGTAAATAGTAGTTACCAAGCTACAGGGAAGTATGCCGGTGGTACAACTCAACGTAGAATATATTTTTCAGTTACTTGTGTCCATATCGTAAAACATAAAATACATGTATTCTCATCCCGAAATATTTAGAGTTTAAAAGTGGGACTATATACTCACTTTCGTCTTGAAGATATGTAATTTTGACTTGGTCTCCGATTGATATCACGAACCTATCCATATATAATATATCAATACCTTTTCTTTTTAAAACAATCGTCACATATATATACTTATTATACTTTTAATACTTTTAATAATTTCTTAGTCCGTAGTTAGCAGTCCGATGTTAGTAATTCAATTTTAATGGTTCATTTTTAGGTGTTTAATAAACCCCCAATGAAATAAATAAAACCCCCATCGTATATGTATTGGTCGAGATTAATCTTGACCCATGGTACCGGTGTTGTCAAATGACGTGTTGCGTACATAAAGTACCGGTGTTGTCAAATGACGTGTTGCGTACAATCATGGGATCTTATGATTAATCTTCTCGTATTGTTTACGGGTGATCCTGAACCATATAAAATTAAATTATGAGTACATATATATAAAATATCATGTTATTTTAGAAAGATGTGATTTATTTAATTTTTCTCCAATTAATCACGTAGCTAAATTAGTCTTGGATATCCGATTTCGTTTTGGTCATAGTTTCTTCGTTACAACTCCGTTTTCGTTGGTTCAACTTGCCACTTCCTTGGATCGAGTCCCTCTTTAAGAATATGAACTGTAAATACCTTAGTTTGTATTCGAAATCACAAGTCATAGGTCAAACTTTGGTGAAACTTATGAAGTTAATCATTTTCCATCATGTAAACAACCTTAAATGATTATTTTTCTAAAAATACTTATACTTTGAGTTAAATCATAAAATTTTTATGCGTTAACATATTCATAGTAAAAATCATTTTTCCAGAAAATAAACCTCCAATTTAAAGTTTAAGATGGTTTTTAATTATCCAACCCAAAACAGCCCCCGGTTACACTCCGACGTCGTAAAAACAGTTTTTAAGGTGTTCTTTGAAAAACCAAGTTAAACCTTGTTAAACTAGCATATATTTAAGATATATTACAGGTCTTGAAGTATTTTAAAAGTTAAGTTAGAAGGATCTATTTAGTTTGCAAACAAGTTTGAAAACATTCAAACTATGTTCTTGTTGTTAAAATTTTATACCACAAAATAAGATAGCTATATATATATGAATCGAATAAGGTTATGAACATAGTTACTACCTCAAGTTCCTTGGACAAGGTTGCTGTAAAAGAGGAGTAAGAACCTAGAACCAAAAGGGTGATGGAATTGGATGAAAGATTGGAAGTAAGTTTGTGTTCTTGGAAGAATTCTTGAAGTGTTTTTGTAAGGGTTTTCTTATGGTGTTTAAAGCTTGTTTCTATGGCTAGATCTTCATGGTTTCTTGCTGAATGGTTATGGAGTTTAAGGCTCTTGAGAGTGTGTGTTTTTAGCTAAATTTTTGAAGTAAAAATGAATCAAAATGATGATCCCCCTAGCCTTTTAAAAACGTGAACCAAGGGAACCAAGACAAAATTTTAGGTTGTTATTTTGTGTAATTAGTCATACTATCTTACAAAAGTAATTACCTCTACCTTAGGGCAGTAACAAGGGCTAGTTAGGTGGTGATTTAATATGTATATACCAATAGTAAATACGTATAGAAGCTAGGTATGATACGAGTACATGTACTCTAGATATACGTATAGAAATCTTGTGAAAAATGGAATGAGAATTCAAATATAGCTATCTTTTGTGAATATACTTATATTGTTTTATGTATTTAAGTCCTTAAAAGTGATTAAATACATTACTTATACGATATATGTATAAACATTATAGGTCATAAGTATTTATGTCAAATAACGTTACGTATGGTTATCGTTTTGAAAACTTAGGTTAGTAGTTTCGAAATATAGTTGTAACTTATTGTTATTAATACAAAATGAGGTATTAAAACATTCTTAGATCATGTTAAATATGTATATATACATATATATACTCAAACGTATAATTATCATATGTTATATAGTTCGTGATATCATCGGTCAAACTTGACGGTCAAACGTTGTGTAAAACTCTTTTCGAAGGCATAAGTCTCAACAATTTGGATTGCTTGTCATGTTGGTAAGGTTTAATTTATGTAAATATTAATCTTATAAGTATAGAATGATCGAAAAAGTGCGGGTCATTACAGTACCTACCCGTTAAATAAATTTCGTCCCGAAATTTTAAAATTGTACCTATTTTGCGTCATCGGGAAACAAGTGTGGATACTTTTGTTTCATCTGATCCTCTCGTTCCCAAGTAAACTCAGGACCTCTTCGAGCATTCCAACGAACCTTAACGATCGGTATGTTGCTCTGCTTGAGCTGTTTAACTTCACGGTCCATGATTTCGATTGGTTCTTCGATGAATTGTAGTTTCTCATCGACATGGATTTCTTCAAGAGGAATGGTGAGATCTTCCTTTGCAAGAAACTTCTTAAGGTTTGAGACGTGAAATGTATTATGTACTCCGGCGAGTTGTTGTGGTAACTCGAGTCGATAAGCTACCGGTCCAATGCGTTCGATAATCTTGAACGGGCCTACATATCTTGGGTTCAGTTTACCCCTTTTTCCGAAGCGTATTACACCTTTCCACGGTGACACCTTTAACATAACCATGTCACCGATCTGAAACTCTAATGGTTTCCTTCGAACATCGGCGTAGCTCTTTTGGCGACTACGGGCTGTTTTCAATCTCTCCTTGATTTGTACTATCTTCTCAGTCGTTTCGTGTATGATCTCGGGACCAGTTAATTGTCGATCTCCTACTTCATTCCAACAAATAGGAGATCTACACTTCCTTCCGTACAGTGCTTCGAATGGCGCAGCTTTAATGCTCGCATGATAACTATTATTATACGAGAATTCTGCTAATGGTAGATACTTATCCCATCCGTTTCCAAAATCGATCACACATGCCCTGAGCATGTCTTCAAGAGTCTGAATTGTTCTTTCACTCTGCCCGTCCGTTTGCGGATGATATGCGGTACTCATATCCAAACGAGTTCCTAGTGCCTCCTGTAGTGATTGCCAGAACTTTGAGGTAAATCTACTATCACGATCAGATATAATGGAAATAGGTATTCCATGCCTTGAAACAACTTCCTTTATATACAATCGTAATAGTTTCTCCATTCTATCTGTTTCCTTTATAGGCAAGAAATGTGCAGACTTGGTGAGACGATCAACAATCACCCCAATGGTGTCGTATCCCCAGGCAGTCTTTGGTAACTTCGTGATGAAATCCATGGTAATACCATCCCATTTCCATTCTGGGATTTCTGGTTGTTGAAGTAACCCTGACGGCTTCTGGTGTTCAGCTTTGACTTTGGAACAAGTTAAACATTCCCCAACATATGTTGCAACGTCTGTCTTTAAATTAGGCCACCAATAATGTGTCTTAAGATCTTGGTACATCTTTCCAACTCCAGGATGTATCGAGTATCTTGTCTTATGTGCCTCATTCAATATCAACTTCCTTAATCCACCCAACTTCGGTACCCAAATACGGTTTGCAAAATATCGAATTCCATCTTCCCGTATAACGAGTTGCTTCTCATACTTCTTCATTATTTCATTTCCTATATTTTCTTTAGTAAGTGCTTCCCGTTGAACTTCTTTGATTTGTGAGTTGAGATTCATGCGAATTTTTATGTTCATCGCTCGTACTCGAATTGGTTCTCGTTCCTTTCTGCTTAGAGCGTCGGCCACCACGTTCGCTTTCCCGGGATGATAACGAATTTCACAATCATAGTCATTTATTAACTCAACCCACCTACGTTGCCTCATGTTCAGCTGTTTTTGATCGAAAATATGTTGAAGGCTTTTATGATCAGTAAGCACAGTACATTTAACCCCATACAAGTAGTGTCTCCATATCTTCAATGCAAACACGACTGCTCCCAGTTCTAGATCATGCGTCGTATAATTCCGCTCGTGAATCTTTAATTGTCGGTATGCGTATGCAATAACTTTCTTCCGTTGCATAAGAACGCAACCAAAACCTTGTCGCGAAGCGTCACAATATATTTCAAAATCATCGTTCCCTTCTGGTAACTATAAAATAGGCACCGTAGTCAACTTCTTTTTCAGTAATTGAAATGCACTCTCCTGCTCAGAAGTCCATTCATATTTCTTCCCTTTTTGCGTTAACGCTGTCAACGGCTTAGCTATTCGGGAAAAATCTTGAATAAACCTTCTATAATAACCGGCTAAGCCCAAAAATTGGCGTATCTGCATTGGTGTCTTAGGAGTCTCCCATTTTTCAATGGCTTCAATTTTTGCTGGATCAACCTGAATTCCTTTGCTACTAACAACGTGGCCAATAAATTGCACTTCTTTCAACCAGAAAGCACATTTAGAAAATTTAGCATATAGCTGTTCTTTTCTTAACAACTCTAATATCAACCTTAAATGCTGCTCATGCTCTTGCTCACTCTTGGAATAGATAAGAATATCATCAATGAAAACGATAACAAACTTATCTAAATATGGACTACAAACTCGATTCATGAGGTCCATGAATACAGCTGGCGCATTCGTCAATCCAAACGGCATGACCAAAAATTCGTAATGACCGTAGCGTGTCCGAAAAGCAGTTTTCGGTATATCTTCTTCTTTGACACGTAATTGATGATAGCCCGATCTTAGGTCAATTTTCGAGTACACACATGATCCTTGGAGTTGATCAAATAAGTCGTCAATTCTCGGTAGTGGATACCGATTCTTGATAGTTAACTTATTTAATTCACGATAATCTATACACATTCGGAAAGATCCGTCTTTCTTCTTGACGAATAAAATTGGAGCTCCCCACGGTGAAGTACTTGGTCGTATGAATCCACGATCCAGTAATTCTTTTAACTGACTCTGAAGTTCTTTTAACTCGGACGGTGCAAGTCTATATGGAGCACGGGCAACCGGTGCAGCTCCTGGTACAAGATCTATTTGAAATTCTACAGATCTAAATGGAGGTAATCCCGGCAACTCTTCCGGAAATACTTCAGGAAAATCTCTAGCCACAGGCACATCATTGATGCACTTCTCTTTTTCTTTATTTTCGACTTTATTAACATGTGCTAAGATAGCATAGCACCCTTTCTTCAAGCACTTTTGAGCTTTCAAATAACTAATGAGTTTTAGCTTTGAGTTACCCTTCTCTCCATAAATCATTACTGGCGTTTTATTCTTACGAGGAATGCGAATTGCCTTCTTGGCGCACACAACTTCAGCTCCTATTTTGGACATCCAGTCCATGCCGATTATTACATCAAAACTTCCTAATTCTACGGGTATCAAATCAATCTTAAATGTTTCTCCGGCTAAATTTATTTTACAATCACGGCAAATTTTATCGGCTTTAATTAGTTTACCATTAGCTAACTCAATCATGTACTTAGCATCTAGAGGTAATGATGAACAATTCAATTTAGCGTGAAAGTCTCTACACACGTAACTTCTATCAGCACCAGTATCAAATATAATAGATGCGGATAAGTTATTAATGGTAAACGTACCCGTAACAAGCTCCGGGTCTTCACATGCCTCTCTAGCATTAATAACAAATGCTCTACCACGTGCAGGTCCGATATTCTTCTCTGGATTCGGGCACTGGCTCTTATAGTGACCTTGTTTTCCACACCCAAAACAAGTAATGGTAGCCAAAGCAGTTCTATTTGCATTGGTGGCAGGAGTCTTGGTACCATTTGTATTTGTAACGAGAGCCCTACAATCTTCAGCAAGATGACCCTTTCGATTACATTTGTTGCATACCACATTACAGTAACCAGAGTGATGTTTGTGGCATCGGTTGCATAAAGGATTTTGTCCTTTATAACCAAAGCTTAAACCACTACCCGCACCTTGTGTGTTTTCTTGTTTCTTAAAAGATTGTTGTTGGTTACCTCGATCATAATTTCCATTCCACTTTCTTTTGTTACCTGATACCTTCACATCAGTATTGGATACTTTCTTATCCATGATGACCTGATCCATTAGCTCGTTTGCCATGGTTATAGCTTCATGAATTGTCTTAGGTTTCGATGCTGTAACATTTGCCTTGACCTTTTTGGGCAAACCATCTTTGTACATTTCAATCTTCCGTTCTTCGGTTGGAACCAATTCAGGACATAGCAAAACTAATTCCATGAATCGCTGATTGTAGTTGGTGATTTCAGTACCAATAACCTTCAGACTTCGTAACTCATCTTCCAACTTCCTAACCTCGTTCCTTGGACAATATTCGTTGATTAACATTGTTTTGAATTCTTCCCACGGAGTATCATAAGCTACATCTCCTCCTACAGCCTTCACATAATTTTTCCACCACGTGAGTGCACTATCTTGTAAAGTGCACGATGCATACTTGGTCATGTCCTTTTCAACACAACCACTGATTTTAAACACAGTCTCCATCTTTTCTATCCACCGGGTTAAACCGATCGGTCCTTCTGTTCCACTGAATGATGAGGGCTTGCAAGCTTGAAAAGTTTTGTAAGTGCACCCCACACGAGGATTTGGGTTAAATGCAGCACCTCTTGCAGCCTCGACCCATAACATTCTGTCGTTCACTCGCTGATTGATGAGTTCCTGGATTTCTTGTTCCGTCATTCGGTTCAATCGCGCCATATTCTTCTATAAGAATGAAAAGAAAATAATTATTCACATGGAATATTATAGATGTAGTGTATATTTACAGTACATTATAGCTTATTAATAATATGAACCAGGTATTATTATAAAAGCCTTTTCTTCTTATTAGCGTTTTATAATTATATCTAGGGTAGTACCTACCCGTTAATGTCCATACTTAATAGCTTAGTACAGAATCAATTACTACCATCTAAATAATACTTAACCATGGAAAATTATTGCATTTCACACTTCACTATTTTACATATGCTTATCTTACATCGAACATTAAGCAAACCACACTAATAATATTATACAAAACATTATATGATCCCATGGTTTAATACGGCAGCGCATCGTTTAGTCTATTTTCTAGGACGTTTAGGTTCAAAGAATCGCTTAACGCTTATCCTGGCTGTCTGCCTATATTTTGGCTGTGGGACTGAAGAACTGGATGCCGGGATAGAACGAATAGGAATAGCGGGAATAGGGGTGGTAGTGTCTAGTGGAGTTGGTGCCACATCATCCTTACTAAACTCGGGATTTGAATTTTCTAATTCATTAGCCTTTCGTTTCTTTCTTAGTTCGAACTCGTCTTTTGTAATTTCCTGTATTTCTTCCTCGGGTTCACTTTCCTCCTCGGGTTCACTTTCCGGGTTCTCTATAGTCGGTTCATCCGGAATTTGTGAGTCTTCCCCAAAGATATTATTTTCGTCATCGGATAGGTTAATGACTGGAACACCATCTGAAGATTCTGGTTCGGAGTCGCTGAACGTGATGACAAGTTTTGAGCCAGACATCTATCACACAACAACTAACCCATTAGTACTACATAATATTTACATATAAATTTTAACCAACAATGATAAGCAATGGTTTTTAAATCAGACCCGGTCAAAGTCCAGACTTACTAATGTATCCTAACGACTTATCAGTTAAACACACTAATGCAAACCTGGTTCGCTAAGACCACCGCTCTGATACCACATGTCATAACCCGTCCTTAACCATAAGAACGAGTTAGATAACGTATGATTTCATTGCGAGGTATTGACCTCTATATGCGACATTTTTAAAAGAACAACTGCATTTATTTTACATTACAAACCATAACTCTTATGATAATACAAGCTTTAGACAATATAAAGATGATTATCGTTTAGCGATAATCTTACACTTACAAACTTTACATGTGATGATAACAATACGATTTCTAGCATATTTTACATTACAACTCCTCGGATATGCAGTTTTATTTTTGACACAAATATGCATACACAAGATCTTGTTTAAATTCAACATGTTGCAGCGGAAGCTTCTAATTATCACCTGAGAATAGACATGTTTAAAACGTCAACATAAAGTTGGTGAGATATAGGTTTAATGCCGGCAGCAATATATATATATATATAGACCACAAGATTTCATATGTAAACATTTTAATAAAAATATTCTAAGTGGTTGAGCACTTGGTAACCATACTTAACATTTAATCACGTCGCATATTCCCTTTATTATGAAATCTTACTACACCGTACCGAGTGTAGTCACGAAACGAAGTATTGTGCAACCGTTGAATACTGGTCGTCCAGTCCGGTTGGGGTTGTCAGGTCCGATAGATCTATCAACAGGATTCGCGTTTACAATATCGCTGTAAATAGTAGTTACCAAGCTACAGGGAAGTATGCCGGTGGTACAACTCAACGTAGAATATATTTTTCAGTTACTTGTGTCCATATCGTAAAACATAAAATACATGTATTCTCATCCCGAAATATTTAGAGTTTAAAAGTGGGACTATATACTCACTTTCGTCTTGAAGATATGTAATTTTGACTTGGTCTCCGATTGATATCACGAACCTATCCATATATAATATATCAATACCTTTTCTTTTTAAAACAATCGTCACATATATATACTTATTATACTTTTAATACTTTTAATAATTTCTTAGTCCGTAGTTAGCAGTCCGATGTTAGTAATTCAATTTTAATGGTTCATTTTTAGGTGTTTAATAAATCCCCAATGAAATAAATAAAACCCCCATCGTATATGTATTGGTCGAGATTAATCTTGACCCATGGTACCGGTGTTGTCAAATGACGTGTTGCGTACATAAAGTACCGGTGTTGTCAAATGACGTGTTGCGTACAATCATGGGATCTTATGATTAATCTTCTCGTATTGTTTACGGGTGATCCTGAACCATATAAAATTAAATTATGAGTACATATATATAAAATATCATGTTATTTTAGAAAGATGTGATTTATTTAATTTTTCTCCAATTAATCACGTAGCTAAATTAGTCTTGGATATCCGATTTCGTTTTGGTCATAGTTTCTTCGTTACAACTCCGTTTTCGTTGGTTCAACTTGCCACTTCCTTGGATCGAGTCCCTCTTTAAGAATATGAACTGTAAATACCTTAGTTTGTATTCGAAATCACAAGTCATAGGTCAAACTTTGGTGAAACTTATGAAGTTAATCATTTTCCATCATGTAAACAACCTTAAATGATTATTTTTCTAAAAATACTTATACTTTGAGTTAAATCATAAAAATTTTATGCGTTAACATATTCATAGTAAAAATCATTTTTCCAGAAAATAAACCTCCAATTCAAAGTTTAAGATGGTTTTTAATTATCCAACCCAAAACAGCCCCCGGTTACACTCCGACGTCGTAAAAACAGTTTTTAAGGTGTTCTTTGAAAAACCAAGTTAAACCTTGTTAAACTAGCATATATTTAAGATATATTACAGGTCTTGAAGTATTTTAAAAGTTAAGTTAGAAGGATCTATTTAGTTTGCAAACAAGTTTGAAAACATTCAAACTATGTTCTTGTTGTTAAAACATTACAACCCCTGTTTTAATGAGTCCATTGACTATTAATCCATTTTCGTGTCCGGTTAAATGAACGATTATTAGTACTTATAAATATATCGCACATCGTGTCCGATCGAGTGTATATGGTTATTTATAGGTACGTCCAGTTGTAAATCTTTATATTCAATTAACGAACTATCATTCAATTAAACAAATATAAAGCCCATTAATAGCCCATAGTCTAATTTTTACAAGTGTCGTTCTTTTGTTCAAACCTCAATTATGGTACAAAGCCCAATTACCCCGTCTTTAATATTTAGCCCAACATCATGATTACTTCGATTTAAATAAGCATAATAATAACTTAGCTACGAGACATTAATTTAAAAAGGTTGAACATAACTTACAATGATTGATAATAGCGTAGCGTTACACGGACAGAATTTCGACTTACACCCTTACAACATTCGCTAACATACCCTTATTATTATTAAATTAAAATTAAAATTAAAATTATAAATTATATATATATTACGTAGAGAGTGAGAGATAGATTAGAAAAAGATGTGTTAAAATCGATCAGAATGCGCGACTTTTATAACCCCACATTTCACTGTAGAGCTCCGCGAGTGCTATACTTTTATACTTTAAACCTCCGCGAGTGCGGAGGTCTGGAATCCAGCTCACATATTAGATCCAAAACGTGGGCTGCGTAAAATTATATTTTATAATAATATATATAATTAATTATATATTATATTTTATTCTTATGCATAGTTGACTTGTAATTTTTGGTCCGTTGCGTCGCGCACTGAAAGTTGGTTCATGTCTCGGTTCCGGATTTTCGAACGCCTTTTCGTACAATTTAATATCTTGTACTTTGTGTTTCACAGCTTGTACTCTTGTAATTTTTAGACATTTCTCATCAATAATTTGAACCTCTTGGATTGTACTTTGTACTTTTGAGCTTTTTGGTCGTTTGCGTCTTCAATTCGTTGAATCTGTCTTTTGTCTTCACCTTTTATTATTTAAACGAATATCACTTGTAAATAGAACAATTGCAACTAAAAGCTTGTCTTTCTTGAGGGATAATGCTATGAAATATATGTTCGTTTTTAGCATTATCATGGGAGAGAGTGGAGTAGTGGTGGTGTTGAAAGTTGGTGTTGTGAGTTTGTGTTGTGGTAGTAGAATGCTGATGTGACATTTTAATTTTCTTTTTATGTAAATAATTAAAAGTCCTAGACATACCATTACTTAAAAAAAAATTACATACTTAAAAGTCCTAGAAACATAAATTTAATTCATAAAAAAATACGGAACAACATAAATAGAATCTATTCTCGGGGGTTAGAGTCGATGTTCATGTCGTCTTTCATCATGTCTCGAACATATTTTTTTAGATTTTCAAGACGAATCACGTCATCCGGATCTTCCATCATAGCCGAAGATCTCCCCAACAAATCAACTTGTGTGAGTGCGGTTCGCATAGTGCAAAACTTGTTGAAGTTGGATATCGCACTCGTCTTCCCTTCCGCCACATGTTCCCACTTGTCCATAAACGAGTCTATCTGTGATGACCCAGAAATTTCTGACCAAGTTTAAACTTAATCTTTGTATGATTAACATTTCCGACACGATAAGCAAAGTCTGTAAAACTGAATCTCAAAATTTTTGAACTACTTTTATATATTTAAATACCTTTCGGTTGTTTTTGACGATTCGCGAACAATAATATGTAAATAGATACATATATACTATAACTTGAAAAAGTAACAATGTATTAATTGTTTGATACCGTACATTAAACTTATTGGTTTAAATATCTATTTGAATATATATGATAAGTTGAAATATTTATTATTAAAATTAATTATAAATAACTTCCAATGTGTATTTAAAAACTGATTTATGTATATTAAAAAGATATATACATATATATAATTTCAAGTTATTTAGTAAACGATAGTAACATTCGTTTATTGATTCGATTGATATTTAGATAAGTTAACTAAAGCGTTTAAGATGAACCAGTAAAACACTAATTTGCTACAGTATTTTCACATTGCTACAGTACCCAGATGCTACAGTGTTTCCGAAAATCACTATTTGCTACAGTGAAATTGACTTTGCTACGGTAAAACACTATTTCAAAATGAAAATGTATGTATTATATATATATATTGACAAATAGCGATACGATGATTTATAGAAGTAAATGACCAAAACACTCAAATGTATAAGTTATACCTCGAGTGGTATAGTTTATGGATGATTTAAGACTATATTTTGACAAAGGTACAATTCACGAGACGTAAAGTACAAGTTTTCTCAGTATACGAAAGGACGTTCGAAAAACCGGAACCGGGACATAAGTCAAGTGATGACGTACGACTTATCGGAACAAAAATTACAAGTCAACTATGCACGTGAATTTAATATAATATATAATTAATTATATAAATTATATATTATAAATATAATATAAATAAATATGTCGACAAGAGTCGTGACAAAATCATATGTGAGCTGGAAAAGCTTCCCATGCGATCGCATGGGAATTACACTGTCCAGCCATGCGATCGCATGGCAACCCTGGACAGGCCACATCTATAAAAGCCGATCATTTCTGGTTCTGAATTCATTTAAATTACTCCGTAAGTATTTATTTTATTTATATTATTATTATTATTATTATTAATCTTATTATTATTATTATTACTATTATTATTATTATTATTATTATTATTATTATTATTATTATTATTATTATTCCTAATATTATTAGTAATTTTAGTGTTATTAGTAATATTATACATAAAATATTACGACGAGGTCATGAGCGTGTCACTTTCAAAATGATTTTCAAGCGGGATAGAGCTAAGAAAATTATGAGTTATTGCCAAGGAGGTTATGGGTAATGTTCGGGGGTATATTTGTGAATCAAACCTAGTATTTATCATCTCCGTTACGTCTACGTACTTTTCTGAAATATTGAATCACAATATTGATACGTAAGCATTCATATCTTATCTTTTATATATTAATTGTGTATCCATGTCTAGTGCTCGAGTATATATATTTATACATACGTGTATGCTAAATTTTGTCGTTAAACAGTTTATGATGAATCACGAATGAAATACATATATTACTGATAAAAGGTATATGATATACATGTTTTCGGAAAGCTGGCGAAAAATCAATAACTTTTCATTTAGATATCGAATAGTTTCGATGAACGGATTAAAAGATATGATCAACTGAATTATGATTGACGTTTATTGGAATTGCTTTTGAATCAGCAATTAATATTTAAACAACTTGTTTACGAGATTAATAAAATGGATTTTTGAAGGATTTTTGAAAATTATCAACCAAGTAAATGAATCCTTATATAAGGTACATCACGTTTTGTGAACTATTGTCAAAAATTGACTTTTTGAAACGACTTTGGATAACTTTTGTATGTCGATCTCGAGCATTAGGATTGTGATACACTATGACCTGACCTAGCTTGATAGACATTTATTGACTAACATATGTTCTCTAGGTTGAGATCTATGATTATTTGATATACCGAGTTTCGGTCACATTACGATGAACAACTGTATGTGCTGCTAAGGTGAGTTTCATTGCTCCCTTTTTAATTGCTTTTGCAATATATATTTTTGGGCTGAGAATACATGCAATTTATTTTAAACGCAATGGATACAAGTACATACTTAATTCTACACTGAGTTTGAACCGAAAATCCCTTAGCTTTGGTAACTAGTAGCTGCCAGTACATAGGATATGGACTGGTGGGCGCGAATAACAGTATATGGATCCATAGGGCTTGGCATCCCCGTCCGAGCTAGAGCGCTAGCCTTTTAACGGACGTGTGTTATTTGAGTTTAGGATACGTTGGTTTGCGTGTATTAAAACGAATGGGGTATTTATCATTATAACGTTAAAGCTTAGTTACCAGGGTGCTCTGTTATGTAGAATCTATTGACAAACTTTTGATAAATGTTTCTGGATGAAACAACTGAAATCTTGTGATCCACTTTTATATACAAATTATGCGAAACACTAAAACTATGAACTCACCAACCTTTGTGTTGACACTTGTTAGCATGTTTATTCTCAGGTTCCCTAGAAGTCTTCCGCTGTTTGCTTATATGTTATACAAGCTATGTGCATGGAGTCTTACATGGCATATTTTTCGAGGAAACGTTGCATTCACCAAATCATCACCATGTATCTTATTTTGACTGCATTGTCAACAGAAGTACTATTGTAAACTATTATTACGGTGATTGTCTATATGTAGAAATCATCAGATGTCGAAAACCTTTGATTTAAATATACATTTATGGTGTGCCTTTTCAAAAGAATGCAATGTTTACAAAACGTATCATATAGAGGTCAAATACCTTGCAATGAAATCGATGAATGACGTGTTCGTCCATATGGATTTGGAGCGATCGTCACACTATCCTTGACGAATTCGAACTTCTACCTCGAGAAGACCCCCCCACGTCCGAAGATTCCTAATTTTTTTGAGCTTTCTTTGCTTTATTTCGTCCCATTGGACGCGGCATCGGAATGTCCCCAAACAACTCCGCCTCAAAGTCTTGTGAGAGGCTAACCGGGTCTCCTTGACTTTCACCAATACCCGTCATATCCACACGATACCCTGTTTCACCTTCACCTTGAGCTTGAGCTCTAGCAACCGGATCATTTGGAATGATCCACTTCGGATGTTCTTTCAAGAAAAAAAAGGCGTCCTTGTTAATAAAGTTTTTGGTATATCGATCATAGTAAGCTTGCAACGCGTTTTGGTAAACATCATCGTCATTTGCCCCACTACGCCAATGATCCTTAATGTCTTGATAAATTGGCAAAAACTCGCTACACGATTTGTTTAAATCACGCCACTTTGAAGACATTGAATCTTCGTTTCGTACCCATCCAAATTCGTTGTTATTGAACTTTTCCATCGCCCTTCCCCAAAAACTACCCCGTTTTGTGATTTCCTAACTATAGGATTTTCCGAGGTATCACAAAAACACTCGGCTAACCACAAAAGCTCCTTTTGTGACCATCCACTCGCGTTCTTTTTTGTCGGTTCTTCTACCTCTTTACCTACAATATATACAAATTGTATTACGTATTAGTATATTAAATAAATATATTTATAATATGTATGTAATAGTAGGTTAAAATAATTATATATTACTTATAATTAAATACATATTAAATATAAATGTAAATATATATATATAAATATAGCAACAGTAGGTATATATATAATTATATATTAATTATAATTATAATACATATTAAATATAAATGTATATATATATATATATATATATATATATATATATATATATATATATATATATTGTAACATCCCGCGTTTTTCCGTTAAATTTATTTTAACACCGTCTTTTTTTTAAATAATATCCCTCGTTATTTAATTTTAACGTCACCCGTTTACACGAGCGTTTTTTTAAAATATTCGTTTGGTTAATTCCCGCACCCGCTTTGAAACTCGAGGGACCAAAGTTGCAAAGGGGCCTAACTAGTGACTAGGTCAACTAGTCAAACCCCATCTCATCCATTCATTATCACCACCCACCTTCATCCTTCCCTTTCTCTCTACTTCTCATTTTTGAACACAAACCCCAACTTCATAAAATCATCATCTAAATTCGGGATTGGAAGCAAACTTCAAAACAAATTACATTTTCGTGATCCTCTCTTCATCCTCTACATTTTGATACAAATTTCATCAAGTTTGGGTAACTTTCTAAAAACTCTAGATTTCTATAAATTCGTGTTTTTGACTTGAAATTGTGTTAGTTAGTGTCTATGGCTCGTGTCTAGCATGAATATATGTTTTGTTTGCTCGATTTGTTGATTTGAGTAACTAGTTTGAACTTTTGAAGTGGGTTAGCTTAATCTTTGATTTTGGATGATTAAAAGTTGTTTAATTGTTAAAGTTCATGTTTTAATTGTGTTACTAGTATCATTAGCAACATTTTGATGTGTAGGTTGATTAAGAAAACTTCAAAAACCCGATTAAGGATTTTGTGATGTTTGGTTAGGGTTTGATAGACTTTGAAATGAACTTTTGATGCGTTGAATGCTTGTTAATGTTGTTAGTAAGTGTTTAGATGCAATGTATGCTTAATTACCTTCGAAACGGCATATCGTACGTGTAAATTGGATTCCCGAATCATAAAATACGTTTTACGAACTTTAAACTTTGAAAATAAACCTTTCTTGATCAATTGACGAGTTTTCGGTTATTGTAAATGATGTTTTTGCTTGATGAAAAGTGGTTAGTTGTATTCCTTGTCAAAATACATTTCCAACGATATAAGATACTTGTTTTGGATGTTTACGGTTTAGGATTTATGGGTATTTGAAGTTGGATTCGTGCTTGAGTGTGAAAACTGCCATAATTTCTATGCACAGGTAATGGCGCGGCGCGCCATATACCCGCGCGGCGCGCCAAAGTGGGCTGTCCAATTTTGTCAATTTTTGAATAATGTTTGCTATGCTACGCACCCCCGATTCACATGAGACTTGTTCTAACATGCTTATACATGAATAAAAACCTCAGAAAAATAGTTCGGGACCGAACCCGGACGTGTTGACTCTTTCGTTGACTTTGACCGACCAAAGTTTGACTTTTTGTCAAACTTAACCAAATGATTATGCAATCTTTCTAACATGATTCTTTACTTGTATCTTGCATGAAACTTGATAATTTGATTCACATGCTATATAATCGAGTCATAACGAGCCATAGGACTAATTGAACACATTTCACCCGACCTTGTGTCGTAACCGGTTAATTGATACAACTTATTTGTTTAGGTCAAGGCTAAACAACTATCATGCACACGTTTACCTTGTGAAGTACTTTTATACTCGTGCACTCGAGGTGAGATCATAGTCCCACCTTTTCAACAACTTTTTATACTTTTAAACTGTGGGCTGAGAAACATATACTTTGTTACATTTTGTACTACTTACTTTTATACTTTGAACACAAGTACAAGGAAAACAAACATTCCACAGCGAGTTAGAACAAAAATCCTCAATTCGATTATCATTAGTTACACTTGCAGGGTGTAAGCGAGAACTTATATTGTGTGGCCATACGGGTTTGACAAACCCTCATTACGGAAGGTTCGCTACCGTCTACGGATGAAATATATTTTCGAGAAACAGTGTATGTTCTAACACTATTGTGATGGGGTTCTATGGAAGGAAACGTTAAGTCTTGATAATTGGTGTAACATCCCGCCTTTTTCCATTTACTTTTCCGTTATACTAATATAAAGTCCGTTATATGTTTATAACATCTCCCGTTGATAAGCGTTTTAAATTATCTCGTTTAGGTAATTCACGCACCCGAGCGAAAGTTGAGGGACTAAACTTGACAAGGGATCAAACCCTTGACTAGGTCAAAGGGTCAAACCCCAATTACCACCATTCAACCATCTCTCACTCTCTCTCTCTTTCTCTCTAGCAAGAACACACCCAATTTCCAAATTCATTCATTCATCATCTAAATCCGGATTAGGGAGCTAGTAACCAAATAAATTACATATTCGTGATCCTCTCTTCATCCTCTTCATTTTGGTACCAACTTCATCTCATTTGGGTAACTTTCTAAAATCACTAGATTTTGTGTTCTTGATGTTTTTAACTTATAAAAGTGTTAATTAGTGTCTATGGCTCAAGTCTAACATGAATATATGATTTATATACTCGATCTCGTTGTTTTAGTGTAACTAGCATGAACTTGAATTTTGGTGTGTTGTTCTTGAATTTTGGATGATCATATGTTGTTAGATGTTAAAAGTTGGTGTTTTAATTGTGTTACTAGCATCACTAGCTTCAATTTGATGTGTAGGTTGCCTTAGAAAACTTCATGAACTTGATTATTGATTTTGGTGAATTTGAGTTAGGGTTTGATGAACTTGAAATGGACTTTTGATGCATTGAATGCCATGGATTATTATTGGTAAGTGTTTAGTTGGATTGTATGCTTGATTACCTTCGAAACGGCATATCATTCATGTAAATTGGTTGCCCGAATCATTGAATTGCATTTATGAACTTGTATGCGGTTAATGTTAAGCATTAGATGCGGTTTTGGTTGTTGTAATAGGTAGATTGATTGATGAAATGTGTTTAGTTGTTTTCCTCGTCAAATTACCTTCCCAACGGTATAAGATACTTGTCTTGATTGTTTGCGGATCATAAATGGTGATTGTTTGAAGTTAGGTTCGTGCATAAAACTTAAAAACTGCCAGAATTCTCTGCACAGGTAATGGCGCGGCGCGCCATATACCCGCGCGGCGCGCCATTTGGGTCTGTCCAACTTGGTCAATTTTCGAATAATGTTTGCTATGCTACGCACCTCCGATTCACATGTAACTTGTCCTAACATGCTCATACATGATTAAAAACCTCAGAAAAATAGTTCGGGACACGACCCGAACGTGTTGACTTTTTCGTTGACTTTGACCGACCAAAGTTTGACTTTTTGTCAAACTTAACCAAATGAGTATGCAACCTTCCTAACTTGTTTATATACTTGTACCTTGCATGAAACTTGACAATTTGATTTCACATGCTACATAATCGAGTCGTAACGAGCCATAGGACTAATTGAACATCTTGACCTATCGTGTTTACCGTTATTGATACGACCTATTTGTTTAGGTCAAGACTAGCACTATCCTTCGCACACGTTATTTTGTGAAGTACTTTTCGTACGTGCACTCAAGGTGAGATCATAGTCCCACTTTTACTCTTTTTGAACTTACATATGGGATGAGAAAACATAAACATTTCTTTACTAAGTGAACACAAGTACAGGAAAACAAACATTCTACATACGAGTTTAGAACAAAATCCTCAATTCGATTATCATTAGTTACACTTGCCGGGTGTAAGCGAGAACTTATGTTGTATGGATCCATATGGGTTTGACAAACCCTCATTCAAACGGTTCGCTACCGTTTACGAATGAAATATATTTTCGAGAAACAGTGTATGTTCTAGCACTAAGTGATGGGGTTCAATGGAAGGAAATGTTAAGCATTGATAATTGGGTGCTCGTGAAACAAACTTTTGGAATGTATTACTATTATTTCATTGATGCAAATCTTGTGGTTCACTTGTACTTACTTACTTAAACCTATGATTTCACCAACGTTTTCGTTGACAGATTTCTATGTTTTTCTCAGGTCCTTGAACGATACATGATACATGCTTCCGCTCATTATTTTGATACTTGCATTGGATGTCGAGTATACATGCATACATGGAGCGTCTTTTGGATACTTTTAAATTGTGTCGCATAAGTTTCATTTGTACTTAAAACTTTGTATCGTAACTCGTGGTGGAACTATTCTTGTAAAACTTGAACAACCTTTACATTTGAAATGAATGCGACATATCTTTTGGTCAAACGTTGTTTTAAAGACTTATGACCACGTAACGGGACCTAAGTAGACGGCGCCGTCAATGACGATTTGGTCGGGTCGCTACAGATGGTATCAGAGCGTTGGTTGTAGGGATTTAGAGTTCATTAGTGTCAACCCCGAGTCATAGGGTACATTGGTGAGTCTAGACTACAACCGGCATATAGACTTGAAGTAGGAATTACTTGACTACTTGTGCATTTATACTCGAACGCTTCTACTCATATCTACTCTTAGTTCATCTTAATCTCACGTTGTTTAATTTGATTGACGCGCCACCTTGACTATATGAAATGATGTCGAATGCACATATGAATCAGGGTAATATAATTTCCGGGATTATATTACGGTGATTATATTACGGTGACTCATATGAACGTTCCGACATTATGACATAAAGAATTTAAGGCGAGTCAAGGAAAAACTCCTCTTTATCTTTATTCTATATCACGGTTAGTATTATTGAGAATACTAATCAATGATATTCTTGTGTCTTGAAGGAACAATGGCTCCTCGTCGTGTACGCCGCAATGAAACTCCCGAACAAGCTCTCGAACGGATGATAGCCACCGCCGTAGATACGGCCATGGCCGGTCACTCATCCAACAATAATAATAATAACAACCACAACAACAACAACAACAACAACAACAATGGAGCCGGAAACTCAAACGAGGGATGCTCCTATAAAGCTTTCATGGGGTGCAAACCTCACACTTTTGATGGAACCGGGGGACCGGTCGTGCTCACCCGATGGTTTGAGCAAACGGAAGCCGTCTTTAGCATAAGCGGTTGTCGGGACCAAGACAAGGTCAAATACTCCACTCACACTTTCTCCGGAATTGCTCTAACATGGTGGAACACCTATGTTCAATCGGTGGGTACCGATGAAGCTCATGCCCTCTCTTGGGCCGATCTAAAGGAAAAGATAATTGTTGAATATTTTCCGCGCGAAGAAACCCGAAAGCTTGAGGAAGAACTAAGAGCTTTGAAAGCGGTCGGAAACGATCTTAAAGCTTATAATCAACGCTTCGCCGAACTATCCTTGATGTGTCCTAATCTTGTTAACCCCGAATCTCAAAGGATTGAGCTCTACATGCTCGGTCTTCCAAAAAGCATCAAACAAGGGGTGATGTCATCCAAACCCACTACTCATCAAGCCGCTATGAACATGGCTCGCCAACTAATTGAAACGGTTGACGAAATCGTAGTTCCGGCACCTAAGGCCGAGGATAAATCGGGCGGCAACAAAAGAAAATGGGAACCCTCCCAATCAAACAACAACAACTTTACTAAGAAGCCTTACACCTCCGACGGCAAGAAAGGTTATGCCGGGAACCTACCTCTTTGCAACAAATGCAACAAACATCACTTTGGCGAATGTAGTAAGTTAATTTGCCACCGGTGCCAAGGAGTTGGTCATAAGGCCAACGATTGTAAAAGTGCCACTCCCGTCGCTCGAAAGTGGCCCAATGCACCAAAGACGGGCACTTGTTACGAATGTGGCCAAACGGGTCATTTTAGAAATGCATGCCCAAAGAAGAAAGATAACCCCAATACGCGCGGCCGAGCTTTTAACATAAACACCGAGGAAGCCCGGGATGACACTGAACTAGTCACGGGTACGTTTCTTCTCAACAATTCTTATGTCTCTTGCTTATTCGATTCAGGTGCCGATAAATGCTTTGTATCCAAGACTTTGACTCATTCTTTTAGCACTCCACCTCTTCCATTAGATACCACTTATACCATTGAAGTGGCTAACGGGAAACTATTAAGTGCCGACACATATTACCGGGGGTGTACGATAAACATTTTGGGTAAGGAATTTGAAATTGATTTGATACCCATGGAACTAGGAAGCTTTGATGTAATAATCGGTATGAATTGGTTAGTCAAAACAAAATCTCACATTCTTTGTGATCTTAACGCAATCCGAATTCCTATCGAGAATGGTGAACCTTTGATCGTCTATGGCGATAAGAGTTGCACCGGACTCAACCTCGTTTCGTGTGTTAAAGTTAGAAAACTACTCCATAAGGGTTGTTTTGCGATCCTTGCTCACGTTAAGAAAGTCGAGTCCGATGAGAAGCACATCGATGATGTGCCAATTGTTAGTGACTATTCCGATGTATTTCCCGACGAATTGCCGGGTCTTCCGCCTCATCGACCGGTTGAATTCCAAATCGATCTTATTCCGGGAGCCGCACCCGTAGCGCGTGCACCATATAGACTCGCTCCATCTGAAATGCAAGAATTGCAAAGTCAAATCCAAGAACTACTTGATCGTGGTTTTATCCAACCTAGCCATTCACCTTGGGGCGCTCCGATTTTGTTTGTTAAAAAGAAAGACGGATCCCTACGAATGTGCATTGATTATCGTGAACTAAATAAATTGACGGTTAAGAACCGATATCCTCTTCCTCGCATCGATGACCTCTTTGATCAACTACAAGGGTCTTGTGTATATTCGAAAATCGATCTCCGCTCGGGTTATCATCAATTGAGGGTTAAGGGGGAAGATGTCTCCAAAACCGCTTTTCGAACTCGTTATGGTAGTTATGAATTCCTTGTCATGCCATTTGGTCTCACTAACGCACCGGCGGTGTTCATGGATCTTATGAACCGTGTGTGCAAACCGTATCTCGATAAATTCGTTATTGTGTTCATCGATGACATATTGATCTATTCTAAAAATGAAGAAGAGCACGAACAACATCTCCGACTTGTGCTTGAACTTTTAAGACAAGAACAACTCTATGCCAAATTCTCCAAGTGTGAATTTTGGTTAAAGGAAGTTCAATTTCTTGGTCATGTTGTAAGTGACCAAGGTATTAAAGTCGATCCAACGAAAATCGAAGCCATTAGCAAATGGGAGACTCCTACTACTCCTACTCACATTCGTCAATTTTTGGGTCTCGCCGGGTACTATCGTAGATTCATCGAAAACTTCTCTTTGGTTGCACGTCCTCTAACCGCATTGACTCGCAAGGGAAAGAAATTCATCTGGGCGACCGAACATGAATCCGCATTCCAAATCTTGAAAACGAAGCTAACCACCTCTCCTATCTTGTCACTTCCCGAAGGCAATGATGACTTTGTTGTATATTGTGATGCCTCGAAACATGGTTTTGGGTGTGTATTGATGCAACGAACGAAAGTCATTGCTTATGCTTCTCGCCAACTCAAAATTCATGAACGAAACTACACGACGCATGATCTCGAACTCGGAGCCGTTGTCTTTGCACTTAAAATGTGGAGACACTATCTTTATGGAACCAAGAGTACTATCTTTACCGACCACAAAAGCCTCCAACACATTTTCGATCAAAAGCAACTAAACATGAGACAACGAAGGTGGATTGAAACCTTAAACGATTACGATTGCGAGCTTCGTTACCATCCCGGGAAGGCAAATGTAGTAGCCGATGCCTTAAGTCGAAAAGAAAGAGCGGTGCCTCTTCGTGTCCGAGCCTTAAACATCACCATCCACACAAACCTTAATAGCCAAATTCGGGTAGCCCAAGATGAGGCTCTCAAGGATGAAAACATCTCTCTCGAACACTTGAACGTCCTCACCTCTCGATTCGAAGTTAAAGAAACCGGACTCCGATATTTCGCCGGAAGGATTTGGGTGCCTAGTTATGGGGACCTACGAAGCCTTATTTTAGATGAAGCCCATAAGTCACGATACTCGATTCACCCCGGTGCCAATAAGATGTACCACGACCTTAAACAGCTATATTGGTGGCCGAACATCAAAAGGGACGTAGCTACTTATGTTTCCAAGTGTTTGACATGTTCCAAAGTCAAAGCCGAACACCAAAGACCGTCCGGACTACTTCGACAACCCGAGATCCCGCAATGGAAGTGGGAAAGAATAACGATGGATTTTATCACCAAACTACCAAAAACGACGGGCGGTTATGATACCATTTGGGTTATTGTTGACCGTCTCACCAAATCCGCACACTTCCTGGCCATGAAAGAAACGGACAAAATGGAGAAACTTGCACAACTTTACATTAAGGAGATCGTAGCCCGACACGGTGTACCTTTATCGATTATCTCCGACCGAGATGGCCGTTTTGTTTCTAGATTTTGGCGTACATTGCAAGAAGCGTTGGGAACGCGTTTAGACATGAACACCGCATATCATCCTCAAACCGATGGACAAAGCGAACGTACAATTCAAACCTTAGAGGACATGTTACGAGCTTGCGTGGTTGATTTCGGAAAAGCTTGGGACAAGCACTTACCTCTCGCCGAGTTCTCTTACAACAATAGTTATCACGCGAGTATTAAAGCCGCACCTTTTGAAGCGCTATATGGCCGCAAATGTCGTTCACCTCTTTGTTGGGCCGAGGTAGGCGACGTGCAAATCACCGGACCCGAACTCATTCACGAAACCACCGAGAAAATCGTTCAAATCCGAGATAGGCTTAGGACGGCCCGAAGTCGTCAAAAGAGCTATACCGACAAACGACGCAACGATCTTGAATTTCAAGTCGGTGACCGAGTAATGTTAAAAGTCGCACCTTGGAAGGGTGTAATCCGTTTTGGGAAACGCGGGAAGCTAAATCCGCGGTATATTGGTCCTTTCGAAATCTTGGAGCGTATTGGAACCGTTGCTTATCGTTTAGATCTTCCGCCTCAATTGAACTCCGTTCATCCTACCTTCCATGTATCTAACTTGAAAAAGTGTCTTGCCGAACCCGATATCGTCATCCCTCTCGAAGAACTTACTATTGATGACAAACTTCATTTTGTGGAGGAACCGGTTGAAATTGTGGACACCTCCGTCAAGACATTGAAACAAAGCCGAATCCCGATTGTCAAGGTTCGTTGGAATGCCAAAAGAGGACCCGAGTTTACTTGGGAAAGACAAGATCAAATGCAAAGGAAGTATCCTCATCTATTTGTGAATTCAGAAACGCAAGATCTCGAGGAAGAAACAACGACTACTACGCCTACTTAAATTTCGGGACGAAATTTCTTTTAAGGAGTAGGTAATGTAACATCCCGTCTTTTTCCATTTACTTTTCCGTTATACTAATATAAAGTCCGTTATATGTTTATAACATCTCCCGTTGATAAGCGTTTTAAATTATCTCGTTTAGGTAATTCACGCACCCGAGCGAAAGTTGAGGGACTAAACTTGACAAGGGATCAAACCCTTGACTAGGTCAAAGGGTCAAACCCCAATTACCACCATTCAACCATCTCTCACTCTCTCTCTCTTTCTCTCTAGCAAGAACACACCCAATTTCCAAATTCATTCATTCATCATCTAAATCCGGATTAGGGAGCTAGCAACCAAATAAATTACATATTCGTGATCCTCTCTTCATCCTCTTCATTTTGGTACCAACTTCATCTCATTTGGGTAACTTTCTAAAATCACTAGATTTTGTGTTCTTGATGTTTTTAACTTATAAAAGTGTTAATTAGTGTCTATGGCTCAAGTCTAACATGAATATATGATTTATATACTCGATCTCGTTGTTTTAGTGTAACTAGCATGAACTTGAATTTTGGTGTGTTGTTCTTGAATTTTGGATGATCATATGTTGTTAGATGTTAAAAGTTGGTGTTTTAATTGTGTTACTAGCATCACTAGCTTCAATTTGATGTGTAGGTTGCCTTAGAAAACTTCATGAACTTGATTATTGATTTTGGTGAATTTGAGTTAGGGTTTGATGAACTTGAAATGGACTTTTGATGCATTGAATGCCATGGATTATTATTGGTAAGTGTTTAGTTGGATTGTATGCTTGATTACCTTCGAAACGGCATATCATTCATGTAAATTGGTTGCCCGAATCATTGAATTGCATTTATGAACTTGTATGCGGTTAATGTTAAGCATTAGATGCGGTTTTGGTTGTTGTAATAGGTAGATTGATTGATGAAATGTGTTTAGTTGTTTTCCTCGTCAAATTACCTTCCCAACGGTATAAGATACTTGTCTTGATTGTTTGCGGATCATAAATGGTGATTGTTTGAAGTTAGGTTCGTGCATAAAACTTAAAAACTGCCAGAATTCTCTGCACAGGTAATGGCGCGGCGCGCCATATACCCGCGCGGCGCGCCATTTGGGTCTGTCCAACTTGGTCAATTTTCGAATAATGTTTGCTATGCTACGCACCTCCGATTCACATGTAACTTGTCCTAACATGCTCATACATGATTAAAAACCTCAGAAAAATAGTTCGGGACACGACCCGAACGTGTTGACTTTTTCGTTGACTTTGACCGACCAAAGTTTGACTTTTTGTCAAACTTAACCAAATGAGTATGCAACCTTCCTAACTTGTTTATATACTTGTACCTTGCATGAAACTTGACAATTTGATTTCACATGCTACATAATCGATTCGTAACGAGCCATAGGACTAATTGAACATCTTGACCTATCGTGTTTACCGTTATTGATACGACCTATTTGTTTAGGTCAAGACTAGCACTATCCTTCGCACACGTTATTTTGTGAAGTACTTTTCGTACGTGCACTCAAGGTGAGATCATAGTCCCACTTTTACTCTTTTTGAACTTACATATGGGATGAGAAAACATAAACATTTCTTTACTAAGTGAACACAAGTACAGGAAAACAAACATTCTACATACGAGTTTAGAACAAAATCCTCAATTCGATTATCATTAGTTACACTTGCCGGGTGTAAGCGAGAACTTATGTTGTATGGATCCATATGGGTTTGACAAACCCTCATTCAAACGGTTCGCTACCGTTTACGAATGAAATATATTTTCGAGAAACAGTGTATGTTCTAGCACTAAGTGATGGGGTTCAATGGAAGGAAATGTTAAGCATTGATAATTGGGTGCTCGTGAAACAAACTTTTGGAATGTATTACTATTATTTCATTGATGCAAATCTTGTGGTTCACTTGTACTTACTTACTTAAACCTATGATTTCACCAACGTTTTCGTTGACAGATTTCTATGTTTTTCTCAGGTCCTTGAACGATACATGATACATGCTTCCGCTCATTATTTTGATACTTGCATTGGATGTCGAGTATACATGCATACATGGAGCGTCTTTTGGATACTTTTAAATTGTGTCGCATAAGTTTCATTTGTACTTAAAACTTTGTATCGTAACTCGTGGTGGAACTATTCTTGTAAAACTTGAACAACCTTTACATTTGAAATGAATGCGACATATCTTTTGGTCAAACGTTGTTTTAAAGACTTATGACCACGTAACGGGACCTAAGTAGACGGCGCCATCAATGACGATTTGGTCGGGTCGCTACAATTGGGTGCTCGCGAACAATACTTTTGGAATGCAAACGATTTTGATAATCAACGTTATGGGAATACTAAATCTTGTGGTTCAAAAACAACGTTTATTACAAACACCTATGATTTCACCAACGTTTTTCGTTGACAGTTTTCTATATGTTTCTCAGGTTCATACTTGGCTATTTGATACATGCTTCCGCGTACACTCATACTTGCTTGGAGTCAAGCATGCATGCATACACTCTGATTTCTTGCTTGGGGTCAAGCATACATACATACATACGCTAGTGATAGCACCTTTGGATACAAACATATTGTTTACATACTTACGCTATTTATAGCAACCGCGATTTTAAACTAATTATGTCACAAGTTATTTCATTTATACTTTATACTCTTGTAAACTTAAACTTGTCGTCGAACGGTTTTGTAAACTAAACTTTGCAAGCATGATACGTTTCAAAAGAATGCGACATAATTTTGGTCAAACGAGTCTCATATAGGGACTACGACCACGTAACGGGACCTAAGTAGTCGGCGCCGTCAATGACGATTTGGTCGGGTCGCTACAGATGGTATCAGAGCGTTGGTTGTAGGGAACTAGGATATGCATTAGTGTGTCTGACAGAGTCGTTAGGACGCATTAGTGAATCTAGACTACAACCGGATAGTTAGCCATTGCATTCTGACATACATTTGCTATAGATAGCACTTACTTGAATACTTGTGCATTATACTTGAATCATTCTTAGGCAAACTTTTTAATGGTACCCAACCTTCATCATACGAACTCGTATTCCGCCACTTTTTGGTAACACACGTGAATTCAAGGTTTATACGCGTACGGATGACCACGACTTCGTTAGTCACTCTAGTTCGGGAATTCTGACTCCTTGGTTGTTATCCACCCCCGTCTCAGCTTACTATCCACAAGTGTTGTAAAGTTACCACCACTACTCTAGATGAGTATCGTCATCACTATTTATCACTACGGTTGCGTACTACTCGTTATCATGACTCGTTACTCTTTTCATACCTAAGTACATTTTTGTCTGACTCGAACCGCATTGACGTGAATAATCATTTATACACTTCCCTCGGGGAACACTTCCTTAGAGTTGCAGAAATTCTTTCGATTTAATACGAGTCACGTTTGAGACGTCGTTACATTTTGTTCATTTTAGGTCTTCACGATGACACGAACTTGAATCTATGGAGTGATGTGGGAATGGAGGTATGAGTTAGCGTAATATAACGACACTCGATCAACGTGGTTATATTACGGTAAGACATACCAAAGTTCTAATGACTCGTGATGGTGATTGGACTCGATCAACCTAATCACCACCATGTGCCATGTACATGACTTCATCTATTCATGTTTGGACATCTGAAAACTCCGAAAGTACTGACAACAACCATACCGGGGATACACTTTCGAATATTGTCGAACCATATTTATGCTTCCGAATGAATGACGAATTCTTTCAACTTCAAACATACGTTATACATGAGTACTATCTCGTCCTCGCACAGTCTTATTGATTAACTACAATTTACTCGTTATGCTTATATCGGGGCGGAAACTTCTCTTGCATCACCCTCATAATTCCGGTTCAGGAAATCTTTTATTCTAAACCCTCAATGGAGAGAGAGACTCTCCACGTTATACTAGTATTCGCCTCGAGGGTGAATAGTCCCGACGAACATTTTTGGAAAACGATAAATCTTCCGCGGTGCGAATTTCTTGAGAAACTTGTTCTATCTAACGTTTTCAAGTCCTAACAAACTTTTTCAAACATACCTTACAGAAATGTACCTCATTTCAGATCGAGATTCTTGTTTCACTTCTAGATTTCGGAGTACCTTACAAAAAGCCTCGGGACCACGCTTAAACATGAGTACAACACATCAACCACAACCCGACGGACCGAGCAAACATATGATTCAAACTTTGGAAACCATAACACGAGTTCGTGTTATCGACTTCAAATTTACTTGAGAAAAGTACTTGCCTTTAGTCAAATTCTCTTACTACAATAAATTTCATTCGAGTATTAACGTCACACTTTTCGAGGACCCGTATAGCCGTGAATGTCATTTTCTTAAATTGTTGAACCGAAGTAGGTGACAAGCGAACCACCGGACCCGAACTCATTCATGAAACAACCGGAAAATTTTTTAATTCCAGGAAAGGCTCAAGACGGCCCGTAGTCGCCAAAAGAGCCATACAAGGGTTAAACGTAAACCTCTCGAATTCCAAGTGGGAAACCGCGTAACGTTAAAAGTCGTACCTTGAAAAGGTGTAGTCCGTTTCGGAAACGTAGAAAGCTAAATCCGCGATATTTTTAGTCCTTTTGAAATTTTGGGGTGTGTTGTGCCCGTTGCTTACCGCTTCGAACTTCCGACTCAAACAAATTCCGTTCATCCTACATAGAACCTGAAGACGTAACTTGCTATTCCCTTCGATGAGCTTGCTATCGATGGTACACTCCACTTCCTAGGAGAACCGGTTGAAATTATGAATCGTGAAACCAAACTTCAATCCAACGTAAAAATCCCGACCGTCGAAGTTCGTTGAAATGCCCAAGGACGTACCTTCACTTATCCGTAGAATTTACAACGCAAGATCTCGAGGAAGATTCAACAACTACTACTTCCAACTAAATTTCGGGACGAAATTTCTTTTGAGGTGTGGATAATGTAACATCCCGCGTTTTTCCGTTAAATTTATTTTAACACCGTCTTTTTTTTTTTAAATAATATCCCTCGTTATTTAATTTTAACGTCACCCGTTTACACGAGCGTTTTTTTAAAATATTCGTTTGGTTAATTCCCTCACCCGCTTTGAAACTCGAGGGACCAAAGTTGCAAAGGGGCCTAACTAGTGATTAGGTCAACTAGTCAAACCCCATCTCATCCATTCATTATCACCACCCACCTTCATCCTTCCCTTTCTCTCTACTTCTCATTTTTGAACACAAACCCCAACTTCATAAAATCATCATCTAAATTCGGGATTGGGATCAAACTTCAAAACAAATTACATTTTCGTGATCCTCTCTTCATCCTCTACATTTTGATACAAATTTCATCAAGTTTGGGTAACTTTCTAAAAACTCTAGATTTCTATAAATTCGTGTTTTTGACTTGAAATTGTGTTAGTTAGTGTCTATGGCTCGTGTCTAGCATGAATATATGTTTTGTTTGCTCGATTTGTTGATTTGAGTAACTAGTTTGAACTTTTGAAGTGGGTTAGCTTAATCTTTGATTTTGGATGATTAAAAGTTGTTTAATTGTTAAAGTTCATGTTTTAATTGTGTTACTAGTATCATTAGCTACATTTTGATGTGTAGGTTGATTAAGAAAACTTCAAAAACCCGATTAAGGATTTTGTGATGTTTGGTTAGGGTTTGATAGACTTTGAAATGAACTTTTGATGCGTTGAATGCTTGTTAATGTTGTTAGTAAGTGTTTAGATGCAATGTATGCTTAATTACCTTCGAAACGGCATATCGTACGTGTAAATTGGATTCCCGAATCATAAAATACGTTTTACGAACTTGAAACTTTGAAAATAAACCTTTCTTGATCAATTGA
Source organism: Rutidosis leptorrhynchoides (assembly GCF_046630445.1). Lineage (NCBI taxonomy): Eukaryota > Viridiplantae > Streptophyta > Magnoliopsida > Asterales > Asteraceae > Rutidosis > Rutidosis leptorrhynchoides. The sequence goes on along the minus strand of NC_092343.1, from coordinate 340,471,519 downwards.
CGAGTTTTCGGTTATTGTAAATGATGTTTTTGCTTGATAAAAAGTGGTTAGTTGTATTCCTTGTCAAAATACCTTTCCAACGATATAAGATACTTGTTTTGGATGTTTACAGTTTAGGATTTATGGGTATTTGAAGTTGGATTCGTGCTTGAGTGTGAAAACTGCCAGAATTTCTCTGCACAGGTAATGGCGCGGCGCGCCATATACCCGCGCGGCGCGCCAAAGTGGGCTGTCCAATTTTGTCAATTTTCGAATAATGTTTGCTATGCTACGCACCCCCGATTCACATGAGACTTGTTCTAACATGCTTATACATGAATAAAAACCTCAGAAAAATAGTTCGGGACCGAACCCGGACGTGTTGACTCTTTCGTTGACTTTGACCGACCAAAGTTTGACTTTTTGTCAAACTTAACCAAATGATTATGCAATCTTTCTAACATGATTCTTTACTTGTATCTTGCATGAAACTTGATAATTTGATTCACATGCTATATAATCGAGTCATAACGAGCCATAGGACTAATTGAACACATTTCACCCGACCTTGTGTCGTAACCGGTTAATTGATACAACTTATTTGTTTAGGTCAAGGCTAAACAACTATCATGCACACGTTTACCTTGTGAAGTACTTTTATACTCGTGCACTCGAGGTGAGATCATAGTCCCACCTTTTCAACAACTTTTTATACTTTTAAACTGTGGGCTGAGAAACATATACTTTGTTACATTTTGTACTACTTACTTTTATACTTTGAACACAAGTACAAGGAAAACAAACATTCCACAGCGAGTTAGAACAAAAATCCTCAATTCGATTATCATTAGTTACACTTGCAGGGTGTAAGCGAGAACTTATATTGTGTGACCATACGGGTTTGACAAACCCTCATTACGGACGGTTCGCTTTCGTCTACGGATGAAATATATTTTCGAGAAACAGTGTATGTTCTAACACTATTGTTGAAATGACCCGTTCATATACATTATAAACGATTCATAATAGTTGATTACATCGCGAGGTATTTGACCTCTATATGATACATTTTACAAACATTACATTCGTTTTTAAAAGACAAACTTTCTTTACAACGAAAGTTGACGGCATGCATACCATTTCATAATACATCCAACTATAATTGACTTAAAAATAATCTTGATGAACTCAATGACTCGAATGCAACGTCTTTCAAAATATGCCATGAATGACTCCAAGTAATATCCTTAAAATGAGCTAATGCACAGCGGAAGATTTCTTTAATACCTGAGAATAAACATGCTTTAAAGTGTCAACCAAAAGGTTGGTGAGTTCATAGGTTTATCATAACAATCATTTCAATATATTAATAGACCACAAGATTTCCGTTTAAAAAATATATGTACACTCGCAAGTGTATAAAACCGTTATGCTTATGTTGAGGCCTCAGTAACCAACCTTAACAATAATATAATAAGTCATCTTCGCAAAGATGGATACGTACACTCGCAAGTGTATAAATAATCCTCGAAGTACTAAACATCCGCCCACTAGCTCTTATGTCTAGTGCAGCCTACAGGATGGGGGTGTTAAGCCCGATAGATCTATCTTTAGGATTCGCGCTCACATGCTCTTATAACATGTAACTAAATTACCTAGCACATCAATCCGCAGAATTATCATTTTTGATCACTTGTCTCTATTTCGTAAAACATTTATAAAAGCAGCGCATGTATTCTCAGCCCAAAAATATATATTGCAAAAGCAATTAAAAAGGGAGCAAATGAAACTCACCATACTGTATTTCGTAGTAAAAATACATATAACGTCATTTAACAAGTGCAAGGTTGGCCTCGGATTCACGAACGTATCAATATTGAGATTTAATATTGCAGGAAAGTACGTAGACGCAGCGGAGATGATAAACACTAGATTGACCTCACGAGCATACCCATGAACCATACCCATCACCTCCATAGTTATAACCCATAATTTCCTTAGATTCGACTCATTCAAAAAACTATTTTGAAATCACTCGGACATCACTCCGTCGTAATATTTTATGTATACTAATAATATCTTGAAATAATACAGAGCAAATATATATATATATATATATATATATATATATATGTAAATCGATTGAGAGAGTTTAGAGAAATATATTTTCAAGTTTCTATGAAATAATGAAACCTATTGAATTCTATTTATAATATATTTTTGAATTATTAAAGTGAATTATTAAAGTATGAATTATTAAAGTGAATTATTAAAGTATGAATTATTAAAGTGAATTATTAAAGTATGAATTATTAAAGTGAATTATTAAAGTTAAAGTAAAGTAAAAGTAAAGTAAAGGTAAAGTTAAAGTATAGTAAACGTATAAAAACTATGTATGTATAATACGCGTATAAATATATATAATATTAATTTAAATCATTATATATATTTAATGAAATAAAATATAAATATCATTATATTTATTATACTGGTTAAGTAATGAGTTGTCAAAAGTGATTCTAGATATTTATAAAAGTTATATATATTTTAATAATAAAGTTCTTTTTAAACTGAAAACGTTTTTGTACGTTTGAAAATAGATTAATAGAATATTATGGAAACCAATTCTCCACTAACTTTTGTCTAACTTTCGTAAATGACACTTTTTGTTTTTATTTATAAATAGCTTTACAAATTATTCCGAATATCGTTAAAAGGAATAGATTTTCTCAATCATAGTGGACCTCTCAACAGAGACTTGTAATCATAATTCAATGTTTCTGATAATTCAAGCATTTAATATATTTTTTTAATTTCGTCGATAATCATATTGAAACAAATACGTTCATGTAAAGCATTATACGTTTAAATACTTTTTTGACATTTTCAATTTATAATATATACACATATACATACATATTCATATATGTTCATTTAATGGTTCGTGAATCATTGAAATTTGGTCGAGGTTTAAATGAATGTATAAACATAGTTTAAAATCCTTGAGATTTAACTTAACAAACATTGCTTATCGTGTCAGAATAATATAAAGATAAAGTTTAAATTTAGTCGGAAATTTCTGGGTCGTCACAGTACCTACCCGTTAAAGAAATTTCGTCCCCGAAATTTGATAGAGGTCGTCATGACTAACAATGAGAATGTTATTATGACGATTATAAAGTTTTATCATGTCTAAGAAGTATGGATAAAATAATTCGATTACTCGAAGCGTATGAGGGAAGTTATCGTAAATGAAGGAAATAAGATTATAGTGATTCGTCATATCTTTTGACGTCATCACAATTGATCTCTGAATTTAAAGAAAATCTTTGTAATCTATGTTGGATTTGATGCTTCGGTGATTAAGGAGATTATGATTCTCTTCGAATTAATACGATAATCCATCTTGATTTCTCTGTCGGGTATTTCACTATAAATCCACCTCCTTCGTTTCCTTACAACTCACACCTTCTATTCTTTCTCCCTCAACACATATTTTAAAGTATTTGTCAATATTCTTCATCCAGTACTGATTCTCGATATACTCCTCACTTTCATATCTGTCATTCTTCTTTTTCATCTGCCTCTGGAAGAATCTATTTACTTCTACTATACTCTTGGTTTTATAGTGTTTTTAGTTCTCCCATGTCTTTATATTGCTATATGCATTGATATATACGGTTTGTGATTTCTGGGTTGTTGTTGGGTTTTATATCTTCCCTTATATTTCAAAGTCCTTGCTTCTTCTATAATCATTGTCATCCACAGTTAATGCTCTCTTCTATTTGCTATGATTTATACTCCCATTTCTAGTTCGGAGCTTTGTCCTTTCGTTTCTTCTTCTTGCTATTAAGCACCGCTTGTAATGGTCCAGAATTCGCAGATATAAATTTCGGAATGAACATTGTTAATGTTCTAGGAAGGAAATTGTAATGACACGATCTTGATTTGTTAATTTACCAAAATACCCTGAAAAGACCGAATCATCAAGAAAATATATTCTTGATATTTTTAGAGATTAAATAGAATACAAGAGTCGTGTAACATAGCACATGATGACGTTATGATCTGTGAATCATCATGTTCCATTTAGAAACTCAGCATGAATTACTGTAATATAATCACGTTGATCAAGTGTCATTATATTATACTAACTCATGCTTCAGCTCCCAACACTTCTTCAAGAATATTCCTATTTTAAACTCGAATGTTTCAGAATTTAGAAACTAAAATAGTTTCCTTTATGATATAATACAGATAGCGCGAAGAGGTAAATGATTTCAGATAACAATAATTATAAAAATATCTTCAGAAGTATGGATGATATTTATAATGAAAGATACGATGATATCTTAGAATGTCTAATATCAGAGGATGATGAAGGATATTGTCCGCAGGGGTTTAGAGTTAGGAGCAAGGTATTCGTTAATGACTTCAGCAAGTAATGAATCATTTGGATCCTTTGAAGGCAGGTTCAGCCTTTATGATTTGTCCACAGCCTCCTTCATACTTTGCTCAATCCGTTTTCCAGTTCTAACGCTTCTCTTTTTCTGAGCTTTGCCAATATACTATCCTTTATAATCCAACTTTTTACTGTTAAGGTCGTTTACAGTTTTTGTTGCTTCATCAGCATTTTTTAAAATTTCTAGAACTGGTTCGCAGTTTAGGGTGTTTTTCAGAAATTTCTCATTCAAACAATGTAAGTCTTGGAGGTAGACGTTGTGTGTATATGTAATTGTTGATGTAGACATGATGCGAGGTTTCAAAATACTGATTGCTGATTCTCAATAATTGGTATGGCAATTCTTGTTATAAGGTACGAATAAATATATGATAGGGTTTCGATAATTATAATGATTTTTTTTTTTTTTGGAAAGTCAAAGATCAGTGAAGTTGTTGGTAAGTTTATTGCTAATGTGGTGAATATAAACGATTCCCCGGTAACGTTGGCGAAAGGGCAACGTATCTATCGAGGTTATAATAAGACTAGTCCGACTGAAAAGTCGAAGTTGACTTGCTGGAGCTGTGACAAAACTGTCTACTTTGAAAAAGAATTGAAAAGTCATTTTAGCTAATAAATGCCAAAGGGTCTGACACGGATACGCGTTGAACTATAACTTTGGCTTCGAGAGCTTTTTTGGTACATAAATGTGGGTAATATGTGGTTGGATCATCATCTCGATTGTTCATTGTTTGAAGTGTCTTCGAAAACTTCGGAGAGTTTGAACACAGTTTGTAATCGTTAATATACATATGATGTTCTAACACAGTTTTGAAGTCAAAGTATAGCTTTGAAAGATGTAGAAATCTAAGAGTGATGTCTTCTGTTAAATCATGACTTGGATTTTGATTTGTCAAAATCAGAATGCGTAATCAAATTTGGGTGAGAATGGTTGTTTTGATTACTATACAAGAATGTATATTGTTGTGAGATTTTGGGAGTATAGTTGATGATTTGCTTAATCAGATTCGAAAAATGTAACATATTAATTGTGAATTTATATATCTCTCGGGTATTACCTACCCGTTAAATTTTTTTTTTTCACAATTAATATTTTGTACAACAGAATTTTATTACAGTCTTTATGAAAATATATATGTGCATATTTTCTTCAGATGTAACATAGATTTAATGAGTTAATATTAAATTAAACTCATTTGATTTACGGTTGAAACTAGAACTGAATAATCCCTAAAGACTTTAGAAATTACATAACTTCTACGGAGTATTTATTCAATAAAATTAAAATTATGAATTAATACTTCGTTATTTGTTGGTGTTTGTAACCCTTGCACCATATTCTCTAAAGCCACTACTCGAGCGCGAAGCGCGTTAACTTCTTCTGTTACACCGGGGTGATTGTCGGTTCGGATGAGCGGATAAATAAAATCTAGAATTTGATGTAGTATATAATCATGACGAGATACTCTGAAAATGAGAGAGCAAATGGTGTTTCAGACCGGTTCGCCGGTAAGTGCTTCAGGTTCATCGCCAAGAGGGCAATGTGGTGGATGGAAGGGATCATCTTCTTCTTGTCTCCAATTATTGAGGAGGCTACGAACCTATCCCCAATTCATCCAGAATAGATGATGGCTAATTGGTTGATCCATTCCGGTCACACTGCTTTCGGAGCTTGAGTGGGATTCCATATCGGAATTCGAGGGACTTGAACTAATGACGAATTCCATTTCGTTCGATTGAATAAAAGATTTTTCGATATGAAATGATTTTTCGGCTATCGGGTGGTATTCTAATTACATAGAATATCTATATATATAGCGCAAAAGATTTCGCAGATTACGGAGAAATTTACGGAATATGTCAGGCAAAATTTACAGTAACAGATACGTTAAGATATGAATTATCAGATACGCTAAGATATGAATTTTGTCTATACACTATTCATGCAATCAATGCAATAAGATGTGTCTAGACTAAGAATGATAAGCAAGTAATTTCTGACAAGAATGATGAGCAAAACTTTTGACATGCAGACACGGTCGAAGTCCAGACTCACTAATGCATCATAACGACTATCAGTTAGACACACTAATGCAGACCTGGTTCGCTAAGACCACCGCTCTGATACCAACTGAAATGACCCGTTCATATACATTATAAACGATTCATAATAGTTGATTACATCGCGAGGTATTTGACCTCTATATGATACATTTTACAAACATTACATTCGTTTTTAAAAGACAAACTTTCTTTACAACGAAAGTTGACGGCATGCATACCATTTCATAATACATCCAACTATAATTGACTTAAAAATAATCTTGATGAACTCAATGACTCGAATGCAACGTCTTTCAAAATATGCCATGAATGACTCCAAGTAATATCCTTAAAATGAGCTAATGCACAGCGGAAGATTTCTTTAATACCTGAGAATAAACATGCTTTAAAGTGTCAACCAAAAGGTTGGTGAGTTCATAGGTTTATCATAACAATCATTTCAATATATTAATAGACCACAAGATTTCCGTTTATAAATATATGTACACTCGCAAGTGTATAAAACCGTTATGCTTATGTTGAGGCCTCAGTAACCAACCTTAACAATAATATAATAAGTCATCTTCGCAAAGATGGATACGTACACTCGCAAGTGTATAAATAATCCTCGAAGTACTAAACATCCGCCCACTAGCTCTTATGTCTAGTGCAGCCTACAGGATGGGGGTGTTAAGCCCGATAGATCTATCTTTAGGATTCGCGCTCACATGCTCTTATAACATGTAACTAAATTACCTAGCACATCAATCCGCAGAATTATCATTTTTGATCACTTGTCTCTATTTCGTAAAACATTTATAAAAGCAGCGCATGTATTCTCAGCCCAAAAATATATATTGCAAAAGCAATTAAAAAGGGAGCAAATGAAACTCACCATACTGTATTTCGTAGTAAAAATACATATAACGTCATTTAACATGTGCAAGGTTGGCCTCGGATTCACGAACGTATCAATATTGAGATTTAATATTGCAGGAAAGTACGTAGACGCAGCGGAGATGATAAACACTAGATTGACCTCACGAGCATACCCATGAACCATACCCATCACCTCCATAGTTATAACCCATAATTTCCTTAGATTCGACTCATTCAAAAAACTATTTTGAAATCACTCGGACATCACTCCGTCGTAATATTTTATGTATACTAATAATATCTTGAAATAATACAGAGCAAATATATATATATATATATATATATGTAAATCGATTGAGAGAGTTTAGAGAAATATATTTTCAAGTTTCTATGAAATAATGAAACCTATTGAATTCTATTTATAATATATTTTTGAATTATTAAAGTGAATTATTAAAGTATGAATTATTAAAGTGAATTATTAAAGTATGAATTATTAAAGTGAATTATTAAAGTATGAATTATTAAAGTGAATTATTAAAGTTAAAGTAAAGTAAAAGTAAAGTAAAGGTAAAGTTAAAGTATAGTAAATGTATAAAAACTATGTATGTATAATACGCGTATAAATATATATAATATTAATTTAAATCATTATATATATTTAATGAAATAAAATATAAATATCATTATATTTATTATACTGGTTAAGTAATGAGTTGTCAAAAGTGATTCTAGATATTTATAAAAGTTATATATATTTTAATAATAAAGTTCTTTTTAAACTGAAAACGTTTTTGTACGTTTGAAAATAGATTAATAGAATATTATGGAAACCAATTCTCCACTAACTTTTGTCTAACTTTCGTAAATGACACTTTTTGTTTTTATTTATAAATAGCTTTACAAATTATTCCGAATATCGTTAAAAGGAATAGATTTTCTCAATCATAGTGGACCTCTCAACAGAGACTTGTAATCATAATTCAATGTTTCTGATAATTCAAGCATTTAATATATTTTTTTAATTTCGTCGATAATCATATTGAAACAAATACGTTCATGTAAAGCATTATACGTTTAAATACTTTTTTGACATTTTCAATTTATAATATATACACATATACATACATATTCATATATGTTCATTTAATGGTTCGTGAATCATTGAAATTTGGTCGAGGTTTAAATGAATGTATAAACATAGTTTAAAATCCTTGAGATTTAACTTAACAAACATTGCTTATCGTGTCAGAATAATATAAAGATAAAGTTTAAATTTAGTCGGAAATTTCTGGGTCGTCACAGTTGTGATGGGGTTCTATGGAAGGAAACGTTAAGTCTTGATAATTGGGTGCTCGCGAACAATACTTTTGGAATGCAAACGATTTTGATAATCAACGTTATGGGAATACTAAATATTGTGGTTCAAAAACAACGTTTATTACAAACACCTATGATTTCACCAACGTTTTTCGTTGACAGTTTTCTATATGTTTCTCAGGTTCATACTTGGCTATTTGATACATGCTTCCGCGTACACTCATACTTGCTTGGAGTCAAGCATGCATGCATACACTCTGATTTCTTGCTTGGGGTCAAGCATACATACATACATACGCTAGTGATAGCACCTTTGGATTCAAACATATTGTTTACATACTTACGCTATTTATAGCAACCGCGATTTTAAACTAATTATGTCGCAAGTTATTTCATTTATACTTTATACTCTTGTAAACTTAAACTTGTCGTCGAACGGTTTTGTAAACTAAACTTTGCAAGCATGATACGTTTCAAAAGAATGCGACATAATTTTAGTCAAACGAGTCTCAATAGGGACTACAACCACGTAACGGGACCTAAGTAGTCGGCGCCGTCAATGACGATTTGGTCGGGTCGCTACATATATATATATATATATATATATATATATATATATATATATATATATATATATATATATATATATATATATATATAGAATAATATACATTTGCCCTTTCTTGAGTGTTTTCGAGCTACCCATCGTTGTGGTTCTTTCGATTGAGATTGAGATTGAGATTGCAATTGAGATTGTTGCGCTTGAGATTGCGTTTGGAACATTTGTTGTTGTTGCGATTGCAACATTTGTTGTTGGTTTGGAAACAATTGTTGTTGGTTTTGAAACATTTGTTGTTGTTGTTGTTGAAAAAATGCCCGTTGTTGTTGTTGTTCTAACGTTAGTGGTGGCAAGGGTTGTTGTTGTTGTTGATTTAACCCGAACAAATTTCGAGTTACATGAGCGTATTTTTGTGGACTTGGCGTGAGTATTGGTTGGTTTGCGTTTCCGGGTTGGTTAGCACGCCCGAACGCCAAAAGATTAGAAAACGGATGGGTATTGGAGAGTGGTGTTGCGGGTTCTTCGTGATCTTGGTTTCGTGGAGTGATTGGTGTGTTTGGAGTGTTAGACATTTTGATAAATTTGTAAGAAGATTAGAGTGTTTATGTGATGTTTTGTAGAATATTGTGTGTATGTATTTGAGGTTTTTGGTATTGTAGTGTTTATATAATAATAAAAAAAAGGTAATTTTTTTTTATAGCCGTTGCATTTTCAACGGTTGGATGGACCAACGAATCACAAAACGCCACGTGGCTTCAACACACGTTTCCTCACCCGTTGGAAGTCCCCCAACGCCTCGAAAACGCCGTCCGAAAACGCCTTGTTACGGCGGTTTCCGGTGTCCAACTCAGCCGGCAACGCCGTTGCCGAGGGCTGTTACGAGTGGTCTTAATCCTTTTCATTTATTGAATAAAAAGAAAAGATTTATTTTTTATATTATCGTTATTTTAGTATTAAAAAAAAATCTTTAGTCACATTAATTTATAAATTGCCGTTAAAAAGAAAAAGTGGAAATTAATTTGTATTTTACTTGCCCCGATTCGTGTTATGAAATTGCCAACAGCAAATTACGTCCGTTAGATCACTCACAACAATATCAATGGCCAGTATTGTTAATCCAACACACATAAAATCCCCCAATCACATTGCACCATTCAGCACATATAAAAACACACCACACCTTTGACAAATTCCTCACTTCACCTTTATTTCACACACACTACAAAAAATCCTAAAAGACTCGGCACAAATGGCGCCAAAAGCAGAAAAGAAGCCCGCAGCCGAGAAGAAACCAGCGGAAAAATCTCCAGCGACGGAGAAGAAACCAAAGGCCGGGAAGAAGCTGCCGAAGGAGGCCGGCGCCGGCGCCGCCGACAAGAAGAAAAAGAGAAATAAGAAGAACGTCGAGACGTACAAGATCTACATCTTCAAAGTGTTGAAACAAGTGCATCCTGATATTGGAATTTCAAGCAAGGCGATGGGGATTATGAATTCGTTTATTAATGATATTTTCGAGAAACTTGCTCAGGAAGCTTCTAGACTTGCTAGGTATAACAAGAAGCCGACGATTACGTCACGTGAGATTCAAACGGCGGTGAGATTGGTCTTGCCTGGTGAGCTGGCAAAGCATGCCGTTAGTGAGGGGACGAAAGCTGTTACCAAATTTACTAGTGCTTAATTATGTTTTTTAGGGTTTGGAAATTATGTTGGATTTGGGGTTTTTTTAGAAATGTAATCTTTTTAGTGAATTGGAAGTCGTTTGGTTATGTAATTAAACAGTTCGAATGAATTTTAATCTTTGTTTAGTTTGCTTTACTCATAAAAGTGTTTGTATTAATAAATCTAATAGTTAGTAGTCACAATAATGTAGGGCTCAATTTGAGTTCTCTAAAATATTATATGGGTCAAGTAAAAATTTAACTCAAGGGAAACGGATCAACCGGAATTCGGTTAAAAATCACCAATTGTCTACTTTATTAATTTTATTTTGTTGTCAGTTTGTAGTAACACTTTGAGTATTTCTTTATTCATAGTAAAAACAATTAAGAGTTCAGAGTCAATGGTCCAACCAACTAAACTTGATCCATTTTGACCCATACTACAATCCAACCTTTTCGCTTCTGACCCTTTTAATTATCAAGTACCTGATGTTGAAAAAGATGTATGGAAGTCAATTAGTGTATATTGGCCTTGGAGATCCACTCGAATTGACAGTTGACATGTAGTCTGAGCCAATTTTTAGATGCAAATACAACTTGATCAGCTTATGTTGGTGTGAATATAAGTTTTTTAGATGCAAATCCAACCATTGTGCTCCACACATCTTTCCAAAAGTCGGGTATTAGATATGACATAGATCGCTTAAAAAGACACTTCGTTTAGTGTTGGTCCAATACAACAACTGAGTAACGACCCAAGTCTTTGTATATGGATAATAAAGATTGATAGATTGTACATCTCTGAATTAGTTCTATTTTACTTGACCCGACAGAGATAAAACAGAACTCAAATTGGTTGATCTATATAAGCAGGTTATAATTGCCAGTCCTCACCATATTCGTAAATTGGTAAATAGTGGAGTAACATAAATTAGAGATTTCTGCTACTTTATATATGTATACTTAAACTTTTATGCACTTTTGTTATTCACCAAAAGTTTGAACCTGACAGAGTGAACTATAACAAAGATAATTTGTTCGTGGTGTAACCTATATGTATGCCGTTTTAACATTAGACCCAAATAAACACAATTTCAATATCTGTTTCGCAATTGTAAAACCCACCCCATCATCAATCAGTTTATATGTGATTATGTGAAGGTTTATAAGGTCCCTAATATTGATTGATTTTTAAATATGGTGTTTATTACCAACATGATGTGCCCCATAATATATGTTAAGTCTATAATTTAATAAAATGATATTTTTCTTAGATATTTAAATTTTGTATTTATTCGTGTTTTTTACACATGCGAAAGATTGTGGAAATTTCATATTTACTAAATACACATTATTTTGTGTCACATGGTATAAACCGAAATAATACGATACAAATATGTTGACAGTTAAATATTATGGAGTAATCAATAATATATAGAAAATGTTTTTATTTGTATAAAAGTAAGTTTTACTTGATTTTATACGACTTAACCGCATAATTATATAATCATTTTCAATAATTTCCTCCCCCATCAAAAAATATACCATTAACAAATTTGAGCTTGGTCCTCTTGTCTGAATATTGAATACCATTTCAACAACAGATAGAAGTTGTGATGTGGTCCAGCGGTCGGTGACTTGCCTTCTTTAGGGGAGGTCAGGAGTTCGATCCCCGTTGGCTACATATTTAAAACACAATTTCATCTTTGCCATGAAGTATCCACCCATGTTACCTTTTCCATATCCTTTGGGGGGTAAAGGGGAGGAAGTTTTACTTGGCCGTGCCCTTGGATCGGTTTCAAGGTTTCCTCCCGGGCAGCGATATCCTATTTGCTGTCAAAAAAAAAAAAAAAAAAAAAAAAAATTCAACAACAGATAAAATTAAATTTGTGATTTCCCTATCCATATTTGTACTTTGTAAAATTGATAAAAAATACATTTATTTGGAAATTCAGAAGTATTTATAACAAAATATACATTTTTTAAATACGTCTTTTTCACACCACGTGTTTGCACGAACTCACCAAAAAATCTGTGTACTAACTGTAACCCATGTTTTTTTAGTGTGTGCCCAATAATTTTTTTTTTTTTTTTTCAGCGAATTTGTATCAGCGGATCATTTATTTCAACGACTGATGCGGGTGAGCTGGGCAATGAAACCAGCAACACAACCAGCACAAACTCAAATGATGTTACACCCGAGTCTGGTCAAACAATGGTCGTGTTGCCATCTCTTTCGTATTATCTAAAGTGTTTTTAGAGGTGGCTCAACAAGCTCAGGAGTTACCCTACTTTAGTCCTTAAACTGAAGTAGTTATGTTTTTCACGAATAAAGTTTTTGATAGTTGAAGGCAAGCCAAGAACGAAGAAGAACCAGCTAGCCGGACCAGCTAGCCGGACCAGCAAATGCACTTTAGTTCAACCAGCGAATGTCCTTAGTTCCACCAGCAAAGTTTTACTCAGCCGATAAAGCTAGTTCATGTAGTGACCCGAACTTTTCCATGTTTATATATATTAATTGAGATTGATATTTACATGATTAAATGTTTTCAACATGTTAAGCAATCAAACTTGTTAAGACTTGATTAATTAAAATATGTTTCATATAGACAATTGACCACCCAAGTTGACCGGTGATTCACGAACGTTAAAACTTGTAAAAACTATATGATGACATATATATGGATATATATATAGTTAACATGATACTATGATAAGTAAACATATCATTAAGTATATTAACAATGAACTACATATGTAAAAACAAGACTACTAACTTAATGATTTTTAAACGAGACATATATGTAACGATTATCGTTGTAAAGACATTTAATGTATATATATCATATTAAGAGATATTCATACATGATAATATCATGATAATATAATAATTTAAAATCTCATTTGATATTATAAACATTGGTTAACAACATTTAACAAGATCGTTAACCTAAAGGTTTCAAAACAACACTTACATGTAACGACTAACGATGACGTAACGACTCAATTAAAATGTATATACATGTAGTGTTTTAATATGTATTTATACACTTTTGAAAGACTTCAATACACTTATCAAAATACTTCTACTTAACAAAAATGCTTACAATTACATCCTCGTTCAGTTTCATCAACAATTCTACTCGTATGCACCCGTATTCGTACTCGTACAATACACAGCTTTTAGATGTATGTACTATTGGTATATACACTCCAATGATCAGCTCTTAGCAGCCCATGTGAGTCACCTAACACATGTGGGAACCATCATTTGGCAACTAGCATGAAATATCTCATAAAATTACAAAAATATGAGTAATCATTCATGACTTATTTACATGAAAACAAAATTACATATCCTTTATATCTAATCCATACACCAACGACCAAAAATACCTACAAACACTTTCATTCTTCAATTTTCTTCATCTAATTGATCTCTCTCAAGTTCTATCTTCAAGTTCTAAGTATTCTTCATATATTCTACAAGTTCTAGTTACATAAAATCAAGAATACTTTCAAGTTTGCTAGCTCACTTCCAATCTTGTAAGGTGATCATCCAACCTCAAGAAATCTTTGTTTCTTACAGTAGGTTATCATTCTAATACAAGGTAATAATCATATTCAAACTTTGGTTCAATTTCTATAACTATAACAATCTTATTTCAAGTGATGATCTTACTTGAACTTGTTTTCGTGTCATGATTCTGCTTCAAGAACTTCGAGCCATCCAAGGATCCGTTGAAGCTAGATCCATTTTTCTCTTTTCCAGTAGGTTTATCCAAGGAACTTAAGGTAGTAATGATGTTCATAACATCATTCGATTCATACATATAAAGCTATCTTATTCGAAGGTTTAAACTTGTAATCACTAGAACATAGTTTAGTTAATTCTAAACTTGTTCGCAAACAAAAGTTAATCCTTCTAACTTGGCTTCTAAAATCAACTAAACACATGTTCTATATCTATATTATATACTAACTTAATGATTTAAAACCTGGAGACACGAAAAACACCGTAAAACCGGATTTACGCCGTCGTAGTAACACCGCGGGCTGTTTTGGGTTAGTTAATTAAAAACTATGATAAACTTTGATTTAAAAGTTGTTATTCTGAGAAAATGATTTTTATTATGAACATGAAACTATATCCAAAAATTATGGTTAAACTCCAAGTGGAAGTATGTTTTCTAAAATGGTCATCTAGACATCGTTCTTTCGACTGAAATGACTACCTTTACAAAAATGACTTGTAACTTATTTTTCCGACTATAAACCTATACTTTTTCTGTTTAGATTCATAAAATAGAGTTCAATATGAAACCATAGCAATTTGATTCACTCAAAACGGATTTAAAATGAAGAAGTTATGGGTAAAACAAGATTGGATAATTTTTCTCATTTTAGCTACGTGAAAATTAGTAACAAATCTATTCCAACCATAACTTAATCAACTTGTATTGTATATTATGTAATTTTGAGATACCATAGACACGTATACAATGTTTCGACCTATCATGTCGACACATCTATATATATTTCGGAACAACCATAGACACTCTATATGTGAATGTTGGAGTTAGCTATACAGGGTTGAGGTTGATTCCAAAATATATATAGTTTGAGTTGTGATCAATACTGAGATACGTATACACTGGGTCGTGAATTGATTCAAGATAATATTTATCGATTTATTTCTGTACATCTAACTGTGGACAACTAGTTATAGGTTACTAACGAGGACAGCTGACTTAATAAACTTAAAACATCAAAATATATTAAAAGTGTTGTAAATATATTTTGAACATACTTTGATATATATGTATATATTGTTATAGGTTCGTGAATCAACCAGTGGCCAAGTCTTACTTCCCGACGAAGTAAAAATCTGTGAAAGTGAGTTATAGTCCCACTTTTAAAATCTAATATTTTTGGGATGAGAATACATGCAGGTTTTATAAATGATTTACAAAATAGACACAAGTACGTGAAACTACATTCTATGGTTGAATTATCGAAATCGAATATGCCCCTTTTTATTAAGTCTGGTAATCTAAGAATTAGGGAACAGACACCCTAATTGACGCGAATCCTAAAGATAGATCTATTGGGCCTAACAAACCCCATCCAAAGTACCGGATGCTTTAGTACTTCGAAATTTATATCATATCCGAAGGGTGTCCCGGAATGATGGGGATATTCTTATATATGCATCTTGTTAATGTCGGTTACCAGGTGTTCACCATATGAACGATTTTTATCTCTATGTATGGGATGTGTATTGAAATATGAAATCTTGTGGTCTATTATTATGATTTGATATATATAGGTTAAACCTATAACTCACCAACATTTTTGTTGACGTTTTAAGCATGTTTATTCTCAGGTGATTATTAAGAGCTTCCGCTGTCGCATACTTAAATAAGGACGAGATTTGGAGTCCATGCTTGTATGATATTGTGTAAAAACTGCATTCAAGAAACTTATTTTGTTGTAACATATTTGTATTGAAAACCATTATGTAATGGTCGTGTGTAAACAGGATATTTTAGATTATCATTATTTGATAATCTACGTAAAGCTTTTTAAACCTTTATTGATGAAATAAAGGTTATGGTTTGTTTTAAAATGAATGCAGTCTTTGAAAAACGTCTCATATAGAGGTCAAAACCTCGCAACGAAATCAATTAATATGGAACGTTTTTAATCAATAAGAACGGGACATTTCAGTTGGTATCCGAGCGTTGGTCTTAGAGAACCAGAATTTTGCATTAGTGTGTCTTATCGAGTTTGTTAGGATGCATTAGTGAGTCTGGACTTCGACCGAGTTTACTTGAAAAATGATTGCTTAACAAATTTTGTTGGAAACTATATATTTTTAACATGTGAATATTATGTGATATATTAATCTCTTAACGCGTTTGATATTATGTGATAGATGTCTACCTCTAGAACAAGTTCCATTGACTCACCTAATAATAATGAAGAGTCAAATGTAAATTGGAATGATTCGTGGACTGATTCACAAGTTCCCGAAGAGGAACCGGAAGAAGAGTCGGAACCGGAAGAAGAATCGGAACCGGAAGAAGAATCGGAACCGGATGAAGAAATAGAACCGGTGGGGGAAATAATAAAACGGTTAAGTAAAAGAAAATCCTCAACCAACCGACCAAGGTTAATTATGGTCAATGGTGTTTCCGCCAAGGAAGCAAAATATTGGGAGGATTACCAATTCTCCGATGAATCGGATTCCGACGATGTTATAGAAATTACCCCAACTGAATTTAAAAAGGCAAAAGAAAATAATAAGGGAAAGGGCATTAAAATAGAGAAATCTAATTCCAACCCCGATGAACTTTATATGTATCGTCAACCCCCGAAGTCCTTAAGTTGTAACAATGACCCGAGAACCTCTAAACCACCATGTTTTTCTAAACCGTTGTGGAAAACGACAGCTAGTATTAGGGGAACATCATATATCCCTAGAAACTTGGCAAAACGAACCAAAACCGAAGAAGAAGAAACGAGCGAGTCGGAATAAGATAGTTGTATTTGTGTGGTGTAATATATGTAATATAGTGTGCTTATGCTTTATGATATATGTAAAAATTGCTTGTATTAATAAGCATTTTTTTATGAATCTAACTCTTGTCTATTTTACAGTTTAAAAACACAAAATGGATAGACAACCCAATATTTTAAGAGACCTACCCGGAGACATGATTGATGAAATCTTGTCTAGAGTCGGTCAGAATTCCTCGGCACAACTATTTAAGGCGAGATCAGTTTGTAAGACATTCGAAGAACGTTCCAAGAATGTCTTGGTTTATAAGAGACTTTCGTTTGAATGATGGGGGATATCACATTGGGAAACCCATAAGTTACGATGTGTTTACTTTGACGCATATATTGCGGGGAACCCAAATGCTATTTTACGCAACGGGTTAAGAAATTATTTTGACTCAATGTATCCGAATATAGGACTTCATGATTTAGAAAAAGCGGCTAACATGCAACATAAAGAAGCATGCTATGCTTACGGGTTAGTAATGTTCGCTTCTCACCAAAGTGAGAAAAAGAACATCGGGCTACAGCTATTAAACAAAACGTTCCCACAAGTGACGGAGTCGGTAATTGGGGTAAGAAATGAGGTTTTTAGATTGTTAAGGGACTGTTGGACATTACGTAACCCTCGTCCCTTTGATGACGTTACAACACGCTGTCTTATCAATGGCCATAACGGTTATGTTCCACAAGACCAAGGATGGGAAGTAGTCCTAGTAAAACCAGAATGCATGACTTGTTTCTGGACGTATGAATTACGTGTCTTTATTGCCTTTGCTGAACGACTTGTGTACTAGCTAGAATTATCTTCACAACTATCTTGTATCAAAGTTATTGTGTGCTATATTTCATGCTTTATGTAAAATAAGCGGTATTGTAAGTTTGTAAAATATTGTATAAATGTTTGAAAGCCAAATATTATTATAATCAGTTTTTCATATAGAATTGTAGTAGTTGAATTGTATATTAGCTACTAAGTATGAACTTAACGGGTAGGTACTACCCGAATTTAAACTTATAAAACGCTAATATGAAGAAAAAGCTTTTATAAATGAGTTCATATTATGCTACGAAATACTATTAACTACTCTTAATATTCGGTATGATTAACTTATTCCATTTGACTATTTTGAAGGAAATGGCACCGACTACTCGACACACCGTGAATATGACTGAAGAGGAATTCCGTACTTTTCTAGCTTCAAACATAGCTGCAGTACAGGCTGCGCTACATACCAACAATAACCTTGGATCTAGCAGTACAGGAAATTGTGTAGGATGCACCTACAAAGAATTCACTGCCTGCAAACCTTTGGAATTTGATGGAACCGAAGGACCGATCGGATTGAAACAGTGGACCGAGAAGGTCGAATCGGTGTTTGCCATAAGTAAGTGTACTGAAGAGGACAAAGTGAAGTACGCTATGCATACCTTCACAGGTTCTGCGTTAACATGGTGGAATACCTATCTAGAGCAAGTGGGACAAGACGATGCGTACGCACTACCGTGGTCAGCATTCAAGCACTTGATGAACGAGAAGTACCGTCCCAGAACTGAGGTCAATAAGCTCAAGACAGAACTTAGAGGGTTTTGAACCCAAGGATTTGATATTACCACGTACGAAAGACGATTCACAGAATTGTGCCTATTGTGTCCGGGAGCATTCGAAGATGAGGAAGAGAAGATCGACGCGTTTGTGAAAGGATTACCGGAAAGAATCCAAGAAGATATAAGTTCACACGAGCCCGCCTCCATACAACAGGCATGTAGAATGACTCACAAACTAGTGAACCAGATTGAAGAAAGAATTAAAGAACAGACTGCTGAAGAGGCCAATGTGAAGCAAGTCAAAAGAAAGTGGGAGGAAAACGGTGATAAGAATCACCAATACAACAACAACAGCAATTACAACAATAATCGCAACAATTATCCCAACAATCGCAACATCAATCGCAACTACAACAAACGGCCCAACAACAACAACAACAACAACAGCAGCAACTACAACAATCATCCCAACAACAATAATAACCGCAACAACAACAACAATCAGAAGCAGCTACGCCAAAGGTGTGAAAAGTATCACTCGGGGTTCTGCACCAAATTTTGCAACAAGTGTAAAAGAAATGGTCATAGCGCGGTGAAGTGTGAGGTCTACGGACCAGTGGTTAATAGAACGAAAGGAACAAATGGTGTCAGAACGAGTAATGGCGGAGCAAGTAGTGTCGGAGCAAGTTATGCCAATGTAGTTTGTTATAAATGTGGAAAACCGGGCCACATTATTAGAAATTGCCCAAACCAGGAGAACACGAATGGACAAGGCCGCGGAAGAGTTTTCAATATTAATGCGGCAGAGGCACAGGAAGACCCGGAGCTTGTTACGGGTACGTTTCTTATTGATAATAAATCTGCTTACGTTTTATTTGATTCGGGTGCGGATAGAAGCTATATGAGTAGAGATTTTTGTGCTAAATTAAGTTGTCCATTGACGCCTTTGGATAGTAAATTTTTACTCGAATTAGCAAATGGTAAATTAATTTCAGCAGATAATATATGTCGGAATCGAGAAATTAAACTGGTTAGCGAAACATTTAAGATTGATTTGATACTAGTAGAGTTAGGGAGTTTTGATGTGATAATCGGTATGGACTGGTTGAAAGAAGTGAAAGCAGAGATCGTTTGTTACAAAAATGCAATTCGCATTATACGAGAAAAAGGAAAACCCTTAATGGTGTACGGAGAAAAGGGCAACACGAAGCTACATCTTATTAGTAATTTGAAGGCACAAAAACTAATAAGAAAAGGTTGCTATGCTGTTCTAGCACATGTCGAGAAAGTACAAACTGAAGAAAAGAGCATCAATGATGTTCCCATTGCAAAAGAATTTCCCGATGTATTTCCGAAAGAATTATCGGGATTACCCCCACATCGATCCGTTGAATTTCAAATAGATCTTGTACCAGGAGCTGCACCAATAGCTCGTGCTCCTTACAGACTCGCACCCAGCGAGATGAAAGAACTACAAAGCCAATTACAAGAACTTTTAGAGCATGGTTTCATTCGACCAAGCACATCACCGTGGGGAGCTCCTGTTTTGTTTGTCAAGAAGAAAGATGGTACATTCAGGTTGTGTATCGACTACCGAGAGTTGAACAAACTTACCATCAAGAACCGCTACCCACTACCGAGAATCGACGACTTATTTGATCAACTACAAGGCTCGTCTGTTTATTCAAAGATTGACTTACGTTCCGGGTATCATCAAATGCGGGTGAAAGAAGATGATATTCCAAAGACTGCTTTCAGAACACGTTACGGTCATTACGAGTTTATGGTCATGCCGTTTGGTTTAACTAATGCACCAGCTGTGTTCATGGACCTTATGAACCGAGTGTGTGGACCATACCTTGACAAGTTTGTCATTGTTTTCATTGATGACATACTTATTTACTCAAAGAATGACCAAGAACACGGTGAACATTTGAGAAAGGTGTTAGAATTATTGAGGAAGGAAGAATTGTACGCTAAATTTTCAAAGTGTGCATTTTGGTTGGAAGAAGTTCAATTCCTCGGTCACATAGTGAACAAAGAAGGTATTAAGGTGGATCCGGCAAAGATAGAAACTGTTAAAAAGTGGGAAACCCCGAAAACTCCGAAACACATACGCCAGTTTTTAGGACTAGCTGGTTACTACAGAAGGTTCATCCAAGACTTTTCCAGAATAGCAAAACCCTTGACTGCATTAACGCATAAAGGGAAGAAATTTGAATGGAATGATGAACAAGAGAAAGCATTTCAGTTATTGAAGAAAAAGCTAACTACGGCACCTATATTGTCATTGCCTGAAGGGAATGATGATTTTGTGATTTATTGTGACGCATCAAAGCAAGGTCTCGGTTGTGTATTAATGCAACGAACGAAGGTGATTGCTTATGCGTCAAGACAATTGAAGATTCACGAACAAAATTATACGACGCATGATTTGGAATTAGGCGCGGTTGTTTTTGCATTAAAGACTTGGAGGCACTACTTATATGGGGTCAAAAGTATTATATATACCGACCACAAAAGTCTTCAACACATATTTAATCAGAAACAACTGAATATGAGGCAGCGTAGGTGGATTGAATTATTGAATGATTACGACTTTGAGATTCGTTACCACCCGGGGAAGGCAAATGTGGTAGCCGATGCCTTGAGCAGGAAGGACAGAGAACCCATTCGAGTAAAATCTATGAATATAATGATTCATAATAACCTTACTACTCAAATAAAGGAGGCCAACAAGGAGTTTTAAAAGAGGGAAATTTAAAGGATGAAATACCCAAAGGATCGGAGAAGCATCTTAATATTCGGGAAGACGGAACCCGGTATAGGGCTGAAAGGATTTGGGTACCAAAATTTGGAGATATGAGAGAAATGGTACTTAGAGAAGCTCATAAAACCAGATACTCAATACATCCTGGAACAGGGAAGATGTACAAGGATCTCAAGAAACATTTTTGGTGGCCGGGTATGAAAGCCGATGTTGCTAAATACGTAGGAGAATGTTTGACGTGTTCTAAGGTCAAAGCTAAGCATCAGAAACCATCAGGTCTACTTCAACAACCCGAAATCCCGGAATGGAAATGGGAAAACATTACCATGGATTTCATCACTAAATTGCCAAGGACTGCAAGTGGTTTTGATACTATTTGGGTAATAGTTGATCGTCTCACCAAATCAGCACACTTCCTGCCAATAAGAGAAGATGACAAGATGGAGAAGTTAGCACAACTGTATTTGAAGGAAGTCGTCTCCAGACATGGAACACCAATCTCTATTATCTCTGATAGGGATGGCAGATCTATTTCAAGATTCTGGCAGACATTACAGCAAGCATTAGGAACTCGTCTAGACATGAGTACTGCCTATCATCCACAAACTGATGGGCAGAGCAAAAGGACGATACAAACGCTTGAAGACATGCTACGAGCATGTGTTATTGATTTCGGAAACAGTTGGGATAGACATCTACCGTTAGCAGAATTTTCCTACAACAACAGCTACCATTCAAGCATTGAGATGGCGCCGTTTGAAGCACTTTATGGTAGAAAGTGCAGGTCTCCGATTTGTTGGAGTGAAGTGGGGGATAGACAGATTACGGGTCCGGAGATTATACAAGAAACTACCGAGAAGATTATCCAAATTCAACAACGGTTGAAAACCGCCCAAAGTCGACAAAAGAGCTACGCTGACATTAAAAGAAAAGATATAGAATTTGAAATTGGAGAGATGGTCATGCTTAAAGTTGCACCTTGTAAAGGCGTTGTTCGATTTGGTAAACGAGGGAAATTAAATCCAAGGTATATTGGACCATTCAAGATTATTGATCGTGTCGGACCAGTAGCTTACCGACTTGAGTTACCTCAACAACTCGCGGCTGTACATAACACTTTCCACGTCTCGAATTTGAAGAAATGTTTTGCTAAAGAAGATCTCACTATTCCGTTAGATGAAATCCAAATCAACGAAAAACTTCAATTCATCGAAGAACCCGTCGAAATAATGGATCGTGAGGTTAAAAGACTTAAGCAAAACAAGATACCAATTGTTAAGGTTCGATGGAATGCTCGTAGAGGACCCGAGTTCACCTGGGAGAATGAAGATCAGATGAAGAAGAAATACCCGCATCTATTTCCAGAAGATTCGTCAACACCTTCAACAGCTTAAAATTTCGGGACGAAATTTATTTAACGGGTAGGTACTGTAGTGACCCGAAATTTTCCATGTTTATATATATTAATTGAGATTGATATTTACATGATTAAATGTTTCCAACATGTTAAGCAATCAAACTTGTTAAGACTTGATTAATTGAAATATGTTTCATATAGACAATTGACCACCCAAGTTGACCGGTGATTCACGAACGTTAAAACTTGTAAAAACTATATGATGACATATATATGGATATATATATAGTTAACATGATACTATGATAAGTAAACATATCATTAAGTATATTAACAATGAACTACATATGTAAAAACAAGACTACTAACTTAATGATTTTTAAACGAGACATATATGTAACGATTATCGTTGTAAAGACATTTAATGTATATATATCATATTAAGAGATATTCATACATGATAATATCATGATAATATAATAATTTAAAATCTCATTTGATATTATAAACATTGGGTTAACAACATTTAACAAGATCGTTAACCTAAAGGTTTCAAAACAACACTTACATGTAACGACTAACGATGACTTAACGACTCAGTTAAAATGTATATACATGTAGTGTTTTAATATGTATTTATACACTTTTGAAAGACTTCAATACACTTATCAAAATACTTCTACTTAACAAAAATGCTTACAATTACATCCTCGTTCAGTTTCATCAACAATTCTACTCGTATGCACCCGTATTCGTACTCGTACAATACACAGCTTTTAGATGTATGTACTATTGGTATATACACTCCAATGATCAGCTCTTAGAAGCCCATGTGAGTCACCTAACACATGTGGGAACCATCATTTGGCAACTAGCATGAAATATCTCATAAAATTACAAAAATATGAGTAATCATTCATGACTTATTTACATGAAAACAAAATTACATATCCTTTATATCTAATCCATACACCAACGACCAAAAACACCTACAAACACTTTCATTCTTCAATTTTCTTCATCTAATTGATCTCTCTCAAGTTCTATCTTCAAGTTCTAAGTATTCTTCATATATTCTACAAGTTCTAGTTACATAAAATCAAGAATACTTTCAAGTTTGCTAGCTCACTTCCAATCTTGTAAGGTGATCATCCAACCTCAAGAAATCTTAATTTCTTACAGTAGGTTATCATTCTAATACAAGGTAATAATCATATTCAAACTTTGGTTCAATTTCTATAACTATAACAATCTTATTTCAAGTGATGATCTTACTTGAACTTGTTTTCGTGTCATGATTCTGCTTCAAGAACTTCGAGCCATCCAAGGATCCGTTGAAGCTAGATCCATTTTTCTCTTTTCCAGTAGGTTTATCCAAGGAACTTAAGGTAGTAATGATGTTCATAACATCATTCGATTCATACATATAAAGCTATCTTATTCGAAGGTTTAAACTTGTAATCACTAGAACATAGTTTAGTTAATTCTAAACTTGTTCGCAAACAAAAGTTAATCCTTCTAACTTGACTTTTAAAATCAACTAAACACATGTTCTATATCTATATGATATGCTAACTTAATGATTTAAAATCTGGAGACACGAAAAACACCGTAAAACCGGATTTACGCCGTCGTAGTAACACCGCGGGCTGTTTTGGGTTAGTTAATTAAAAACTATGATAAACTTTGATTTAAAAGTTGTTATTCTGAGAAAATGATTTTTATTATGAACATGAAACTATATCCAAAAATTATGGTTAAACTCCAAGTGGAAGTATGTTTTCTAAAATGGTCATCTAGACGTCGTTCTTTCGACTGAAATGACTACCTTTACAAAAATGACTTGTAACTTATTTTTCCGACTATAAACCTATACTTTTTCTGTTTAGATTCATAAAATAGAGTTCAATATGAAACCATAGCAATTTGATTCACTCAAAACGGATTTAAAATGAAGAAGTTATGGGTAAAACAAGATTGGATAATTTTTCTCATTTTAGCTACGTGAAAATTAGTAACAAATCTATTCCTACCATAACTTAATCAACTTGTATTGTATATTATGTAATCTTGAGATACCATAGACACGTATACAATGTTTCGACCTATCATGTCGACACATCTATATATATTTCGGAACAACCATAGACACTCTATATGTGAATGTTGGAGTTAGCTATACAGGGTTGAGGTTGATTCCAAAATATATATAGTTTGAGTTGTGATCAATACTGAGATACGTATACACTGGGTCGTGGATTGATTCAAGATAATATTTATCGATTTATTTCTGTACATCTAACTGTGGACAACTAGTTATAGGTTACTAACGAGGACAACTGACTTAATAAACTTAAAACATCAAAATATATTAAAAGTGTTGTAAATATATTTTGAACATACTTTGATATATATGTATATATTGTTATAGGTTCGTGAATCAACCAGTGGCCAAGTCTTACTTCTCGACGAAGTAAAAATCTGTGAAAGTGAGTTATAGTCCCACTTTTAAAATCTAATATTTTTGGGATGAGAATACATGCAGGTTTTATAAATGATTTACAAAATAGACACAAGTACGTGAAACTACATTCTATGGTTGAATTATCGAAATCGAATATGCCCCTTTTTATTAAGTCTGGTAATCTAAGAATTAGGGAACAGACACCCTAATTGACGCGAATCCTAAAGATAGATCTATTGGGCCTAACAAACCCCATCCAAAGTACCGGATGCTTTAGTACTTCGAAATTTATATCATATCCGAAGGGTGTCCCGGAATGATGGGGATATTCTTATATATGCATCTTGTTAATGTCGGTTACCAGGTGTTCACCATATGAACGATTTTTATCTCTATGTATGGGATGTGTATTGAAATATGAAATCTTGTGGTCTATTATTATGATTTGATATATATAGGTTAAACCTATAACTCACCAACATTTTTGTTGACGTTTTAAGCATGTTTATTCTCAGGTGATTATTAAGAGCTTCCGCTGTCGCATACTTAAATAAGGACGAGATTTGGAGTCCATGCTTGTATGATATTGTGTAAAAACTGCATTCAAGAAACTTATTTTGTTGTAACATATTTGTATTGAAAACCATTATGTAATGGTCGTGTGTAAACAGGATATTTTAGATTATCATTATTTGATAATCTACGTAAAGCTTTTTAAATCTTTATTGATGAAATAAAGGTTATGGTTTGTTTTAAAATGAATGCAGTCTTTGAAAAACGTCTCATATAGAGGTCAAAACCTCGCAACGAAATCAATTAATATGGAACGTTTTTAATCAATAAGAACGGGACATTTCAGTTCAACCAGCAAGATGAACTTCAGTACAACCACCAACATGAACTCTAGTACAACCAGCACGCGATGTTGTTTTCTTTCTGAAGGGCCAACTTGCTGATATGATTCAAAGTTTTACCTTATGCTTTCAATAAACCGGTCAGGTCATGTGCTTAACACGTGCGTGGCTGTTCTAGAAGAATGCTAGCTGTCCAAGGAAGATTCTCATCTATCATTGGCTGCTTTTTATTATGGGAGGAGCACTACCAAATGGCAGACTTTTGCAGATTGTGTCCTTTATTTTTATTGGCTAATTTGTACTGTAATTGTTTGTCCTTTTTTTTCTCCATTTCCTTTTTATGTTTTTGTCTTTTCTAGAAAGTAGCTTAAGCTTCTCTTATAAATAGAGAGCTCTTATAATTGTAAAACTTGGTTGATGATTGAATGAAAAGTTTGAAAGAGCTTATCTATTTACAAAATCTCCGTGTCTTTACGAACAATGGCGATTCCAGGATTAATACTCAATGGGGTCCCAATTTTTTTTTTCCCGAGTACTACTTATATTTGAATGCTATTTTAGTGGTTGTTTACCTAATTTTTTTTACTAATTCTAAAAATATATGTGGTCCGAGTAGTTAAATTTAGTGGTGTTCCATACAATTTAAAGGAAAAACTATAAGTTCGAAAAATATATGGGAGCATGTAGTTAAATTTAGTGGTGTCCTATACAATTTTCAGAGTATTTTCTACGTAAAAATTTTAAACTAGTGGTGTCCCGTGACCCCACGGGTCTAAAGCTAGAATCACCCCTGTTTACGAATCTTTGATTCTGGTGGCTAAGAGTGGTTTCTTTATCAGTGTTTGTGGTGTTACTTTATCAAACATTGTGGTGAAATCAAATCTTCATATATGATATTATAGTTGTGGTGGAATCTTTATCAGCTGTAGTTGAAGGTTTGGAATGTTTCTAGATCTCTAATTGTGGTGGTATCTTTATCAATTAAGGGTTTAGATTCTTTATCCTTTTGTGTTCTTATTTTCAGAGTCTATACTCTGTTTTGGGACTGTTACTATTACAAGTTGGGTGTTTTGTGTTCAGATCTGTTGGGTGAAGAAAGCTTGTTTTAAATTGCGTTTTTAAAGTCATAATTACGCATCAACGACCCTCATCATTTGCACCCACACACGCTAGAAGGAAACTCCTACCCGAGTTGCTTGACAACTAATCGCGGGACCTAAGTTGCTTCGCAACTAATCGCAAAAAATTGAAAATAATTTTCTTTCTTACTCGGGAATTGAGTTCACACGAGTTTGCACGTCAATTGTGCAATTCGAGTTAATGCGAACATATGAGTTACATGATGACTTATTTTTTTTGCGTACCCGTACATTGAGTTTGCACGCGTTCTTACAAGATTTGCGTGAGTTTATTGATTACATGAGGTTTTACCTTTTATGGGGAGCTAACGTGCTCGTTAATTGAAAAGTTTCCTCTTTTACCAAAAAAAAATAAAAATAAAAAAATGACATATATTGGCAACAATAATTTTAAAAAGTGTATTTTGCTATAAATTTTTTGAAAAAATTATATTAACATCAACTTTTCTTGTATTTAACGAATATTGGGTTCTTAGTGGGCTGTTAAAATAAACAGCTAGCCCACTCTATAAAGAATGATCTTATTCTCATTTAGAGGCCCAATACTTCACTTTAAATTAAATTAAATTTATTTTATTATGGAATTAAACTGAAATACTACATTTTAACAAAAAATGCGAAAATAAGCCGTTCACTTTAGATCTCAATTTAGGGTTTTACTCTACTGACGCTTCCTTTCTTCTTCTAGGTAAACTCAATCTCTAAACTATTTCGATATTTGTTGTTATATGTAGTTTAATTTTGTTTCTTGTGATTATTTCGATTTTTTATGAATAATTTTTTTAATGCTAAAAGCTCATCGTTGCTAATATATAGATGAATAGATACGGTTTAATATTTATATTTTGTTTGTATAAGTTTCATCATTTGTTGTATAGCTCAAATTGTTAAAATGTGAATCTTGCAATTGGTGTTTTTCAATTTGTAAGAACTGAATTCAGTGAATCTAGTGATGAAGACGAAAAACAACCACAAAAAAATAGAACAAGAGGAACATCCACTCTAAAAAACTCTAAAGGAAAAAGAGAAATTGAGTTAAGTGAATCTAGTAATGATGAAGACGAAAAGCAACCACAAAAAAAAGAGAGAACACGAGGAACATCTACTCTTAAAAACTCTAAAGAAAAAGAGAAATTGAGTTAAATGAATCTAGTGATGATGAATTCAAAGGCAACTACAAAAAAGTAGAACAAGAGGAAGATCTTTGAAGGCGGTCAAATGTCTTACATCTTTGAAGATACCCAAAAATGGAGGTCATATCACAAGTATCGGTCGTGGTCTCTTGATCAAATTTGGATGGTGTTTTAAGATATTCTTTAATTATGTTTGTGTTTATACTGTGTTCGTATTTTGGTAACAAGTTTATTTGTTTTGCATTCTTAGTTCAACTGTTTTCGTTCGTACCGGTATTTATGTCAATGTTGATCCGCGATGTTTGATATAATGAAGTGTTTTATCTTAGTACATTTAGTTTTGTATACTGTTCTTTATGTCTATACTGCAATTTATAATGGCAAATTATCTAAACTTATTGAAGTTGCTGTTTAGGTTTTTAAGAATGACTTTACAGTCCATGTTTGTGGATAATAATGGATAACAACAGTTTGCAAGCACCTTTAGTGCTTCTTTTTAGTTATTTATCTCTACCTCTATGTAAACATTTACTATACATTATGATTACAATTGTTTGTTACCAAAATATATTTTGTTTGTATATATTTCATCTGTTTGTGAATTATTATTACCCACAACAAAAAGACGAGTTTTCCTTTTATGTTCAACATAGCTATAACCTGGATCTTTTCTGAGCCCTTGTTTTTTCAAATTGACCCGTATGCTTAGATTACCCTCCGTGTTATTGACTTCAGTGTATAACAAAACATAATACCCGATATTGGTTGGTTCAAGCTCAATCGCACGGTTAACATTCTTATGAATCTTGCAAACACCTAAAACAGGTCCTCATACCACACCATCAGGTGTAAATCGTCATCGTTTTAATTGCGTTTGGAGCCACAATAAGTTGACCCGCCCGACCCAAAAGATCCACTACACACGAGTAATGTTCTGAGCCTGGTTTCAACCGTATTAAATGTTTTAAATGACAATTTTAGGAAGAAATGTAAAAAGTTACACAATGAGATTGTGAAAATGATAACGACATTGCAATAAGGAAACATTGTTAAAATTTGCAATACTTTATAGTTGGTGTGTATTAGATCAAATATTTTCTCCGTCTTTACAATCAACTACTACCGGTGTCTCACTGTTACCATCTACATTCAGAACGTCATTGTCTTCTATTACTAACGAGGGTTAGTGACAATTTTATGTATATCAATTATACAAGTTCAATGTGTTTGTTAAGAACTTGTCACTTATACTTTTATTGACAGGTTACATACAAGTGTTTACCATTACCTTATGTTTTTTTTAATTTTTATTTTGTACCCATAAGTAGCGGAACCAGGAATTTATTTCACCGTGGCTGGAATTATTTTTAAGAGCGTTCACATTCACTGTAACTTTTTTTCTTTCATTCTTACATGAAAATACAACATTTTGGGTCATGGCTTTGGGGTTGAGAGCAAAATATGAACGCTTTTGAACAATTATACAAGTTCAACATTTTGGGTCTACTCTTGTGAGTGTTTCACTCGGGGTGGTGAAATGACTTCTCTTTGTCCTAGGGTAGAGGAAGGATTGTCTACGTCTTACCTCCCCCATACCCTACAAGTGTGGGATTGGGTATTGTTGTTGTTGTTTTTGAACAAAATACAACATTTTTTTCATCAAATAAAGAGTCCAACAATGAAAAAGATGGGGGGTTTTGGGTCATGCGCTTTTGGGTTGGGGGCAAAATAAAAAAATTCAAAATTTTAGGCTTAAAAATTCCAGATCTACTGGAGGAGGCAGACGCCCCGCTCTGTCCTACTCTAGTTCCGCCCCTGCCCATAATCAATGACGAAGCTGTTAAGAGGTTGTAGTCCCCAAATCAGCGATTCCTTTGGTGGTCCTCCATCAGTGATTCCAATTTTGCTGTTAAAAAAAATTTGCACCTGAAAATTTTATTAACCTCAACAAAAATCGAGATATGGGAGGAACCCGAACATAGGCATCCTACCATATCATGAGTACACAAATACAATACGATTACACAAATGGTTTGCAAAGACCGCAAACCTTAAAAGAACATACACGAGTTACATTGTAAGATAAACCCTAGGATCATTGAACCAAGTGAGCCAATCGAACTTCTTTTCTCTCGATCTTTGCGATATCCACTCGAAGGACTTGAGTTGTATTTCATTTAGAGCCACCGGCGCATTCCACATATCACCGCTTAATACCATATTTTTCTGATTTTTCCAAATAGAATAAACACAAACCCACTCTACCGCTTGCCAAATCTTCTTTCCAAAGCATGACATAGGGCACGTGGCATTACCTCGAAGAATTTCACTTGAGCTAAGGTTAGTGAACGAGCCGAGGCCCCACCATCTAAAAACTCGATCCCAAAGTTCCATAGAATGTTTACAAAATATAAGAGAATGATCAATAGATTCCAAGTCGTCGTCACAAAGGGGACACCTAACGGAGTGCAAGTCAATCCCCCTTTAATCTAACTCGAGTCTAACCGGGATTCTTTTTTTGAGGACACGCCACACAAATATTTCCAATTTTTTTGGGAATAGATTATTGCACACTGTTTCCTCAATGTTATTCCCGATTAAAAGTGAGTGTTCGTCGATTATAGAAGATAGTTTTTTCACAATAAACCGCCCATTTGCTGCTGCCGACCACTTCCATGCAACTTTGCTGCAGAAATCAAACATGTAATCGGACAGAAGCTAACTCATCGTTTGTGCGTCATGTTGGTACCCGAGGCCATTCCCAATTAAAAGTTGTTCCTGTATCATTCCTTGTAACCCTGACGCTGATTAAGCAACCCTTTGATGCTTCTAACATGAATAATATTGGAAACAGTAAGCTAAGTTTATTGACACCAATCCAATGCTCATTCAACCCTTTGATACAGAAACCCTTTGATGCTTCTAACCTGAACCGCCCCAAAAAAAAGAACTCCTCACACTCTCAATTAATTTTAACACACACGGCATGGCACGAAAGAGCGAGAAATAATACAATGGGAGACTAGTAAGAACCGTTTTAATAAGAACCAATCTTCCTTCAAATGACATCGTTCTCATTTTCCAATCCGCGAGTGTACCTTAAAGCACCAATTGGAAATCCAAGGTAAGTGAATGGAAATTTACCCACTTGGCACCCGATTCAATTAGCCAAACAAAGTAGCCTCATCAAAACTAACTCAATACTGAAAACATGACTTTTTTTATAATTCACTTTCGATCCGGAGGCTAACTCAAAACACTTAAGAAGGTTAAGAAGGCTATAGGCATTTTCTTGACTCCATTCTCCAAGAAAGATGGTATCATTCACATATTGCAAGTGTGAGATTAAGATTTTATCTCGACCGACTTCAATACCCTTAAATAGTCCTCTATCTGAAGACGCTTTCGTTAAAATATTCAATCCTTCCGCGACTAAAATAGACAAAAATGGGGAGAGCATGTCACCTTGACGGACACCTCTTTCTAATGAGAATTCGTTTGTGGGTGAACCATTTACAAGAATAGAAATAGATGTCGAGCTTAGACAAACATTAATCCATTTTCTCCACTTACTCCTGAACCTTATACACTTCATCACGTCCATGAGAAATTCCCAATTCAAACAATCAAATGCTTTTTCAAAGTCAACCTTGAAAATTAAACCCCTTTGACTATTGACTTTAAGAAAATCTTTACATTCATTCACAATCAATGTACCATCTAAGATGTATCTACCTTTCAAAAACGCACTGTGGCGACCCGAAAATTTTCGACCAAATTTAAACTTAATCTTTATATGATCTCGACATGATAAGCAAAGTCTGTTATATTGAATCTTAAAAATTCTTGAACTGTTTACATGAACTTATTTACCCTTTGACTATTCCCGGCGATTCACGAACAATTGATATATATATATATATATATATATATATATATATATATATATATATATATATATATATATATATATATGAAATTTGATATGTATAAGTATTATTGTGGATGTTAGTATTATCATTAATAATATTGATATTATTATAAGTAGGGTTATTATTAGCATTATTAATAAATTAATAATATTATTGCTATCATTTTTATTATGATTACTATTAACAAACCTATAAAAATTATCAATTTTATGATTGTTAGTATCATTATTATTTACTTTTATTATTATTAATATAGTTAGTAGGATTATTAATATTATTGTCATTGTTATTAATTCTATTAATATTATTATTAGTATTTGTAATATTATTAATACTATCAATAATATAATTATTAATTTATAATAATAATTATATACGCATTTTTTTTAAGAGGAGAATCAAAATTTGATTCATATATCTATTTTACTATGTTAGATTTGTCCTTCTGTCTCAAATATTGTACAAATCACGACTTATATCACACTAACATCCAATTTCAGTTGAGGGTCTTAATCCTTGTAAAATCTTTTTTAATTATTTATTTCTCTGATTAATCACCCTAATCGAAGCAAATTGTGAATGATGAAGTACTATCTAACTGCTCCACTGACCATGAAATTATCATTGAGATTACTATTCAATTTAATGTATCCATTTGTCTTCTTCACCTTTAACTTTACATTTATATATTTATACATAGTTATTGTTATGCACACAAGAACATCCTTCTCTTCTCTTTGCTTCTCTTTCTCGACCGACATACAGCAACCACAAACAAACACTCTTTGTTAGTTACAAGTCTACTGTTTCTATTTCGAACCACTCCAACACCATTAAAACGTTTACTATCATTTTTGTGTAAACATAAGTAGAACCACCATATACTTCTACTACTGCTAAATTATGTCCTAGCTCAGCTCGACAGGAAACTACCATCTCATCACCACCTTTACCACGTTATATCTCATCACCACCTTTACCACGTTATAAGTGCAACATCAACAAACATCATCACCTCCAGCTGCCTGCCTCACTTCTGCCATTTTTCTGTTTCGTGTTTCCTTACAAACCCAATAAACCACTCAAACCGCCAACAAAATCACCACCATCATTGATGCTTCCACGATTGTGTTCTTGATTTGTAGTCGTGAACCCACCAAACCATGACCAAATTTGTTGCTGCTATTTTACTCACTCGAAATCAATCACAACCCCACTTTAATCATCATCCTCGTTAGACTATCACACTCATTCGAACACCACTGTTGTTATAGTTATGTTTCTAGTATTGAACGAAAACCCACCATCCCTAATCTCCTCAAAACCTCAACCACCTCCAACACCCTCACGATCAACTAACAATCGGAGCATTTTTTTTGTCGAATCACAAAAACAACCATCGACTTTGATAACTTTCTTGAACAACCACCATCGGACCTCACTTCACTTTTAAACGATAACAAGCACATACAAACCACAATCATCGAAATCGCTACAACTCACTCTCATAATTATTTGAGCTGCTCGCTGTTGCTTGGTTAATGTTCAACGTAAGAACCACACCACCTTCACCAATATATAACCGATCAATACATCACCTTATTACTCAACAAATTCTTTGTTGTTGTTTTCCTTGTTATGAACGCAGCAAACCAATTATAGCGAATTACTAACTATTTTATGTCAAGTTGCTGAGTGGTTGTAAAGTTGATGACTTTATTTACCCTTTTCACGTTTGGTCTTTTCCTTAGCCGACAATTGATGAAATAAAAAGTCCCACTCGATAAAGGATGACAAAATGGTATGGATATTTGCGGTTTATATTCTCTGCTACTGATTCCCTTTACAAACCTATAATCTTTATTTTAATAATTGGGATGTATATTTTACTACTTCTGGTTGCCGATTTATATTACCAAGTTCCATAATGGGTTTCAAGTTGGGCTTATGTGTTGGTCTTTCTAATTAGGCCGAAGTAATGTAATTGGGAGTATTGGGCTGTGTTTTCTTGTGCTAATGGACTATTCAGCTTGTATTTTGCAGTTGGGTCGGGAGCTTTTTACTTGGGTCGAGATTTAACTGATTACCGGTTGGATTCAAGTTAATGATGACGGGTTTACGATTAGCATAGACAAGGATGATGATTAATTGATGTTTAATGATTAGGATGATGTTGTTATGATTATGAATTTATAATAATGAGTGATGCTAGATGATCATTTAATGATGATGTTATTAGTGATTCATGATGTTATGATATAATGATGGATGATGATTCTGTGACATTAAATGAAGATGAAAGAGATTAGGAAGATGATGATTAGAATTAGACTATGATATGATTATGATCATGTCATAATGATAAGATGAAATGATAAAGGTTAAGGGTAATGAAGTAAATTAACGAAGAAAAAGAGATAACAGAAATAAACGGGTTAAATTTACGTATGATGCTGATAATATCAGAAAAATAAGATAGTGTGAATGGTTAAGGTTGTTATCGGGTTAGCGGGATGTCGCGGGTTCAATCCCGGACTTGGGCATTTTTTTAGACTACATATTTGAGGTAGTAATTTAATTTATTTACTTATTATTATTATTATTGAAATGTCCCGTTCATATTGATTATAAATGTTCCATATTAATTGATTTCGTCGCGAGGTTTTGACCTCTATATGAGACGTTTTTCAAAGACTGCATTCATTTTTAAAACAACCATAACCTTTATTTTATCGATAAAGGTTTAAAAAGTATTACGTAGATTATCAAATAATGATAATCTAAAATATACCATTTACACACGACCATTACATAATGGTTTACAATAAGAATATATTACATTAAAAATAAGTTTCTTGAATGCACTTTTTACATAATATCATACAAGCATGGACTCCAAATCTTGTCCTTATTTTAGTATGCAACAGTGGAAGCTCTTAATAATCACCTAAGAATAAACATGCTTAAAACGTCAACAAAAATGTTGGTGAGTTATAGGTTTAACCTATATATTATCAAATCATAATAATAGACCACAAGATTTCATATTTCAATATACATCCCATACATAGAGATAAAATTCATTCATATGGTGAACACCTGGTAACCGACATTAACAAGATGCATATAAGAATATCCTCTATCATTCCGGAAAATCCTTCGGACATGATATAAACGAATTCGAAGTACTAAAGCATCCGGTACTTTGGATGGGGTTCGTTAAGCCCAATAGATCTATCTTTAGGATTCACGTCAATTAGTAGATCGGTTTACTAATTCTTAGGTTACCAAGCAAAAGGGGCATATTCGGCATCGATCATTCACCCATATAATGTAGTTTCAATTACTTGTGTCTATTTCGTAAAACATTTATAATACTGCATGTATTCTCATCCCAAAATATTAGATTTTAAAAGTGGGACTATAACTCACTTTCACAGATTTTTACTTCGTCGAGAAGTAAGACTTGGCCACTGGTCGATTCACGAACCTTTAACAAATATGTACATATATATCAAAGTATGTTCAAAATATATTTACAACATTTTTAATACATATTACTGTTTTAAATTTATTAAGTCAGCTTTCCTCGTTAGTAACCTACAACTAGTTATCCACAGTTAGATGTACAGAAATAAATTGATATATATTATCTTGAATCAATCCACGACCCAGTGTATACACGTCTCAGGCTAGATCACAACTCAAAGTATATATATTTTTGGAATCAACCTCAACCCTGTATAGCTAACTCCAACATTACTGCATATAGAGTGTCTATGGTTGTTCCAAATAATATATATACATGGGTCAATATGATATGTCAAAACATTTACATACGTGTCTATGGTATCCCAAGATTACATAATATATTAGAATACATGTATAATACAATATAAGTTAGCTAGGATATGATTTGTATAGAATTGTTACAATATTTCCCATAGCTACAACAATCAAAAAAATATCCAATCTTGTTTTACCCATAACTTCTTCGTTTTAAATCCGATTTGAGTGAATCAAATTGCTATAGTTTCATATTGAACTCTATTTTATGAATCTAAACATAAAAAGTATAGGTTTATAGTCCGAAATATAAGTTACAAGTCGTTTTTGTAAAGGTAGTCATTTCAGTCGAAAGAACGACGTCTAGATGACCATTTTGGAAAACATACTTCCACTTTGAGTTTAACCATGATTTTTGGATATAGTTTCATGTTCATAAGAAAAATAATTTTCCCAGAAGAACAACTTTTAAATCAAAGTTTATCATAGTTTTTAATTAACTAACCCAAAACAGCCCGCGGTGTTACTACGACGACGTATATCCGGTTTTACGGTGTTTTTCGTGTTTTCCAGTTTTAAATCATTAAGTTAGCATATAATATAGATATAGAACATGTGTTTAGTTTATTTTAAAAGTCAAGTTAGAAGGATTAACTTTTGTTTGCGAACAAGTTTAGAATTAACTAAACTATGTTCTAGTGATTACATGTTCAAATCTTCGAATAAGATAGTTTTATATGTATGAATCGAATATTGTTATGAACATCATTACTACCTCAAGTTTAGTAGGTAAAACTACTGGAAGTGACAATAAATGATCTAGCTTTAAAGGATCTTGGATGGCTTGAAAGTTCTTGAAGTAGAATCATGACACGAAAACAAGTTCAAGTAAGATTATCACTCGAATTAAGATAGTATAGTTATAGGAATTGAATCAAAGTTTGTATATGAGTATTACCTTGATTTAAAATGATATCTTACTGTAAACAACAAGGATTTCTTGAGGTTGGATGATCACTTTACATGATTGGAAGTGAGCTAGTAAACTTGGAAGTATTCTTGATTTTATGAAACTAGAACTTGTAGAATTTATGAAGAACACTTAGAACTTGAAGATGGAACTTGAGAGAGATCAATTAGATGAAGAAAATTGAAGAATGAAAGTGTTTTTAGGTGTTTTTGGGTTTTGGTATATGGATTAGATATAAAGAATATGTAATTTTGTTTTCATGTAAATAAGTCATGAATGATTACTAATATTTTTGTAATTTTATGAGATATTTCATGCTAGTTGCCAAATGATGGTTCCCACATGTGTTAGGTGACTCACATGGGCTGCTAAGAGCTGATAATTGGAGTGTATATACCAATAGTACATACATTTAGAAGCCGTGTATTGTACGAGTAAGAATACGGGTGCATACGAGTAGAATTGTTGATGAAACTGAACGAGGATGTAATTGTAAGCATTTTTATTAAGTAGAAGAATTTTGATAAGTGTCTTGAATTCTTTCAAAAGTGTATGAATACATATTAAAACACTACATGTATATACATTTTAACCGAGTCATTAAGTCATCGTTAGTCGTTACATGTAAATGTTGTTTTGAAACCTTTAGGTTAACGATCTTGTTAAATGTTGTTAACCCATTGTTTATTATATATAAAGAGATGTTAAATTATTACATTATCATGATATTATGATATATTAATATATCTT
Organism: Rutidosis leptorrhynchoides; assembly: GCF_046630445.1. Taxonomy (NCBI): domain Eukaryota; kingdom Viridiplantae; phylum Streptophyta; class Magnoliopsida; order Asterales; family Asteraceae; genus Rutidosis; species Rutidosis leptorrhynchoides. Next base: position 340,433,352 of record NC_092343.1, on the reverse strand, counting down.
AGTATGATATATATACAGTTAAATGTTGTTACAACGATAATCGTTACATATATGTCTCGTTTCGAAATTCTTAAGTTAGTAGTCTTGTTTTACATATGTAGTTCATTGTTAATATACATAATGACATGTTTACTTATCATTTATCATGATTAAACATAGTGTAACAATATATTAATATGATTCATATGTAATTAGTAAGACGTTGTTATAACGATAATCGTTATATATATCGTTTCAAGTTTCTTAATTCAATAAACACAATTTTATGTATATAACTCATTGTTAAAATACCTAATGAGATACTTACTTATCATAATATCATGTTAACTATATATATAATCATATATATGTCATCATATAGTTTTTACAAGTTTTAACGTTCGTGAATCACCGGTCAACTTGGGTGATCAATTTTCTATATAAAACCTATTTCAATTAATCAAGTCTTAACAAGTTTGATTGCTTAACATGTTGGAAACACTTAATCCTGTAAATATCAATTTCATTTAATATATATAAACACGGAAAAGTTCGGGTCACTATAGTACCTACCCGTTAAATAAATTTCGTCCCGAAATTTTAAGCAGTTGGAGGTGTTGACGTATCTTCTGGAAATAAGTGCGGGTATTTCTTCTTCATCTGAACTTATCGTTCCCAGGTGAACTCGATTCCTCTACGAACATTCCATCGAACCTTAACAATTGGTATCTTGTTTTGTTTAAGTCTTTTAACCTCACGATTCATTATTTCGACGGGTTCTTCGATGAATTGAAGTTTTTCGTTGATTTGGATTTCGTCTAACAGAATAGTGAGATCTTCTTTAGCAAAACATTTCTTCAAATTCGAGACGTGGAAAGTGTTATGTACAGCCGCGAGTTGTTGTGGTAGCTCAAGTCGGTAAGCTACTGGTCCGACACGATCAATAATCTTGAATGGTCCAATATACCTTGGATTTAATTTCCCTCGTTTACCAAATCGAACAATGCCTTTCCAAGGTGCAACCTTAAGCATGACCATCTCTCTAATTTCAAATTCTATATCTTTTCTTTTAATGTCGGCGTAGCTCTTTTGTCGACTTTGGGCGGTTTTCAACCGTTGTTGAATTTGGATGATCTTCTCGGTAATTTCTTGTATTATCTCTGGACCCGTAATCTGTCTATCCCCCACTTCACTCCAACAAATTGGAGACCTGCACTTTCTACCATAAAGTGCTTCAAACGGCGCCATCTCAATGCTTGAATGTTAGCTGTTGTTGTAGGAAAATTCTGCGAACGGTAGATGTCGATCCCAACTGTTTTCGAAATCAATAACACATGCTCGTATTATGTCTTCAAGCGTTTATATCATCCTTTTGCTCTGCCCATCAGTTTGTAGATGATAGACAGTACTCATGTCTAGACGAGTTCCTAATGCTTGCTGTAATGTCTGCCAGAATCTTGAAATAAATCTGCCATCCCTATCAGAGATAATAGAGATTGGTATTCCATGTCTGGAGACGACTTCCTTCAAATACAGTCGTGCTAACTTCTCCATCTTGTCATCTTCTGTTATTGGCAGGAAGTGTGCTGATTTGGTGAGACGATCAACTATTACCCAAATAGTATCAAAACCACTTGCAGTCCTTGGCAGTTTAGTGATGAAATCCATGGTAATGTTTTCCCATTTCCATTCTGGGATTTGGGGTTGTTGAAGTAGACCTGATGGTTTCTGATGCTCCGCTTTGACCTTAGAACTCATCAAACATTCTCCTACGTATTTAGCAACATCGGCTTTCATACCTGGCCACCAAAAATGTTTCTTGAGATCCTTGTACATCTTCCCCGTTCCAGGATGTATTGAGTATCTGGTTTTATGAGCTTCTCTAAGTACCATTTCTCTCATATCTCCAAATTTTGGTACCCAAATTCTTTCAGCCCTATACCGGGTTCCGTATTCCCGAATATTAAGATGCTTCTCCGATCCTTTGGGTATTTCATCCTTTAAATTTCCCTCTTTTAAAACTCCTTGTTGCGCCTCCTTTATTTGAGTAGTAAGGTTAGTGTGAATCATTATATTCATAGCTTTTACTCGAATGGGTTCTCTGTCCTTTCTGCTCAAGGCGTCGGCTATCACATTTGCCTTCCCCGAGTGGTAACGAATCTCAAAGTCGTAATCATTCAACAATTCAATCCACCTACGCTGCCTCATATTCAGTTGTTTCTGATTAAATATGTGTTGAAGACTTTTGTGTTAGGTATATATAATACTTTTGACCCCATATAAGTAGTGCCTCCAAGTCTTTAATGCAAAAACAACCGCGCCTAATTCTAAATCATGCGTCGTATAATTCTGTTCGTGAATCTTCAATTGTCTAGATGCATAAGCAATTACATTCGTTCGTTGCATTAATACACAACCGAGACCTTGCTTTGAGGCGTCACAATATATCACAAAATCATCATTCCCTTCAGGTAATGACAATATAGGTGCCGTAGTTAACTTTTTCTTTAACAATTGAAAAGCTTTCTCTTGTTCATCTTTCCATTCAAATTTGTTCCCTTTATGCGTTAATGCAGTCAATCGTTTTGCTATTCTGGAAAAGTCTTGGATGAACCTTCTGTAGTAACCAGCTAGTCCTAAAAACTGGCGTATGTGTTTCGGAGTTTTCGGGGTTTCTCACTTTTCAACGGTTTCAATCTTTGCTGGATCCACCTGAATACCTTCTTTGTTCACTATGTGACCGAGGAATTGAACTTCTTCCAACCAAAATGCACACTTTGAAAACTTAGCGTACAGTTTTTCTTTTCTCAGCAACTCTAGCACTTTTCTCAAATGTTCTTCGTGCTCTTGATCATTCTTCGAGTAAATAAGTATGTCATCGATAAAAACAATGACAAACTTGTCAAGATATGGCCCACACACTCGGTTCATGAGGTTCATGAACACAACTAGTGCGTTAGTCAATCCAAACGGCATAACCATAAACTCGTAATAACCGTAACGCGTCCTAAAAACAGTCTTTGGAATATCATCCTCCTTCACCCGCATTTGATGATATCCAGAACGTAAATCGATCTTCGAATAAACAGACGTGCCTCGTAGTTGATCAAATAAGTCGTCGATACTCGGTAGTGGGTAGCGGTTCTTGATGGTAAGTTTGTTTAACTCTCGGTAGTCGATACACAACCTAAATGTACCATCTTTCTTCTTGACAAACAAAACAGGAGCTGCCCATGGTGATGTGCTTGGTCGAATGAAACCACGCTCTAAAAGTTCCTGTAACCGACTTTGTAATTCTTTCATTTCGCTGGGTACGAGTCTGTATGGAGCATGAGCTATTGGTGCAGCTCCTGGTACGAGGTCTATTTGAAATTCAACGGATCGATGTGGGGGTAATCCCGGTAATTCTTTCGGAAATACATCGGGAAATTCTTTTGCGACGGGAACATCACTGATGTTCTTTTCTTCAGGTTTAACTTCCTCGATGTGTGCTAGAATGACGTAACAACCTTTCCTTATTAGTTTTTGCGCCTTCAAACTACTAATAAGATTTAATTTCGCGTTGTTCTTTTCTCCGTACACCATTAAAGGTTTTCCTTTTTCACGCATAATGCGAATCGCATTTTTGTAACAAACGACCTCTGCTCTCACCTTTTTCAACCAGTCCATGCCAATTATTACATCAAAACTTCCTAACTCGACTGGTATTAAATCAATTTTAAACGTTTCATCCCCCAGTTTTCTTTCTCTCTCCTGACATATATTATCTGCTGAAATTAATTTACCGTTTGCTAATTCGAGTAAAAATTTACTATCCAAAAGCGTCAATGGGCAACTTAATTTAGCACAAAATTCTCTACTCATATAGCTTCTATCCGCACCCGAATCAAATAAAACATAAGCAGATTTATCATCAATAAGAAACGTACCCGTAACAAGCTCCGGGTCTTCCTGTGCTTCTGTCGCATTAATATTGAAAACTCTTCCATGGCCCTGCCCATTAGTATTCCCCTGAATCAGGTAATTTATAATAATGTGGCCCGATTTTCCACATTTATAGCAAACATCGTTGGTATTACTTACTCCGACACTATTCGTTTCGGCATTACTTGTTCCGACATTATTTGTTCCTTTAGTTCTGTTAAACTTTGGTCTGTAGACCTCACACTTTGTCGCGCTATGACCATTTCTTTTACACCTATTGCAAAATGTCGTGCAAAACCTCTGATAATTTTCTTCACACCTATGACATGGCTGTTTTTGGTTTTTGTTGCCTTTGTTGTTATTGAGGTTGTTGTTGGGATTGTTATTGTTGTTGAAACGGTTGTTGTAGTTGTTGTTGTTGTTGGGATGTTTGTTGTAGTTATTGTTAGGATTGCGGTTATTGTTGCGATTGTTGTTGCGGTTGTTGAGATAGTTGTTGCGATTGTGGTTGTAATTGTTGTTGTTGTTGTTGTACTGGTGACTCTTGTCACCGTTTTCCTCCCATTTCCTCTTGAGTTGTTTCGTGTTGGCTTCTTCGGCTTCCTGCTCTTTAATTCTTCCCTCAATCTGATTTATGAGTTTATGAACCATTCGACTTGCCTTCTGTATAGAAGCAGACTCGTGTGAACTCACATCTTCTTGAATCCTTACTGGTAACCCTTTTACAAACGCGTCGATATTCTCTTCTTCATCTTCGAATGCTCCCGGACACAATAGGCACAACTTTGTGAATCTTCGTTCATATGTGGTAACGTCGAACCCTTGTGTTCGTAACTCTCTAAGTTCTGCCTTGAGTTTATTGACTTCGTTTCTAGGACGGTACTGCTCGTTCATCAATTGCTTGAATGCTGACCACGGTAGTACGTAAGCAGCATTTTGTCCTACCTGTTCAAGATAGGTGTTCCACCACGTTAACGCAATACCTGTGAAGGTATGCGTAGCGTACTTAACTTTGTCCTCTTCAGTACACTTACTTATGGCAAACACCGATTCGACTTTCTCGGTCCACCGTTTCAATCCAATTGGTCCTTCGGTTCCATCAAATTTCAAAGGTTTGCAGGCAGTGAATTCTTTGTAGGAGCATCCTACACGATTTCTTGCGCTATTAGCTGCATTGCTAGATTTAGAGTTATTATTGGTATGAAGCGCAGCCTGTACTGCGGCTATGTTTGCAGCAAGAAAGGTACGAAATTCCTCTTCGCTCATATTCATGGTGTGTCGAGTAGTCGGTGCCATTTCCTTCAAAATAGCCAACTGAATCGAGTTAATCATACAGAATATTAAGAGTAGTCAATAGTATTTCGTAGCATAATATGAACTCATTTATAAAAGCTTTTTCTTCATATTAGCGTTTTATAAGTTTAAATTCGGGTACTACCTACCCGTTAAGTTCATACTTAGTAGCTAATATACAATTCAACTACTACAATTCCATATGAAAAACTGATTATAATAATATATCACATACAAATATTCTTCAAACTTACAACTTCGCTATATTACATATAACATGAAATATAGTACACTATGATACAGGACAGTTTTGAAGATAAATCCAGTTAATACGTAAGTTGTTCAGCAAAGGAAATAAAGACACGTAATCCATAAGTCCAGAAACAAGTCATGCATTCTGGTTTTACTAAGACGACTTCCCATCCTTGGTCTTGTGGAAAATAACCGTTATGACCATTGACTAGGCAGCATGTTGTAATGTCGTCAAAAGGACGAGGGTTTCGTAATGTCCAACAGCCCCGTAATAATCTAAAAACCTTGTTTCTCACCCCAACTACTGAATCCGTCACTTGTGGGAAGGTTTTATTTAAAAGTTGCAATCCGATGTTCTTTTTCTCACTTTGGTAAGAAGCGAACATCACTAACCCGTAAGCATAATATGCTTCTTTATGTTGCATGTTAGAAGCTCTTTCTAATTCACGAAATCCTATGTTGGGATATGTTGAGTCAAAATAGGTTCTTAACCCGTAGCGTAAAATTGCATTTGGGTTCCCCACATTTAATGCTTTAAAGAAAACACGGCGTAACTTACGGTCTCCCCAATGTGATATACCACACCTATCAAAAGAAAGCCTTTTATAAACTAAGGCATTTCTGGAAAGTCTTTCAAATGTTTGACAAGTTAATTTTGCCATAACTAAATGTGCTGATGAATTCTGACCGACTCTAGACAAGATTTCCTCAATCATATCCTCTGGTTGGTCTTCTAAAATATTCGGTTGTCTACCCTTAACGTCCATTTTATTTTTATACTGTAAAATAGACAAGGATTAGATTCGTAATAACAAACAATACAAGCAATTTTTTACATAGAACATAAAAGTACAAGCACACTACAATACATATAATACACAACATGATTACAACCCTCTAATCTGAATAACTGGTTTCTTCTTGTTCGGACTTGGTTCGTTTTCCTAATTTTCTAGGAATATATGGTGTTCCTCTAATACGAGCCGTAGTTTTACATAATGGTTTAGAAAAACCTGGTGGTTTAGAGGTTCCCGGGTCATTGTTACATTTTAGGAAATACGGATGTTGCCGATACATATAAAGTTCATCGGGGTTGGAACCGGGTTTCTCTATTTTTATACCTTTTCCCTTATTATTTTCTTTCGCTTTATTAAATTGGGTCGAGGTAATTTCTATAACATCATCGGAATCCTCATCGGGATCCGATTCATCGAAAAATTGGTAATCTTCCCAATATTTTTCTTCCTCGGTGGAAACACCATTGACCATTATTGACTTTGGTCCGTTGGTTGAGGATTTTCTTTTATTTAATCGATTTACTATAGGTATCAATATTTCTTCCTCCGGAACCTCCTCCTCTTCCGATTCCTCCTCTTCTGGTTCCTCTTCTTCCGGTTCCTCCTCTTCCGGTTCCTCCTCTTCCGGTTCCTCCTCTTCCGGTTCCTCCTCTTCCGGTTCCTCTTTGGGAATTTGTGAATCTTCTCAAAATATATTCGACTCTTCATTATTATTAGGTGAATCAATGGGATTTGTACTAAAGGCAGACATCTATCACACAATATCAAACACGTTAAGAGATTAATATATCACATAATATTTACATGTTAATAATATATAGTTTCCAACAAAAAAATGTTAAGCAATCGTTTTTGAAGAAAAACACGGTTGAAGTCCAGACTCACTAATACATCCTAACAAACTCGGTAAGACACACTAATGCAATTTTCTGGTTCTCTAAGACCAACGCTCTGATACCAACTGAAATGTCCCGTTCATATTGATTATAAACGTTCCATATTAATTGATTTCGTTGCGAGGTTTTGACCTCTATATGAGACGTTTTTCAAAGACTGCATTCATTTTTAAAACAACCATAACCTTTATTTTATCGATAAAGGTTTAAAAAGCATTACGTAGATTATCAAATAATGATAATCTAAAATATACCATTTACACACGACCATTACATAATGGTTTACAATAAGAATATATTACATCAAAAATAAGTTTCTTGAATGCAATTTTTACATAATATCATACAAGCATGGACTCCAAATCTTGTCCTTATTTTAGTATGCAACAGCAGAAGCTCTTAATAATCACCTGAGAATAAACATGCTTAAAACGTCAACAAAAATGTTGGTGAGTTATAGGTTTAACATATATAATATCAAATCATAATAATAGACCAAAAGATTTCATATTTCAATATACATCCCATACATAGAGATAAAATTCATTCATAAGGTGAACACCTGGTAACCGACATTAACAAGATGCATATAAGAATATCCCCTATCATTCCGGGAAATCCTTCGGACATGATATAAACGAATTCGAAGTACTAAAGCATCCGGTACTTTGGATGGGATTCGTTAGGCCCAATAGATCTATCTTTAGGATTCGCGTTAATTAGTAGATCGGTTTACTAATTCTTAGGTTACCAAGAAAAAGGGGCATATTCGGCTTCGATCATTCACCCATATAATGTAGTTTCAATTACTTGTGTCTATTTCGTAAAACATTTATAAAACTGCATGTATTCTCATCCCAAAATATTAGATTTTAAAAGTGGGACTATAACTCACTTTCACAGATTTTTACTTCGTCGAGAAGTAAGACTTGGCCACTGGTCGATTCACGAACCTATAACAAATATGTACATATATATCAAAGTATGTTTAAAATATATTTACAACATTTTTAATACGTTTTACTGTTTTAAATTTATTAAGTCAGCTGTCCTCGTTAGTAACCTACAACTAGTTGTCCACAGTTAGATGTACAGAAATAAATCGATATATATTATCTTGAATCAATCCACGACCCAGTGTATACACATCTCAGGCTAGATCACAACTCAAAGTATATATTTTTGGAATCAACCTCAACCCTGTATAGCTAATTCCAACATTACTGCATATAGAGTGTCTATGGTTGTTCCAAATAACATATATACATGGGTTGATATGATATGCCAAAACATTTACATACGTGTCTATGGTATTCCAAGATTACATAATATATTAGAATACATGTATAATACAATATAAGTTAGCTAGGATATGATTTGTATAGAATTGTTACAATATTTCCCATAGCTACAACAATAAAAAAAAATATCCAATCTTGTTTTACCCATAACTTCTTCGTTTTAAATACGATTTGAGTGAATCAAATTGCTATGGTTTCATATTGAAATATATTTTATGAATCTAAATATAAAAAGTATAGGTTTATAGTCAGAAATATAAGTTACAAGTCATTTTTGTAAAGGTAGTCATTTCAGTTAAAAGAACGACGTCTAGATGACCATTTTGGAAAACATACTTCCACTTTGAGTTTAACATTGATTTTTGGATATAGTTTCATGTTCATAAGAAAAATAATTTTCCCAGAAGAACAACTTTTAAATCAAAGTTTATCATAGTTTTTAATTAACTAACCCAAAACAGCCCGCGGTGTTACTACGACGGCGTATATCCAGTTTTACGGCGTTTTTCGTGTTTTAAGGTTTTAAATCATTAAGTTAGCATATCATATAGATATATAACATGTGTTTAGTTGATTTTAAAAGTCAAGTTAGAAGGATTAACTTTTGTTTGCGAACAAGTTTAGAATTAACTAAACTATGTTCTAGTGATTACATGTTCAAATGTTCGAATAAGATAGTTTTATATGTCTGAATCGAATATTGTTATGAACATCATTACTACCTCAAGTTTAGTAGGTAAACCTACTGTAAGTGACAAGAAATGATCTAGCTTCAAAGGATCTTGGATGGCTTGAAAGTTCTTGAAGTAGAATCATGACACGAAAACAAGTTTAAGTAAGATTATCACTCGAATTAAGATAGTATAGTTATAGGAATTGAATCAAAGTTTGTATATGAGTATTACCTTGATTTAGAATGATATATTACTGTAAACAACAAGGATTTCTTGAGGTTGGATGATCACTTTACAATATTGGAAGTGAGCTAGTAAACTTGGAAGTATTCTTGATTTTATGAAACTAGAACTTGTAGAATTTATGAAGAACACTTAGAACTTGAAGATGGAACTTGAGAGAGATCAATTAGATGAAGAAAATTGAAGAATGAAAGTGTTTGTAGGTGTTTTTGGGCGTTGGTATATGGATTAGATATAAAGGATATGTAATTTTGTTTTCATGTAAATAAGTCATGAATGATTACTAATATTTTTGTAATTTTATGAGATATTTCATGCTAGTTGCCAAATGATGGTTCCTACATGTGTTAAGTGACTCACATGGGCTGCTAAGAGCTGATCATTGGAGTGTATGTACCAATAGTACATACATTTAGAAGCTGTGTATTGTATGAGTACGAATACGGGTGCATACGAGTAGAATTGTTGATGAAACTGAACGAGGATGTAATTGTAAGCATTTTTGTTAAGTAGAAGTATTTTGATAAGTGTCTTTAAGTCTTTAAAAAGTGTATGAATACATATTAAAACACTACATGTATATACATTTTAACTGAGTCGTTAAGTCATCGTTAGTTGTTACGTGTAAATGTTGTTTTGAAACCTTTAGGTTAACGATCTTGTTAAATGTTGTTAACCCATTGTTTATTATATCTAAAGAGATGTTAAATTATTAAATTATCATGATATTATGATATATTAATATATCTTAGTATGATATATATACAGTTAAATGTTGTTACAACGATAATCGTTACATATATGTCTCGTTTTGAAATTCTTAAGTTAGTAGTCTTGTTTTACATATGTAGTTCATTGTTAATATACATAATGACATGTTTACTTATCATTTATCATGATTAAACATAGTGTAACAATATCTTAATATGATTCATATGTAATTAGTAAGACGTTGTTATAACGATAATCGTTATATATATCGTTTCAAGTTTCTTAATTCAATAAACACAATTTTATGTATATAACTCATTGTTAAAATACCTAATGAGATACTTACTTATCATAATATCATGTTAACTATATATATAATCATATATATGTCATCATATAGTTTTTACAAGTTTTAACGTTCGTGAATCACCGGTCAACTTGGGTGGTCAATTTTCTATATAAAACCTATTTCAATTAATCAAGTCTTAACAAGTTTGATTGCTTAACATGTTGGAAACACTTAATCATGTAAATAACAATTTCATTTAATATATATAAACATGGAAAAGTTCGGGTCACTATTATTATTATTATTATTATTATTATTATTAATATTATTATTATTATTATTATTATTATTATTATTATTATTATTATTATTATTATTATTATTATTATTATTATTATTATTATTATGATTACTACTTTTATATTAACAATATTATTATAACAAATAAATATTTTTCTATATAAGAGTATATATATTACAACTACCATAATATTACATATAATTATATATATTAAGATTATTTATATAAATAATTACATATAACAAATTATTGATTTTAAATATAATATTAAACTATGTAAATATTAACTATTTTAAATATATACAAATTAAATACATAAGATATATAATTCAAGATATAATATATGAACTTACTTGATTACAATTATATGTGTTAATAAATATATAAATTATATAGGTTCGTGAATCCGAGGCCAACCCTGCATTGTTCAATATAGTCATATGTATTTTTACTACAAAATACATTAGGTGAGTTCATTTGCTCCCTTTTACTCTTTACATTTTTGGGACTGAGAATACATGCGCTGTTTTTACAACTACTTTATTAAATGCTTTTGAAATACATTTTGAACTGCGAATACATGAGATGCATAGACACAAGCAAAACATTCCTCGAATGAATTATGTGGACGTGATAATTGCCACCATTGAATTATGTGGACGTGATAATTGCCACAATTGATATGAATATTTTCCCCCTGATTATTATTGCTTGGTAACCTAAGAATTAGGGAACATCACTAATTTTGAGAATTAGTGCACGCCTAATTGACGCGAATCCTAAAGGTAGCTATCGGGTTTAACACCCTCACCCAGAATGTTCACTAGACGGAATGGCTAGTGGGTGTGGTGTTTAGTACTTCGAAGTTTATATGATTATTATACAGATGAGATGTTCTATTTTGGGGATATTATTATGCGCATTATATGTTAAGGTCGGTTACCAAGCCAAGCTATGAAAGCAATGAAAAGTGAATGTTATGTATCGAGAGAATGATTTTATACACAGGTTATGTGTATGTTATTTTTGTGCACAAGATATATGTACGGTTACTAAGATTTATGAAAGATGATTTCGTACACGAGAAAGGTGTACTGTATTTAAAAGATTTCGCATGTACATTACAGGTGGGTATAGGATTCGGGCCCATTTGTACCATGCATGATTTAAATCACGTGGTCTATCAAAAATGATGAATTTTATTGTTTTATGATAAAACTATGAACTCACCAACCTTTTGGTTGACACTTTAAAGCATGTTTATTCTCAGGTATGAAAGAAATCTTCCGCTGTGCATTTGCTCATTTTAAAGACATTACTTGGAGTCGATCATCGCAATGGGACCAGATGTTGGTGACTTCGTCCAGATGGATTAGGACGGGGTATGACATGTGGTATCAGAGCGGTGGTCTTAGCGAACCAGGTCTTGCATGAGTGTGTCTAACTAATAGTTGTTTAGATGCATTAATGAGTCTGGACTTCGACCGTGTCTGCATGTTAAAAGTTTTGCTTATCATTTCGTGTCGAAAATCATCTACTTATTATCCTTAGGAAATTGCCTGCTTATCATTCCTAAGTCTAGACACGTCCTACTGCCTTCATTGCATAGATAGTGTATAGACAAACTCATATCTTAGCGTATCTGTTGCTGTAGACTTTGCCTGACAGCTTCCGTAGATTCCTCCGTAACTTATGGGATTTTAGTATTATATATGCATATGTAAATTATGTATTGCAGGGTACTAATCTACATACTATAATCTATTTCTTATCGAAAATCCTTCATCTGATCGTACGAGATGAATCCCTCAACCAGTTCGAGTCCCTCAGATTTCGATAGCTATTCATAGTTATTCCGACAACTATTCCGACATGGATATTCACCTAAGCTCCGAAAGCGGTGTCACCAGAATGAATCAATCAATCAGCTATCCCCAATTCATCTGATGGATTCGTAGTCAACTTAATCAATGGAGACGCGAAGAAGGCGATCCTTTTCACTAACCGAATTGCCCTCTTGGCGAAGAACCTGAAGCACCTACCGGCGAATCTATCCAAAACACCATTTTCAGCCTCATTTTCAGAGTATCTCAACACGATTATATTCTATCCACAATTCTAAACCTTATTCATTCGCTCGTTCTGACTGACAATCATCCCGGAATAATAGAAGAAGTTAGCGAACTTCACGCTCGAGTAATCAATTTGGAGAATATGGTGCAAAATTTACCAGCTTCAACAACATCACCGACATCAACAGAACCACCAGCAACATCACCCGTACCATCAACAACAGACGCCTCAACATCTCATTCTGTATCTCGAGTATAATCATCCTTTTACGTATCGTTCTACATCAATTATCTTCGTTCTTCATGGCGATTATGTAATCTCTAATGTTTTAGAAATTATATATTCTAGATCTAACGATAAATCAAATGAGATTAATATCATATTGACTCATTAAAATCCATTATTGCATCTGAAGAAAATATATATGTATATATATATATATATTTTTTTTCATATAAATTGTAATTAAAAATTCTTTCGTACAAACTGTTAATGGTGAAAATATTTTAACGGGTCAGTAATACCCGAGGAATTTTTAGATTTCACATTAATAAGTTACACTGTACATTATTTGAATCTGATTCAACAATCATTTACTATTCTATTTACAACCACCGATATACGTATCCATTCACCGCAGAATAACCATTTTCATTCAATTTCATATTTGGATTTTGACCTATCAGAATCCAACAAGTGGCATAAAGAAGAAAACATTAAACAAAATAAAATTTGTTAAAAACAAACAACTTAACTATGAGAAGAATTTTGTTAAGAATTCATGCTAACTGTTCCTAGCTAACTTATTACATTTTATTTATCGCAATTTATTTATCGTATTTTATTTATCGCAATTTTAATTCTCGCAATTTTATTTATCGTCATTCAATTTCTGTTATTTATATTACGCACTTTAAATATCGGGACACGTATACAAAGTTTTGACATATCATATCGACGCATCTATATATATTATTTGGAATAACCATAGACACTCTATATGCAGTAATGATCGAGTTCTGTATACAGGGTTGAGGTTAATTCTACAATAATATATATACTTTGAGTTGTGATCGAGTCTGAGACATGTACACGGGTCACGATACGTATTATTTAATTCGAATGTTATATATTAAACTATAAATGAATTATTGAATTGCTAACTATGGACTATCAACAGTGGACAATTAAAATGAATTAAAATATTGATTATAACATATGAAACTAAACAATTCTTCAAGTTTGCCACTTGATTTCATCTTAAACCTCGTTTGTATCTTGACGATTATAATCTGCGTTCAAACCTTTCATGATTCTTGAAAACACCTTAATCGAGAGGATGAATCAACCGCACTTCATCTACGGGAGAAAAGATTGATGCATATAGTTATACACCTGAAAAATGCTCGGAATCTGAGTAAACGTTTAACACGTAACTGTGCTAATTCCTAAGTGTTATTATTACCCAAAATAACATTTCCATTCTGAAAGGACCCGTTCATATACATTATAAACGATTCACAATAGTTGATTACATTGCGAGGTATTTGACCTCTATATGATACATTTTACAAACATTGCATTCGTTTTTAAAAGACAATCTTTCTTTACATCGAAAATTGACAGGCATGCATACCATTTCATAATATCCACTATCCAACTATAAATTGATTTAATAATAATCTTTGATGAACTCAATGACTCGAATGTAACGTTCTTCGAAATATGCTATGAAAGACTCCAAGTAATATCTTTAAAATGAGCAAATGCACAGCAGAAGATTTCTTTAATACCTGAGAATAAACATGCTTTAAAGTGTCAACCAAAAGGTTGGTGAGTTCATTAGTTTATCATAATCATTTATTTCCATCATTTTAATAGACCACAAGAATTTCATTTCCAGTTCTCATAAATATATGCATAGAGACAAAAATAATCATTCATATGGTGAACACCTGGTAACTGACATTAACTAGATACATATAAGAATATCCCCTATCATTCCGGGATCCTCCTTCGGACATGATATAAATTTCGAAGTACTAAAGCATCCGGTACTTTGGATGGGGTTTGTTAGGCCCAATAGATCTATCTTTAGGATTCGCGTCAATTAGGGTGTCTGTTCCCTAATTCGTAGATTACCAGACTTAATAAAAAGGGGCATATTCAATTTCGATAATTCAACCATAGAATGTATTTTCAATTACTTGTGTCTATTTCGTCAAACATTTATAAAAGCGCATGTATTCTCAGTCCCAAAAATATAAAGGGTAAAAAGGCAAATGAAACTCACCATACTGTATTTTGTAGTAAAAATACATATAACGTCATTGAACAAGTGTAAGGTTTGCCTCGGATTCACGAACCTAAATTAATTATATATATTTATGTGTTGGTCAATATTTGTCTAACAAATTAGGTCAAGTCATAGTGTACCACAATCCTAATGCTCGAGACTAATATGCAAAAGTCAACAAAAGTAAATTTGACTCAAAATAATTTTCAAAAAATCTATACATGATTAATATATAGTTTAAATATCGTCGTTTTATATTTTTAAATATTTTTAAAAGATTTATTAGAGTAAATAATATAATTTATTTATTAATAAATAAAATTTTATTTTCAATTTATATAATAAAATATACTTTTATATATATTAAGTAATAAAATTTATAGGGTTCATTTAATATTATAAAGATAATATGATAGGTATTATTAAAGTAAGTTATTACAAGTAGTAAAATATGTTTGTATCACATATTTATTTGATAAAATAATATCTATAATGATAGTAAGTAAAAGTTGTATTATTTTGTAATAATAATTATTATTATAAAAATATCAATATTTATAATTACCAAGATGACATTATGATAAAACGATAATTCTAATTATGATAACTTTAATATTTACGATAATTTTTAATATTATCTTTAAAATAATAATTCTATTTAAAATAATAATAATAATGATATTTTATAGTAACAATGACATTTCTATTAAAATGATAATTTTTGTTAAAATGATAGTTTTAATACTAACTATACTTTTAATAATAATAGTAATGATAAAAATAATAAGAACGATAATTTTATCTAAATCAATATCTTATAATATTTTAATTTCATCATGATACTCTTACCCATTATTTCCTAATCGTTTCGTTTAATAGCTTTTAATCGTCTTTTATATCGTGTTCATAATAATGATAATAATAGTAATCAAAATAATTAGGTGTTACACATATTTATTTTAATTACACTAATATTAATAATGATAGTTACTATAACATTATTAACGATAATACTAATAATTATCTTAATGATAATATAGTAATAATAATAACAATAACCATTTTTAAATAATGATATATATATTAATAATGATAATAATAATAATAATACCAATAATAATAATAATAATAATAATAATAATAATAATAATAATAATTGGATAATTATAATAATAATTATAACTTTAACGATAATAACGATAGTAATAATAAAAAAAAAATAACAATTTTTAATGATAAATTCCTTTTATTGATAAAGATAATAATAATAATGATAATAATAAGATAAAACTAGAACGACGATAAAAATGACGATAATAATAATCATTTTTAATAAAAATATCGAAAATTCAATTGATTATAACTTCTAATCCGTTCATTGAAACCATTCGATATCTAAAGGAAAAGTTCTTAATTTTTCGCTAGCTTTCCAAGGACATGCATATCTTATACCTTATCTCAACCGCAAGTGTAACTAATTCAATATTCAACCTAACCTGTCTAAGGGCAATATCAAAAGTACAAGCATGCATAATCCTAAATACTCGAGCACTAGTCAGGGATACACTATTAGTATGTAAAAGATAAATTATGAGTACTCACGTATCAATATTGAGATTCAATATTGCAGGAAAGGTACGTAGACGCAACGGAAATGATAAACACTATATTGACCTCACGAGCATACCCATGAACCATACTCAATCACCTCCATAGCTATAACCCATAATTTCCTTAATCCTATCCCACTCGAAAAACAATTTTGAAATCACTCGGACAGCACTCCGTCGTAATATTTTATGTATACTAATAATATCTTGAAATAATACGGAGTAAATATATATATGTAAATCGATTGAGAGAGTTTAGAGAATAATATTTTCAAGTTTCTATGAAATAATGAAACCTATTGAATTCTATTTATAATAGATTTTTGAATTATTAAAGTGAATTATTAAAGTATGAATTATTAAAGTGAATTATTAAAGTTAAAGTAAAGTGAAAATAAAGTAAATGTAAAGTTTAAGTATAGTAAAAGTATAAAACTATGTACGTATAACACGCGTATAAATATATATAATATTAATTTAAATCGGTATATATATTTAATAAAATAAAATATAAATATCGTTATCTTTATCATACTAGTTAAGTAATGAGTTGTCAAAAGTGGTTCTAGATATTTATAAAAGTTATATACGTTTTAATAATAAAGTTCTTTTTAAACTGAAAATGTTTTTGTACGTTTGAAACTAAATAGATCAATCGAGTCTTTATGAGATTCAATCTTCCACTATCCTTTGTCTAGTTCTCAATGATTGACAATTTATTCTTATTTATAAATCACTTTACCATTTTCTGAATATTGTTAAAATGGAAAGATTTCTCAAATCAACGTGGGCCTTTCAACAGAGACTTGTAATCATAATTCAATATATCTGATAATTCAATCATTTGATCTTATCTTCTAATTCCATTGATAAACATTTTGAAACAGATACAATCATATAAAGTATTTAATCTAATATTTTGTTTACGTTTCAAGTTATAATATATATACACATATACATATATAATCATATTCGTTTAATGGTTCGTGAATCGTTGGAACTTGGTCGAGGTTGAATGAATGTATGAACATAGTTTAAAATTCTTGAAATTTAACTTAACAAATATTGCTTATCGTGTCAGAAACATATAAAGATTAAAGTTTAAATTTGGTTGGAAATTTCCGGGTTGTCACAGTACCTACCCGTTAAAGAAATTTCGTCTCGAAATTTGAGTGGAAAGGTCGTGAATGATAATAAGTATGTTTTCATGATGCATACGGGCTAAAAATTAGAGTTTTATCATCAGCGAATAATTTGGATAAACAATCCATTTATATGAAGAGTACGAATGAAGCTAACATAGAAGAGTGAAATGAGTAAGTGTAGATTCATCTTATCATTTGATGTAGATATGATTGATTCTCAAATTTCAAGGGATTTGAATAAAATCTTCTTAATACGATTTGACTCTCCGGTAATCAAGGAAATTAGGATCCGCTTTAAATGCGATCGTCCATTTTAATTGTTCTGTCGGAGATTTTCTTATAAATTCACCTCTTTCATTTCCTTACAACTCACACCTTCTGTTGATGCATTTTATGCAAGTCCCTAGACATCTACCCACGTCCATTACAGGTACAACAGTTTACAGGCCACCATGATTGCTCGTTATTATCCTATCCGTGTTTGTATGTGGTTACAGGAACTGCAGGAACGAGATTTAGATGTTTAACTATGTTAGACTTAGTCAGACGTACGAGTGAAGCCTCACTAGTACGGCTGACAGGCTCATACGCACGGTTGATGCTGAGCTAAGTCACAATTACAACCTAAATGAGAAGACACGAGTGAGTGATCACCCGTACCGCTGATGAAGCCAACTCGTACGTGTGATGAATGAATCGTATGGGTGAGTCAACAGCAGGGGTATATAAAGTCTTATGTTCTTCATTTTAGGTTAAGCCCCTCATTTGTTACACACACTCAGATCTAGTGAGCTCCTCCGATTCTCTCTCAGTCCAAATCACCCAGTTGGTGAATAATAGCTCTAGGTGTTGATCTAATCACACTTGATTTAGTTGTGGTTTGACTAAATAAAAAAAAAAAAACTTAACCTATTCACTAGAGGGTTTGATTCACTTATTCCGCCATTGTGTGAGTTAAATCTGTTGATTTCTAAGTTCCTAGTCATGTTTCATTACCTTCTATTCTTTCCCCCTCAACTCATATTTTAAAGTACTCATCAATATGCTCCATCCAGTTCTGATTCTCGATATACTTCTAACTTTCATTTCGGTCATTCTTCTTTTTCATCTACCGCTGGAAGAATCTATTTACTTCTACTATACTCTTAGGTTTATAGTGTTTCTAGTTCTCCCGTGTCTTTATATTGCTATATGCATCGATATATATGGTTTATGATTTCTGGTTTATCGTTGGGCTTTATATGTTCCCTTATATTTCAAAGTCTCTGCTTCTGTCTTCTATAATCATTATCATTCACAGTTAATGCTTTCTTTTATTTGCTGCAATTTATACCCCAATATCTATTTCGGAGTTTTGTCCTTTCGTTTCTTCTTCTTGCGATTAAGCACCACTTGTAATGGTCCAGAATTCACAGATATGAATTTCGGAATGAATGTTGTTAATGTTCTAGGAAGGAAATTGTGATGGCACGATCTTGACTTGTCAAATTACTAGAATACCTTGGAAAAGGCCGAATCATCAAGAAATATTTTCTTGATATTTTAGAGGTTAAATAGAATACAAGAGTCGTATAACATGGTACATGATGATGTTATGATCTGTGAATCATCACGTTCCATTTAGAAACTCAGCATGACTTACTGTAATATAATCATGTTGATCAAGTGTCATTATATTATACTAATTCATGCTTCAGTTCCCAACACTACTTCAAAATATTCCTATTTTAAACTTGAATGATTCAGAATTTAGAAACTAAAATAGTTTCTTTTATGATGTAATACAGATAGCGCGAAGAGGTAAATGATTTCAAATAAGAAAAATTAAGAAAAATATCTTCAGAAACATGAAGGATATTTATAATGAAAGATATGATGATATTTTAGAATTTCTAATATCAGAGGATGATGAAGAATATTGTTCGCAGGGGTTTAGAGTCAGGAGCAAGGTATTCGTTAATGACTTTAGCAGGTACTAAATCATTTGGATCCTTTGAAGTCAGGTTCTGTCTTTGTAATTTGTCCACAACCTCCTTCCTAATTTGCTCAATCCGTTTTCTAGTTCAAAAACTTCTCTTTTTCTGTGCTTTGCCAGCACACTTCATCATCCAGCTTTTACTGTTTAAAGTCGTTTATAGTTTTTGCTGCTTCATCAGTATTTTTTCCATTTTTGGAGAACCAATTCGTAGTTCGGAGTGTTTTTCAGAAACTTCACATTCAAATTAAGTCCAGAAGATAGACGTTATATATACACATATAACTGTTGGCGTAGACATGCTGCGAGATTTCAAAATACTGATTGCTAATTCCCAATGATTCGTATGGCAATTCTCATTACAAGATGCGAATGAGTAAATGATGGGGTTTCAATAAATAATTATAATGACTTTTTGGAGAGGCTAAAGTCAAAGGGTAATGAAGTTGTTGGTACATCTGCTAATAATGTGGTAGAATGTAAAAGGTTCCCTGGTAACGATGGTGTATATCTCAAGGTTATAATAAGGTTAGTCTGACTGAAAAGTCGAAGTTGACTTGCTGAAGCTGTGACAAAACTGGCTACTTTGAATAGGAGTCGCAAAGTTATTTTTGTTAATAAATGCCAAAGAATCTGACGCGGATATGTTGTTTAAACTTTTACTTTGGTTTCAAGAGTTTTTCGGGTACATAACCGTGGGTAACATATGGTTGGATCATCATCTCGATTGCTCATCATTCGAAGTGTCTTCAGAAATTTTCGAAGGGTTTGAACACAGATTGTAATCGTTAACATACATTTGATGTTCTAACACAGTTTTGAAGTCAAAATATGGCTTGTGAAAGATGTAAGGATCTAAGAGTGATGATTTTGGTCATATCTCGAGTTGAATTTTGAGATTTCAAAATCAGAATATGTAATTAAATTTTGAATGAGTATGGTTGTTTTGATTTCTATAAAAGAATGTATATTGTTGTGAAAGTAGGGAGTATAATGGATGATTTGCTGAATCAGATTCGAAGAATGTAACATATTATTTGTGAATTTATATATCTCTCGGGTATTACCTACCCGTTAAAAAAAATTCACAATTAATATTTTGTACAAAAGAATTTTATTACAGTCTTTATGAAAATATATATATGTATATTTTCTTCAGATGTAACATAGATTTAATGAGTTAATGTTAAATTAAACTCATTTGATTTACGGTTGAAACTAGAATTGAATAATCCCTAAAGGCTTTAAAAAGTACATAACTTTTACGGAGTATTTCTTTAATGACATTGAAATTATGAATCAATACTTCGTTATTTGTTGATGTATGATGTTCGGTTCATGGAATTCTTGTGAATTTCGCAAAGTACGAATGATGTTATCTGAAAAGTTTCGGGTACATCGATGATGAAAGTGTAAAATCAAATATATACTTGATTTATTATGAATTGGAATTTGTTGAATTACGACAGAGATTGTAGTTGACGCTGGTTAAGTTGCGGCCGAAGGACGTACATTATTGCATATTTGTAATATGCATTAACCGAGTAGTTAAGATTCACACACAATAGCTTAGCACGGAAAGATTTATTTCAATATATATATATATATATATATATATATATATATATATATATATATATATATATATATATATATATACATATAATTTCTTCAGAGGGAATGAGTTAATTCTTCATAACTCGTTGATACAATATACACGTTATTGATTCGTAATGATGTCCACAGTGATTCTTGAACTAACGGAGTTTGTGATGTTATCGGTATTGTTGATTCGAATTTTGACTGTACTGACGATGCTGGTAACGCTGACGGTACTGTTGATGCTGTTGGTAAAGCAAGTTTAGCTTATTAATCACACACCATTTTTGTCAGGGTTTCTACTCTTCCTTCTATCATTTTGGTTCGCTTAACTGATTTATGGTTAGGGCTAGATTAGATAATCTCTAAGACTTTAGAGATTACATAATCGCTGCGGAATGTTTCTCCAATGAAGTTATGAATTAATACTTCGTCAGTTATTGTTGTTGGTACTCCTTGGTATCTATGGTGCGTATGACGTTGATGCTCGTGGGACAGATTGTGAAGTTGAGGTTTACGACGCGGTTGTGGTTGGAGGTGGTTCGCTAAGACCACCACACTGATACCAACTGAAAGGACCCGTTCATATACATTATAAACGATTCACAATAGTTGATTACATTGTGAGGTATTTGACCTCTATATGATACATTTTACAAACATTGCATTCGTTTTTAAAAGACAATCTTTCTTTACATCAAAAATTGACAGGCATGCATACCATTTCATAATATCCACTATCCAACTATAAATTGATTTAATAATAATCTTTGATGAACTCAATGACTCGAATGCAACGTTCTTCGAAATATGCTATGAAAGACTCCAAGTAATATCTTTAAATTGAGCAAATGCACAGCGGAAGATTTCTTTAACACCTGAGAATAAACATGCTTTATTGTAAGACCCAAATATTTATTGTACATAATGTATTTATGGTGTACGATGCGAGTATGTAGTTTACGTGTTGCTTGCTCGAATGCCGAAGGAAACTGGACGTTGTCTGAAGTGACAAGGTGTGTACGTATCCTTTCAACCCCAAATAAAGTTTGTGTTGATGATCTAAAGCCTTACCATTGGAAAGGAAATCTTATCACGTTTCCAACGATATTTGATTCATTGAAAACGGAGCTACGGTCAAAAAGTTATGTCCAAAACAAGAAACTGAAAACTGACCTGAAGGTTGGAGCGGCGCTCCACCTTTCGGCGCGGCGCGCCGAACCCGTCTGTCATAACCCGTCCTTAACCGTAAGAACGTGTTAGATAACGTATGATTTCATTGCGAGGTATTGACCTCTATATGCGACATTTTTAAAAGAAAAACTGCATATATTATACATTACAAACCATGATTCTTATTTTTGATACAAGCTTTGGACAAAATAAAGATGATTATCGTTTAGCGATAATCTTCGACTTACAAACTTTACAAATGATGATAACAACACGATTTCTAGCATATTTTACAACACAAGTTCTTGGATATGCAGTCTTATTTTTGACACAAATATGCGTACGCAAGATCCTGCTCAAATTCAACATAATGCAGCGGAAACTTCTAATTATCACCTGAGAATAAACATGTTTAAAACGTCAACATAAAGTTGGTGAGATATAGGTTTAGTGCCGGCAGCAATATATATATAGACCACAAGATTTCATATATAAACAGTTTAATAAAAATATTCTAAGTGGTTGAGCACTTGGTAACCATACTTAACATTTAATCACGTTGCATATTCCCTTTATTATGAAATCTTACTACACCGTACCAAGTGTAGTCACGAAACGAAGTACTGTGCAACCGTTGAATACTGGTCGTCCAGTCCGGTTGGGGTTGTCAGGCCCGATAGATCTATCAACAGGATTGGCGTTTACAATACCGCTGTAAATATTAGTTACCAAGCTACAGGGAAGTATGCCAGTGGTACAACTCAACGTAGAATATATTTTTCAGTTACTTGTGTCCATAACGTAAAACATAAAATACATGTATTCTCATCCCGAAATATTTAGAGTTTAAAAGTGGGACTATATACTCACTTTCGTCTTGAAGATATGTAATTTCGACTTGGTCTCCGATTGATATCACGAACCTATCCATATATAGTTTATCAATATATTTCTATTTTAAACAATCGTCACATATATATACTTTTTATACTTTTAATAGTTTTAATAATTTCTTAGTCCGTAGTTAGCAGTCCGATGTTAGTAATTCAATTTTAATGGTTCATTTTTAGGTGTTTAATAAACCCCCAATGAAATAAATAAAAACCCCCATCGTATATGTATTGGTCGAGATTAATCTTGACCCATGGTACCGGTGTTGTCAAATGACGTGTTGCGTACATAAAGTACCGGTGTTGTCAAATGACGTGTTGCGTACAATCATGGGATCTTATGATTAATCTTCTCGTATTGTTTACGGGTGATCCTGAACCATATAAAATTAAATTATGAGTACATATATATAAAATATCATGTTATTTTAAAAAGATGTGATTTATTTAATTTTCTCCAATTATTTTCGTAGCCAAACTAGTCTTAGATATCCGATCTCGTTTTGGTCATAGTTTCTTCGTTACAACTCCGTTTTCGTTGATTCAACTTGCCACTTCCTTGGATCGAGTCCCTCTTTAAGACTATGAACTGTAAATACCTTAGTTTGTATTCGAAATCACAGGTCATAGGTCAAACTTTAGTGAAACTTATGAAGTTAATCATTTTCCATCATGTAAACAACCTTAAATGATTATTTTTCTAAAAATACTTATACTTTGAGTTAAATCATGAAATTTTTATGTGTTATCATATTCATAGTAAAAATCATTTTTCCAGAAAATAAACCTCCAATTCAAAGTTTAAGATGGTTTTTAATTATCCAACCCAAAACAGCCCCCGGATGCACTCTGACGTCGTAAAAACAGTTTTTAAGGTGTTCTTTGAAAAACCAAGTTATACCTTGTTAATTTAGCATATATTTAAGTTATATTACAGGTCTTGAAGTATTTTAAAAGTTAAGTTAGAAGGATCTATTTAGTTTGCAAACAAGTTTGAAAACTTTCAAACTATGTTCTTGTTGTTAAATTTTTATACCACAAAATAAGATAGCTATATATATATGAATCGAATAAGGTTATGAACATAGTTACTACCTCAAGTTCCTTGGACAAGGTTTCTGTAAAAGAGGAGTAAAAAGCTAGAACCAAAAGGGTGATGGAATTGGATGAAAGATTGGAAGTAAGTTTGTGTTCTTGGAAGGATTTCTTGAAGTGTTTTTGTAAGGTTTTCTTATGAGGTTTAAGTGTTGTTTTTGAAGCTAAATGATGGGGAAAATGCTTAGAGATGATCAAGTATGAAGTTAAGAGTATTTTGAGAGAGAAATGGAAGTGTAAGTATGAGAAAATGGGGTGAAGAAATGGTGTGCATGCATAAAAACGTTTTTAGGTTATAAAGGAAAAAAAAAATACCTAACTTTGTTTTCTTGCTAAATAATTCATGCTACTTGACAAATGGTTGGTTCCACATGTTTCTTAATCATTTAAGGCTGCTAAGGAGCAGATTTTTATTGGTATATACCAATAGTAAATACATCTAGAAGCTGCGTATGATACGGGTACATATACCCTAGGTATACGTATAGAAATCTTTGAGAAAACGGAACGAGGATTCAAATATAGCTATCTTTTGTAAATATACTTATATTGTTTTATGTATTTAAGTCTTTAAAAGTGATTAAATACATTACTTATACGATATATGTATAAACATTATAGGTCATAAGTATTTAAGTCAAATAACGTTACGTATGGTTATCGTTTTGAAAACTTAAGTTAGTAGTTTCAAAATATACTTATAACTTATTGTTATTAATACAAAATGAGATATTAAAACATTCTTTAATCATGTTAAATATGTATATATACATATATATACACAAACGTATAATTATCATATATTGTATAGTTCGTGATATCATCGGTCAAACTAGACGGTCAAACGTTGTGTAAAACTCATTTCAAAAACATAAGTCTCAACAATTTGGATTGCTTATCATGTTGGTAAGGTTTAATTTATGTAAATATTAATCTTATAAGTATAGAACGATCGAAAAAGTGCGGGTCGTTACATTACCTCCCCGTTAAATAAATTTCGTCCCGAAATTTTAAAATTGTACCTATTTTGCGTCATTGAGAAACAAGTGTGGATACTTTTGTTTCATCTGATCCTCTCGTTCCCACGTAAACTCGGGACCCCTTCGAGCATTCCAACGAACCTTAACGATCGGTATGTTGCTCTGCTTGAGCTGTTTAACTTCACGATCCATGATTTCGATTGGTTCTTCGATGAATTGTAGTTTCTCGTCTACATGGATTTCTTCAAGAGGAATGGTGAGGTCTTCCTTTGCAAGACACTTCTTAAGGTTTGAGACGTGAAAGGTATTATGTACTCCGGCGAGTTGTTGCGGTAACTCGAGTCGATAAGCTACCGGTCCAATGCGTTCAATGATCTTGAACGGGCCTACATACCTTGGGTTTAGTTTACCCCTTTTTCCAAAACGTATTACACCTTTCCAAGGTGACACCTTTAACATAACCATGTCACCGATCTGAAACACTAATGGTTTCCTTCGAACATCGGCGTAGCTCTTTTGGCGACTACGGGCTGTTTTCAATCTCTCCTTGATTTGTACTATCTTCTCAGTCGTTTCGTGTATGATCTCGGGACCAGTTAATTGTCGATCTCCTACTTCATTCCAAAAAATAGGAGATCTACACTTCCTTCCGTACAATGCTTCGAATGGCGCAGCTTTAATGCTCGCATGATAACTATTATTATACGAGAATTCTGCTAATGGTAGATATTTATCCCATCCGTTTCCAAAATCGATCACACATGCCCTGAGCATGTCTTCAAGAGTCTGAATCGTTCTTTCACTCTGCCCGTCGGTTTGCGGATGATACGCGGTACTCATATCCAAACGAGTTCCTAGGGCCTCCTGTAGTGATTGCCAGAACTTTGATGTAAATCTACTATCACGATCGGATATAATGGAAATAGGTATTCCATGCCTTGAAACAACTTCCTTTATATACAATCGTAATAGTTTCTCCATTCTATCTGTTTCCTTTATAGGCAAGAAGTGTGCAGACTTGGTGAGACGATCAACAATCACCCAAATGGTGTCGTATCCCCAGGCAGTCTTTGGTAACTTCGTGATGAAATCCATGGTAATACCATCCCATTTCCATTCTGGGATTTCTGGTTGTTGAAGTAACCCTGACGGCTTCTGGTGTTCAGCTTTGACTTTGGAACAAGTTAAACATTCCCCAACATATGTTGCAACGTCTGTCTTTAAATTAGGCCACCAATAATGTGTCTTAAGATCTTGGTACATCTTTCCAACTCCAGGATGTATCGAGTATCTTGTCTTATGTGCCTCATTTAATATCAACTTCCTTAATCCACCCAACTTCGGTACCCAAATACGATTTGCAAAATATCGAATTCCATCTTCCCGCATAACGAGTTGCTTCTCATACTTCTTCATTATTTCATTTCCTATATTTTCTTTAGTAAGTGCTTCTTGTTGAACTTCTTTGATTTGTGAGTTGAGATTCATGCGAATTTTTATGTTCATCGCTCGTACTCGAATTGGTTCTCGTTCCTTTCTGCTTAAAGCATCGGCCACCACGTTCGCCTTCCCGGGATGATAACGAATTTCACAATCATAGTCGTTTATTAACTCGACCCACCTACGTTGTCTCATGTTCAGCTGTTTCTGATCAAAAATATGTTGAAGGCTTTTATGATCAGTAAACACAGTGCATTTAACCCCATACAAGTAGTGTCTCCATATCTTTAATGCAAACACGACTGCTCCCAGTTCTAGATCATGCGTCGTATAATTCCGCTCGTGAATCTTCAATTGTCGGGATGCGTATGCAATAACTTTCTTCCGTTGCATAAGAACGCAACCAAAACCTTGTCGCGAAGCGTCACAATATATTTCAAAATCATCGCTCCCTTCTGGTAACGATAAAATAGGCGCCGTAGTCAACTTCTTTTTCAGTAACTGAAATGCACTCTCCTGCTCAGAAGTCCATTCATATTTCTTCCCTTTTTGCGTTAACGCTGTCAACGGCTTAGCTATTTGGGAAAAATCTTGAATAAACCTTCTATAATAACCGGCTAAACCCAAAAATTGGCGTATCTGCATTGGTGTCTTAGGAGTCTCCCATTTTTCAATGGCTTCAATTTTTGCTGGATCAACCTGAATTCCTTTGCTACTAACAACGTGGCCAAGAAATTGCACTTCTTTCAACCAGAAAGCACATTTAGAAAATTTAGCATATAGCTGTTCTTTTCTTAACAACTCTAATATCAACCTTAAATGCTGCTCATGCTCTTGCTCACTCTTGGAATAGATAAGAATATCATCAATGAAAACGATAACAAACTTATCTAGATATGGACTACAAACTCGATTCATGAGGTCCATGAATACAGCTGGCGCATTCGTCAATCCAAACGGCATGACCAAAAATTCGTAATGACCATAACGTGTCCGAAAAGCAGTTTTCGGAATGTCCTCTTCTTTGACACGTAATTGATGATAGCCCGACCTTAAGTCAATTTTTGAGTACACACATGATCCTTGGAGTTGATCAAATAAGTCGTCAATTCTCGGTAGTGGATACCGATTCTTGATAGTTAACTTATTTAATTCACGATAATCTATACACATCCTAAAAGATCCATCTTTCTTTTTAACAAATAGAATCGGAGCTCCCCACGGTGAAGTACTTGGTCGTATGAATCCATGATCCAGTAATTCTTTTAACTGACTCTGAAGTTCTTTTAACTCGGACGGTGCAAGTCTATATGGAGCACGAGCCACTGGTGCAGCTCCTGGTACTAAATTTATTTGAAATTCTACAGATCTAAATGGAGGTAATCCCGGCAACTTTTCCGGAAAGGCTTCAGGAAAATCTCTTGCCACAGGCACGTCATTGATGCTCTTCACTTTTTCCTTTGTTTCGACTTTATTAACATGTGCTAAGATAGCATAGCACCCTTTCTTCAAGCACTTTTGAGCTTTCAAATAACTAATGAGTTTTAGCTTTGAGTTACCCTTCTCTCCATAAATCATTACTGGCGTTTTATCCTTACGAGGAATGCGAATTGCCTTCTTGGCGCACACAACTTCAGCTCCTATTTTGGACATCCAGTCCATGCCGACTATTACATCAAAACTTCCTAATTCTACGGGTATCAAGTCAATTTTAAACGTTTCTCCGGCTAAATTTATTTTACAATCACGGCAAATTTTATCGGCTTTAATTAGTTTACCATTAGCTAACTCAATCATGTACTTAGCATCGAGAGGTAATGATGAACAATTCAATTTAGCGTGAAAGTCTCTACACACGTAACTTCTATCAGCACCAGTATCAAATATAATAGATGCGGATAAGTTATTAATGGTAAACGTACCCGTAACAAGCTCCGGGTCTTCACATGCCTCTCTAGCATTAATAACAAATGCTCTCCCACGTGCAGGTCCGATATTCTTCTCTGGATTCGGGCACTGGCTCTTATAGTGACCTTGTTTTCCACACCCAAAACAAGTAATGGTAGCCAAAGCAGTTCTATTTGCATTGGTGGCAGGAGTCTTGGTACCATTTGTATTTGTAACGAGAGCCCTACAATCTTCAGCAAGATGACCCTTTCGATTACATTTGTTGCATACCACATTACAGTAACTAGAGTGATGTTTGTGGCATCGGTTGCATAAAGGATTTTGTCCTTTATAACCAAAGCTTAAACCACTACCCGCACCTTGCGTGTTTTCTTGTTTCTTAAAAGATTGTTGTTGGTTACCTCGATCATAATTTCCATTCCACTTTCTTTTGTTACC